>NW_006289713.1:4261842-4269559 GCF_000327345.1 Myotis davidii
GGACAGGCCACACTCTTGTTTTCTTTTAATCTGGTCTGAGAGAGGGACCCAGCCCGGTCCCCGTGAGTTCATCGGTGTGGCATGTGTGGCCTCTGCAGGCTCAGAGATACGAAACGTCAACCGTCACGTCCCCTCGGGGCCCCGGGGGAGTGGGTAAGGAGCCTAATTAGCTGCGGTCCCCATTTATTAAAAGTCATAAATATTCTTCTTGGAGACAGGGTGGGAGTTGGAGGAGGAGGGAGACAGCGTCTGGCTGGTGTGTGTGTGTGTGTGTGTGTGTGTGTGTGTGTGTGTGTGTACGTGTGATTGACTTTCGACCAAGTATGAGGTTGTCAAAGCTCCCTTGAAGGCAGAGGTATGGCGGGGTCCGTGTTTAGGAGCGGGTCCCGGTGCCATGAGAGAGCATTTAGCTGGAAGACCTGTCACCTTGCTTTCCCCAGGAAGAGAAGTGTCATAAAAATGACTGGCGTCATCACTCACTGCCCCAGTATTTGCTAGCTTCCTACTCGATTCTCAACCTGGTGCACAGCTCTGGGAATAAAGATGGATCGCACATGGCCCTTTTTATCAAGGACTTGGTGGTCTACTTGGAGAAGCCAACAGGGAAACAGACCTCCTGGGGAGTAATATTGACACAACAACAACAACAAAAATAACAACCAGCATGTTTGGGCCACAGAAGGGCATCGCAACAACACATGAGCATCTGTGATATAGCAGCACGTGCACTTCCCACTAACTCACTCAGCGACAGAATGTCCGAGCTACTAAAACAGCACGTGAGAACAAAGTTTCAAGGTACTGACGACTGAGCTGTGAAAGGAGAGCACCTGACCTCCGCAGGCAACAGGGTCCTCAGGTGCTGCGGATGCTCCTGCCGCGGCTGCCTGTGTCCAAGACGGAAGCAGAGGCCGTATTTCAGGGGGAGATGAGTGAAAATCGCCGTAGACTATTTCCCCATCCGGTTCGTGAACTTCCTGAGTTCCACGGGGTCCACGCCGTGCGGGTGAGGAACTCCAGCTGTGGGACGCCAGGCCGTGGAACGGAGGAGCCTGGGTCCCTGAATCACACCATGGAGGGGAGTGTGCCTGCCCACCTGAGAAAATGCCTTTCCACTGGACTCCGTCCCTGCCTGTGCCCTGTGAGTCCCAAGCAGCAAGTGGGATGGTGGAAAAGCAATTCTGAACGTCTTCACTGAGCACAACCAGCTCCATTTTAAACCTAACCCTAGCTGTGTTCGAGGGCGTCACTGCATTCCAAATGGGTTAGCGTGTCACATATTCTGTCTCTGGGGAGGCATAAAGGCATTGTATTAATATTTCCCAAGGCATGCAATTACTTGAAAAAGCCCCAAATAGTCCAGACTAACGAGTATATTTCTCCCTGAGCCGTCTGGAAATCTAATGTTTGATGGGGTAGCGGATACAATAGGGAATGGAAGGAGGGAGGGAACACTATTAATTTTTATGGCGTGTCCGTATGTGTTAAATGCTGCCTGAGATGCTTTTCATATACTGTCGCGCTGAACTAGAAGCTAAAGATGCTGAGCGCTGGCACGGCCTGGCCTTGGAAAAGCATGTCAGTGGATCCGTTAAGGTGCAAGTAGCAGATATCCAAACTGGTTTCAACACTAACGGGAATTATTGGTCCCTGTAACTGGAAAGTCCAGAGGTAGGGTGGGCCTCGGCCCCAGCTTGTCCCAGCAGTTGCCGATGTCAGCAGGGCTGTGCTTCTCCTCCTCTGGGGCAGCTTCTCCTTCAGAGTGACTTCCTCTGTGGGAGTCAGGGAGCTGCCAACCGCACCAGGACTCCACGCTTCCCTGTTCACCCACAGGAGAAGCGAGAAGACGTCAATCGCACCTCATCCAACCCAGGTCCTGAGATCTGCTCTGATTGGACTAATTTATGTGGCAACCCCAATCTTAAATCCGTAACAGTGGCGACAAAGATGGAGGATGTGATTGTGCCTAGCCAGCCCAGAGCACACAAACCACATGACGAAGAGGTTCAGCTTCCTATTAGGAAGGGAGAAGGGGAACAGAGCCGAGAAGCAATGAACTGCAGTCACTGCAAATAAAAATAACGTTAACAATAACAGCAAACTTTCCCTGAGCAAATTGCCGTGGGTCCAGTACCCCGCTACATTGTTGTCTCATCCCATGTGCATCTCAAACATGTCAAAGCCCTGCAATGTAGACCCTCTTAACACCCCCCCCCATTGTGCAGATGAGCAAACTGAGACCCACGAGGTTCAGCACTTTGTCTAAGCGCCAGGTCTCATGGGGACCTGGGTCTGACTGCAGCCCTCCTCTTCACCAAGTGGTACTGCTGCCCTGAGAGGCCCTGTCTCTGCCAGCTTCAGTTTCCCCATCTGTGAAATGGGTTGGGGTGACTTTATAACCTCTAAGTGCCTTTACAGTTCCAAGGGTCTAGGTCGCTTGAATTTCACCCTTCCTGGGAGTCAGGAATCCTCATTCCTGCTCTCAGCGCATTACTCACCTCCCACGAACCTTTAGCATTCACACTTCTCTGGTCTCCAGCTCCCTGCCAATGAGGTAGGGGGGTCAGGAGGTCAAGGGGCTGGCCCTGTCCATGGAGTATTTCAGGCAGCCTATTGGAGGGGGAGGGACCCCTGTACCCCTGCCCAAGGGTGGCGTGGGGAAAAGACCCACCGTCTCAGGAGAGAAGACTCCTAGTCTGACGGCCAAGACACAGGAAGGAAGACCAGACTCAGAACCTGGCTCACGACCGCCCTCACCTGCAGCCTCTCCACAGGGGGGAAGGGCTGCATTTACCATCCTTCCTCAGATGGGCACCTGAGATCAAGTGACATGTCACCCAACCGGCCAGTGGGAAACCTGGGAGTGATCAATCCAGACTGTCCTGTTCCCCAGAGCCCAGGGGGCTTTCAGCGTTGTTGAGAGCTTGTGCTTTAGCCAAGACATTGCACCCCATAAAAGCGGGGTCAATCCTGCAGCACCAAAGGCTGAAACAGAAAAACACTCAGAGCCGGGGACTCTGCTCTCTAGTCCTGACAACCACGGGGGACGCAGACACACGTTGGGTTAAGTAGACTTTTTCATGGTTCAGTCACTGGAAAAGCTGGGACACTGATCGTGTCAACTGAATTGTCACCAAAATCGCTTTAAAAAGTGGGTTTTGTGGTCAGATGTTCATTCCCTGGCAACCTGGCCCTTTATGCAGACACGTGTGCAAAGTGGTCTTCGGTCATGAGAACTGGAGTCTGTGGTGTGTTGTTAAGTGTTAACAACGAGATCTCTGAGAGGTAGGCCTGTTGGTGGCGCTTGCTCATGACCGTGGTGTAAATACTCTTGCCATGGCTGGTTGCAGGCTCCCTGTGTGACCTCACTGCATGGAGCAGAGAAACACGCGGTCAGCTCTGCAGAGCTGGTGTGAGTGACTCCCGCACACCACGGCTGGAGAGAGTGGTTACTTTTTCATGCAAATGGGGGCACCTTGGAGGGCATGAGGGAGACACAGTTTGATGACTTTACTGGGCAAGGGGCACAAACAGGGACCTTCCCAGGTAAACTGGGGCACCTGGTCACTCTCATTAGAGACCAGAGAGGCCTTACAGACAATCTATCTAACTCTTTCTTTTTTCAGATGAGGAAACTGGGACTCCGAAAGGGGAGATAATTTGCTCATGAAATTGAATCACATTTGGTAATATTACTATTGTAATACCATTAGCAAGAGCACCTCAAAAGGCAACAATTTAAAAAACAAAAACAACCAGCTGGCTGCACTAGGGAGAAAAGGCACAGTGCCTGTCAGATGCCACGGGAGGCCTGGTAATGGCTTCATTATCTTGGGAGGGGGGGTGGATGTGAACTGGTTCTACCTAGTGATTCATGAAATTGCTGTCACCTGAAGAGTCATTCATCATCTGGCCCCTTGAAGGTGGGAGGGGCGGCACCTAAGGCTGCACATTTGGAGCAGGCGCAGCCCGCAGAGTGGGAGAGGCACTGCCTGGGGCTGTGGAACCTGGGCTCTCACTTCATCTTGGCCTTAACTATCCGGGTCCTTGGGCTCCTTGCATCTCCTCTCTGCGTTTCAGATTCCCTCCTTAAAACAAGGGCATTAGTTTGCAAGTGTTTTTTGTTGTTGTTGTTGTGATTGTTTTTCTAAGAAATGCATTTAGGACATGTGTTCACCGATTTTACAATTTCCTCACTCCCCACCACGCCCTATTGTCTAACAGCTTGCTTCACTCCATGTAAATTTCATCAGTGGCACATTCCCTAAACCTGAGTTGCCAGATGCAGCAAATTTAGTAAAAGTATGTCCCGTGTAATATTCGGAACATATCACCCATGTGGTATTTGGAACATAACTATACTTAAAAAAAAAAATTCATGTTAATCTGAAATTCAAATTTAACTGGTCATCTCGTATTTTACCTAGAAATTTTACAAAGGCATTCGGGCTTCAGACCCCTAGACTGATGGGGTCTATGGTATAGTCTAGCGCTTAAAAAGTGAATAAATACTTAGAGCCACTCATTCACTCAATAAGCACTTCCTGGTTACCTAGAGCACATACATTTTTGTCCTCTGGAAAGTACAGCTGGAGCTCTTATAAGCCCAGAATTGATGTGGTTCAGTCTCAAAAAACAAAGACACATAGTATAGCGATCGAAAGTCATTGCAGGACCGCTCCAGTCCTTCACGTAGTGTCTCCAGAGTCACGAAGGCACCTGCAACAGCACCCCCATGACCCTCCGCGTCCCTCCCACCCCTGCCCAGGCGCTGCACCAGCTTTTCACACTAATTCCTTCTCCAGCTCTCTCAACTCGGAGCCCCTCCTTCCATTACTCTGCTGCAGACCTGCTGCTTATTCGCTAAAGACTTTCCCATAGAAAGACAGAGGGAGGTGTGGTGCACCATTTAGACCAGCGGTCGCCAACCTTTCAGACCTCACGGACCACCAGTGGTCCACGGACCACCGGTTGGCGACCCTGATTTAGACGATTCTGTAGTGGCCCTGGGAGCAGCGAAAACTCATGGACATGTCTGTGTACTTTGTCCCGTTATCTGAGCACATGGAAAGCCATGCTCCTGCCTTCGAGGGGACTTAGCATACACACAGGGCACAAGACACACCCAGAAAAGCCAGTCACAGTACAACTGCAGGGCAGCGTGTGTGGCCATTTAAACTCTGGGGTCATAAACACCAAAGTAGAAGCAGAAGAAGAAGTCCAGACGGGCTGGACGAGGCAGATCCACTTTCTTGAATGGCCTCGTAGCAGAGACTATCCCGGTGCTGCCCTCACCCTACCGCCTCCAAATCCCAGCAGCGCCCACATCTCCTGGCCGAGGGCTGTCCAGAGCCCACGTGCCTGCTGTCCCGCCTGCGCACAGCGGGTGACAGGTGAGTCAGCAGGCAGATACCCTGGCTCCTTCTTGGATAATTCCCAGGTCCTTGCTCTACGTCAGTGGTTCTCAACCTTAGCTGCGCATTAGAATCACCTGGGAATCTTTTTAAAATCCTGATTTCTGGGCCTCATCCTCTGGAAATTCTGTTTCTTTGTTATGGGGTGGGGCCACTACATTAGTAACAAAGAAACAGAATTTCCGGAGGATGAGGCCCAGGAATCAGGATTTTAAAAAGATTCCCAGGTGATTCTCATGTGCAGCCAAGGTTGAGAACCACTGCTCTACGTCATTTCCCAGGTTAACTTGCTGGTAAGGACACCGCAAGCCCCTCCGCATTGGGCTCCTTCCCGTCCTGGTCACCTCTCCACTTGCGCACTCCCCTGCTGACGTTCCCTGGGATCGTCTCCCAAGTAAACGACTCCTGCTGGCATGTGTGTCAGGACTGCTTCTAGGAACCCCAAACAAGACAGACACCCAGAGTCCAAAAGATTGGCCAGGCCCGCCTCTGAGGTCGGAAGGAGCCAGGAAACCAGGAAAAGGTTTGCTTGAAGAACATGTAGGTCGAGCCCCAAGTTAACGCCTTCCCTCCCTCAAGAGCTCAACAACTGGATTAGAGGAGGGGCCCCCGGTTTCACAGATGGCGCCAACGGGCGCAGGAAGACCCGCGGCATATGCCCCGGAGCTTCTCTTCTTGGGGTTCCCTCCTCCCACCCAAGGTCCTGTCTGTTCTACAGAAGAGAAGGTGGGATCACAGCAGTGCAGCCCTCTGGCATTGCTTTTTCAGGGGTACCATCTGGATAAGGATAAGTACCCCAATAATAATAACGTAACCCAAAAGAGGGCTTACTCCGCGCCCCGCACTGGGGGAAGCACTTCGCACGAACCACTCCATTTCATCTTCACAGCCGCTTGAGGCGGTACCTTTAACATCCCTGCTTTATGTGTGGAGACAGAGAGGTTCACTGGCTTTCCCAAGGACACACAGCAAGGAAGGGAGGAGCCAGAACTCACGCCCAGGCAGCCCGGCTCCAGAACCCACACCCTGAAGATGCCAGCCCTAACCGGACCACAACCAGGTCAGCAGTGCCTGATCCAGAATAAACAGAGCCGAGGAGGAGGCGGCCACGCGGGTCTCTCCTGCCTTCCTCACACAGGCTGTCGGCCGAAGACCAGGTATCAGCCTCACACGCTTCATCTGCCGGACGAGTTAACCTCGGGTTGTTCAGAAGTTCCAAACGGCGGAACAGCACAGGCCTCCAACCTCTTTGGTTTGGAACCACATCCTGCGGGAAGTCTTGCAAGTTTCTCATTATTTCCTAGTTTATCCTGGATGGAAAACCCATGAATGAGAAAGGTGGTTATGCGTCCGCCCCCAGCGCCTGCTAAAGTCTACAGGGCAGACACGGCGAAGGGAATTGGAGATCACTGACCCCCACAGGAATCTTCGATGGAAAGGATTCAAGCAGCTTCTCATCTTATCCAAATCTCTCCACCCACTACAACATGACGTATTCCATTTGTAAACCATTCAACCCTGTAATCTACTGATGATCCATATGTGCTCCGTGCCTGCCCCACGCACTGGCCAGCCTGTTACCATGTTCCCAATACTGGCTGGCCAGCTCTTGCCTTTGAAGGAGACAGCGGGGCAATCTCCAAGCAAGATGTGAATTCGGGAACCACACCTCTTGCCTTGTGGTGAACTTGCAGCTCCCTTCTGTCCCGCTGACCCCCAAGTTGCCTGCGCCACCGAGACGCCTGGAAGCTGTGAGGACAGCCCTGGGCTACGGCTCCCAGCCACTCCCACACACTTGGGCTCAGAGCCCTGAACAGGTCACTGAGACCAAGGAGAGGAGTCTGAGTGCACACCGGTTCCCAGTCAACGGGAGGGTGTGACGGTCAGAAGAATCGGGCTTGATTTGCCTGTTTTCCCTGAGATCGCGGCCTTCAAGGCCAATCTGTCAGACCCTCCTGACTTGAGGTGGTGCCAGCCCATTTGTAGTTCCAGTTTTGGGGGGAGCCTCAACATCTAGACCAGGGGGTCCTCAAACTTTTTAAACAGGGGGCCAGTTCACTGTCCCTCAGACCGTTGGAGGGCCGGACTATAGTTTAAAAAAAAAACTATGAACAAATTCCTATGCACACTGCACATATCTTATTTTGAAGTAAAAAACAAAATGGGAACAAATACAATATTTGTATTTGCATGTGGCCCGCGGGCCGTAGTTTGAGGACCCCTGGTCTAGAGAGTCACCACGCCTCTCATGGGGAAAACCCTGAAATGTTCCCTTCTTGTGGAGAGGAGAGGGAATACCTTCC
>NW_006289713.1:4269615-4301504 GCF_000327345.1 Myotis davidii
AACCCCAATGAGGACATGGCGCGGCATTCAACGTCTCTGCTCTCAGCCAGAGACGTCCCATGCGGAAAGGGGCTATAAAGGGGAGTGAGGGAGCTGGGGAGCGTCCTAAGGAAGGGGACACAAGGGGACACTGGCCTCTGTCACTGTGTGACCCCAGGCCAATCGCTTTCCCTCTCAGGGCCGAGGTTTGCATGTCAATAAAAACAATAATAATAGTGACAATAACAATAATAATTGCTGCGTTTTAATAGATATCACTGATTGCACGTGCGTCTTGTGTGCCTGTATTGTCTTATTTGACCATCCCAACCATCACTCTGTGAGGGAGACACTCGCATGCGTCTGCCTTTACAGAAGGGGAAACTGAGGCAGGGGATGTGACGTAACCTGCACAGGTAAGTTACAACGCTGGGATGGGCAGCCGATCATTAGACTCCAGTCCTGCTTTCTCACCCACTGTGCCGGCTGCCTCCCTGGTGAGGTGGGCGTGCGCGGGAGCAGGGGTTCCTGACCGGGAATACCCGGATGCAAAAAAGAGACAAAAAAGGGGGGTTATCACAAGTTTCTGTGGGTCCTTCCTGTCCCCTGACGCTGCCCAGAATGTGTAGATACATGACATTTCTCCCCGTTCTTAGAGTCTTAGAACCCTCAGAAGGTTTAACCCTCGAACCTGATTATGAACCAAACCACCAGGTTGGTGATCTGTGAGCCCCCATGGGCCAGCACTGAACACTCATCTCAGGGATAAATGGCTTAATTTCCCGGCCTGTGGTTGCTGTCCACCTCCCTCTACGTCCTCCTGCCTCCTGTTCCAATGCCCCCACCCTGGCTTACCAAGCCCGGCCACCTTCCCCTCCTGAGAAAACTGCCTCCAAGGCAAGTCTGCCTCTGTCCCCAACTCAGGTCATCACCCCTGTCACTTCCACTCCCGCCCTCATCTCACCACCAAGGAGGGGGATTCAGAAGAGGGGGTTGGGGTGAGAACGGTGTGATTTCAGGCAGGCATCTGATCCAGACACCACTGTACCTGGTGCCTGTCTGTCTCGCTGCTTGTCCGGGGGCAGCCGGACAGTCACAAGTGTGCATGGAGTGTCACGCAGACCTGAGCTCACGCTCTGTTCCCGTCACTGCAACACTCTCTGCCCCAGCCTCGATCGTCCCATCTGTGAGATGGGTCTAATAATGATGCCAGCCTCACAGGTTGCTGGGAGGGGTTAACAGGGGGAACCCTCGCACCTGGGCACTGTTCCTGAAGGCCAGCTGTCATGCTTGTCGCTGTCATCGTGGTATTCACTGTTATTAACACACTAGAGGCCCCATGCACAAAATCATGCAAGAGTAGGTCTTCCTTCCCTCTGGCACCCGGGACCCGGGCTTCCCTAGCAGCCCCAGCCTTGTCTGGAAGGTCATCCGGAAGGATGTCTGGTCTAATGAGCATATTATGCTTTTATTATTATAGATTACTCTGTTTCTCTCCACCTTGGGCTCCTTCCAGTTCTGCACCTTCAGGACATAGTCCTTTGTCTGTGCTCCAGAACAGAGCACAGGGAGAACAACAGCAGACCTTCCGGAGCTGCCTTGAGCACGTTGGCCTGGACGATTTCACACTCGGGTTTTCCTGGGTAACGTGCTGCCTGCTTCCCGGACTCCGAGCAGAGACACTCGGACTGCTGGTCTCTGCAGCATACGAGTGATGGCTGCATTTGCTTAGAAACATGCAGAGGCCCTTTCCATCCTGATGTAATCGGCGGCTACTATCCTGATGTGACAGGTCTAGGAGACTAAGAAATGCCGCCTACCAGACTCTCAAGACCCGTCCTCGCACCCCTGGCCCCCTCCCCATGCACCGGAGAAGCGCCCCCTCCTTGTCAGGGCCTCTACGGTCCAGGCTGCCGGTGAAGGCAATGTGGCCGCCACATGCACCGCACCCAACGGGGGACCCTGGGCAAATGTTATTCCAGCGATAACAGTGATGCCACTTAGGATAACAATGATGAAAATCCGCATTAGAGGACTTTACACTGCTGATACCTGCCCTCTCCCCACTCAGAGAGAAGAAAGGGATGCGAATCTGTCACTTGAACCGGCAGCTGTGTTTCATCTGGACTTCATCTTTTCTGCTATTGTCTTTATTAGCGGGATTTCTTTTTAATGAGTAAGTTTTGACCTAGCAGGTGTTTTGAATTTTTGTCTTGTTCACTTGCCTACATGAGGAAACTCAAATAAAGACCAAGGCATTATTAAAAACCCAGTGGAAGGAGAGTGCAGCCCTCGGCCCACCCCGGTTCTGGATGCAGTTCCCAGTGCAGCCACTAGGAGTCGATCTTGGGAGGATTATCTATTCCCCAGGCACGCTGGCCCCTCCAAGCCCCCCTGAGCCCTCTGCCAGCTCAGGCAGCCCCAGAACCCTCCCCCTTTTTGTTAATGCCCATGAAGGGCAGACTCGGGGTGACTGCCATACCTCCCCGCCCCCCCATACAAGGAGGGTGCAGACTCTTGGCCTCTTCCCAGTTATTCCTCCAGAATCTGCTCCGCGTCTGTCAGACAGAGAAAGAAAGGAACAAGAGATGCAATCTCTAGGTGAGGCTCCCGAAAAAGCCCTGAAACCCCCTCCCCGTCCAGGGGCTCCTTCGGGTGCACTGCAATCTCAGTGCCAGCCACTGAACACCAGGCACGCTGTTCAGTGCGGTATGCTAAGCAAGGCTGTACATCACCCTGCAGAGGGGCTCCTGGCTTCCCAGCATCCTTTGGGGGCCAGGAAGCTCAGGCAGCTTGCCCAGGATCTTTGCAAGAACCCAAGTTAGAGCAACCTCCTTTTCCCACGCCATGGCCACTCTAGCTACTAGAACAGGCCCGGCTGATGCGTATTACATGGTACAGGACGGGTGGGGTGGTATCACCTGCAGCTGGGGGACATGGGGGCCTGGCCTTTGCCAGGGACAGCTCTGCCGCTTCTCCATGGCTCTGGAGGCTGCAGGAAGGGGCGGGGAGCCTTGCAGGGCTCATTCTTATCTCTGCAAAAATCTGGGCCAGGACAGGATGGAGCAAAGTCCGGCTTTTTTCATCTCTTATTGGCGGCTTTGGGGAAAAGCGTGTGTGCAGAGGTTGAAATTAACTAAAGTGAGGTGGGGGATTACCGCAGATTCCTCTTCCTCGGGCTGTCCCGCGAAAGGAGACTGATCCGCACACGGCCACAGGCCACGCCTCCTCTCTGGGGAGAATTAGTCCTAAGAAGCCACTTGCTGATAAGGGTTAATCCGTGGCTAAATGGGACTGCACCAGAAGTAATTAACATTCCTTGCCTCAGTTTCCCTTTGGCTGCACAGCACTTACTGGGCGAGCAGAAATCCCCATTTGCTGTAATGAGTCCATCAGCCTAAGCCTTTCAGTTCAGCATTGTCTCCACGGGGCTCGTCGGGCTCGCTGGGGCTGGTTTAAGCCCCCGTGTCAGGCGGGTGTCTCAAAATCTAGAGAGGCCCCGCATCTCCCCGTCTCCTTGCACTAAAACAGTTAATCCCGAGCCACAAAGAAGCCCTGCCAAGCAGCGGAAGGGAGGGTTAAAGGATTTTCTACGACAGTCTCCAAGACCAGAGCAGAATGGAGGCCATCCGCGTGGATTAAGATGATGTGGACATTGGAAGGCAGCTTTTTCCCCTTTTTCTTTCTTTTCTTTTTACTGACACTCACCCCTCGCTACTCTTAAAAACAGACCCCCAAGTTTCTCATCTTATTGGGGAAAAGGGAATCCCAGAATGCAAAACCTCCAGGAGACCCCACGTAATGACAGTGAAGAAGAAAAACAAATCAAAGAAGGCCGTGGGCCCCGTGCAGGGCGGCATCGGGCCGGATTCTGCACCCCTCGAGTTCTGCATCTCCGCGAGGCACCTGTTTTGCCTGGGAAAAGAGAATTGGGGACGGGGGAGGGAATGTTCTGGAAAATGATTTCTTGGTTGATGTGAAAAGTAAAGAAGGTGGGCTGTCTTTTATTATTACATATTATGAATTTTTTATTATAGATTCTCTGAAAGCTCGTCCTTTAATGGAATGGAATCTTCGCAGTGCCTAACTCCAGGTTACGGTCTGTACTGTGCTGCCTGAGATTTAGCAGGAAATAGTGGTCCAGCTTGGCTGCAAGGATCCATGGCAGCTGTCCCCACAGCCTCCGTGCAACAACCCCCGTGTGAGTGAGACAGCTCACGTGCGTCACGCCCCCTTCCCCCTCCATTCTCTATCCACATACTAACATCTCCCTGCCCCTCTGTCCGGCACACACTCCCCTGTGCAATTACAAACTGCCAGTATTTTTCCCAGCCCGGGCTCATCTGACTCACCGCGTGGACCTGTCACCATTTCCTCTAGTAGCTGTTACCGGTGCAGAACTTCTGCATAACCACCTAGCTTTTCCCTTTGCGCCATTCACTCCATGCGTCTTCCTTAGACTGCCTGGTACCGTGGAATCATTGCCCTCTTGCCTCAGAGGGAAAGGGTTTTCTCTTTTTACATCTTTGTTCCAGGTGAGAAATGGTATAAGCAGAGGGCATTTCAGCTCAGCAATGACCACTGTGAGTCAGAGTGAAGGGGACATGTGGAAGCGATTGGGCAGCAGTTAAAACAGAAAAGGACCGCAGTCCCGATAGCTAACGTTAGACCCCAGGGAAGGGGCTCAGAAGACCGTACCTGCTCTCACTTTGTCCTCACTACAGCCTCATAGGGTATGTGTTCCTAGTAGCCCGTATTACAGATGTGGAAACTGAGGCTCAGAGAGGTTGGGTAATGTGCCCGGGCTCACCCAGCTCTCGCGAGGCGCTGCCTCACAGCAGATCCTACCTCCTGCTTGTTGTAGAGATCAGAAAAGGGCTGGGGCTGCCGTCCCGGGCCAGTGAGCCACTAAAGTGTGTTTCTGTGCGCGAGTCAATGTGAGAAAGAAGCAGAGCACAGGTCCAGCCTTGCCTTCGGGACGGCAGGTTCCTTCCACGCCCGGCTCAGTCTCGGGACCTGCTTTACATCTGTAGCCAGGCCCTTAGCCTGGACTGACTTTCAAGTTTCCTTTGAAAGCTCGAACATTTCTTAACAAAGTCAAGCCTGTTTCCTTCCCAGTTCTCATTTTTCTTCCACACTCAAACCACAAAAAACCCTTTCAGAAAGCACCATTAGACACAAACCCGCCAGCCACACCAAGAGGATTTGAGATTAGGTTGAAAAAGCCCATTCACTGTTGCTGTTTCCCACATACCTGGCCCAGGCCCTGAAAACCTGTCCCGAGGTTGGAGTGTGGGCACCTCATGCCGTCAGGGGGGAGAGGGTGAGTGAATGACAGAGTCAGCAGAGGAAGGAAGGGAGAGAGGAGAGCAGGCTCCGAGGAAACTGCAGCAGGCAGCTGCATCCAAAACAGGAGTTAAGAACCGTTTCATGGTCATGAGAGACTGGCCACGTGCCAGACACTGCACCCTCATCATCTCCATGACGTACTAGTCTGTTAATGCAGTGATGACGCCACGTAACAAACAGCCCTGAGATCTCAGAGGCTTCCGATGACAAATACGTTTCTTTCTCTCACGGGCCTGTAAGTCAGGGTGTGTCTGCTGTGAACCAGATTTCCATCTTCTCCGTGCCTTCCATTCTAAGACCAGCAGCTACACCAGCATGCTTTTTGTGTGATGGATGGCAGAAGTGTTAGAAGGTGAGTAGGGATCCTCGATCCTCTGGAAGTCTTGGTTGAGACCTCACACCCTGTCTCCTGTGCCCACATTCCACTGGCCGAAGCATGTCAGTGACAAAGCCATCACCAACAGGGCGAGAAGTACATCGCCCACAGGAAACTTGGAGAAGTGCAGCGGGAAGGATGCTGTGAGCACATAACACAGTGGTTCTCAACCTTGGCTGCACATTAGAATCACCTGGGAATCATTTTAAAATCCTGATTTCTAGGCCCCATCCTCCAGAAATTCTGTTTCTTTGTTACTAATGTTGTGGCCCCACCCCATAACAAAGAAACAGAATTTCTGGAGGAGGAGGCCCAGGAATCAGGATTTTAAAAAGATTCCCAGTTGATTCTAATGTGCAGCCCAAGCTTGAGAACCACTGACATAATAGAACCTACCCCAGGTAGGTTCTGTCATTATACCCATTTTATGGAGGAGGATCTGGAGGCTGACAGGTTAAGTTTGTGTTGGGTGATGGCAGAGCCAGCCAGGTGGCTCCGAGGCCACTGCCAAGGTGGTCACTCAGAAATGGAAGAATAGCGTCCCTAGTACTCCAGGCAGCAGCCCTTCACCGCCTCAAGGTGGCCTTCTCTTCGACCAGACAAGTAAGCCTCTTTGTCACCGGAGGCAGAAAATACTGATCTTTAGCTAGAACTAGGCTGCCTGGGTCTAAATCCTGGCTTGGACCTCGCCTCTCTGAGGCTGTTTCCTCACCGGCCAAATGGCAGCAAACTCGCACCTGTAATAGAGGGTAGCCACGCAGATGGAAGGAGCTAGTGTTTATGAAATGCTCGGGAAGGTCCCTGGTTCGATTCCAGTCAAGAGCGCATGCTCAGTCTCAATCCCCAGTAGGGGGCATGCAGGAGGCAGCCGATCAATGATACTCTCTCATTATTGGTGTTTCTATCTCTCTCTCCCTCTCCCTTCCTCTCTGATATCAATAAAAATATATTTAAAAAAATAAAATAAAAAATAAAGAGAATGGGACCCAGTTCCTTGCACCCGTTCCATCTGTTCAGGGGAGGAATCTAGCGTAGGGTTGAGAGATGGGTTTTTAAATGAGGCAAAGCTGGTCCCAGCCGGGGCCCTGTGCTCACAGCTGTGTGACTTTGGGCAAAGGGCCTCCATCCTCTAAGTCAGGTTCCTCTTCGGCCAACTGACGGCAGTGAGTTCCATGTCAGGGTTGCTGGGGAACAGAGCTAATGAGAAAGGGATTGGATGCAGAAGCATCGGTAGGACCCCAGCTGCATCTCTTAAGCCAGAAATTAAAGAGATACACAGAAATGTAAACTAATACCTCTCTCCTCACTAACTGTTTTGTTTTGTGAGAGAGTTATTTTTCACAAAAATGTGTTTTCCTGTGGATGTAAAATTGGGCGGCTTATTATTGTTATTTTTAAATGAATCACTGACTGTTTTGTAAGCGACTTCGTTTTACTTTGTAACATGGTAATATGATAGGAGCCGCTCTTCAAGATCCTGGGTGTCAGGGGTTCCTGGGATGAAAGGTTTGAGCAGCGCTTATTCCAAGCGGGGCCTCTCAAGCCTGCGGTGCATTGTGACCACCTGGCCCCACTCCGGGCATTTCCGGTTTAACTGGTCAGTTGCTGGGCCCATGCACTAGGATTGTGAAGTCCCAGGGCTTCCTAATGTGCGGCCGGAGCTGAGAAACAGGGCCCAAGGCCCTGGCTCCTCTGGGCAGCCACGCGTCGTGGGCGGGGTCTGAATTGAAACCCATCAGAAGTCTTCTCTCCTCCCTGTACCTGCTGGGCCGGAAGTCTCCCAGTTTGAGGCTACACTGGTCCCGGTGTTTGTATTGTTCGGGTCGCGCAGGCCCTCAGCAGCCCCAGAGCGCACCTTCGGTAATCTAATTTAGACGTTCCTTTGCAATTGACACACCTGTGCTACAGACCCAAACATCGATCTTGGACATATTGTGTTGAAATGAAAAGCGATCTGCGGGGGGATGTGGTGGGATGAGCAGAACAGGGTGGGCTTAATGGAAACGAGCAGGGCCTGGGAGCTGGGCCGGCCTTCCTCCTCTCGGCCGCAGCAAGTTGGGGAGGTGTCTGCGGGAGGGGCTTGGCCACAGCCGCATTCAGGGTTACTTAGTCTTTGTGCCTTTTCCCCAAAGGACAGCATTTCAAAAATCGAAAAATGAATTCTTATTTTCAGGCATGGAAAAATAGAGCAGGGTTGGGTTTGGCTAATAGAACTCAGATGTGGCCCCCTTTCTCCCGCCTGGTGGAGCACTGTGCGTCCACTTCTCTATAGCTGATCTGGAAGCAAACATACATCTCAGGGGCTCTGGAGGCATTGCTGCTGGCGCACGTGTGTGAGCACGCCTGGCCGGTGCCAGAACACAGGCTTACAAGGGAGGTTGGCAGAGAAAATGGGCATCACACAGGGTAGTGCCAGGAGGCAGTGAATACAGTAAGACTGGGCCCAGGTAGGGAACAGGTGAGCAGAGCCTCACTCCTGGCCTTCTGCTGGCCCCAGGAGGCCCCTGAAGCCAGGTGTCTGTCCTCCATGCATTGGAGGAAGCTCCCAGTGGACCCCATCCACCTGTAGGACAGTCCAAGCAATGTTATACCTCAGCCCTTAGAGTCCAGGGCGCCCACATCACATGGCGGAACCTACTCCCAGCAGCTCTCCCATCCACTTCTCCACATGCCGGTCCCATTCTTGCACGGGACACACACACCCTCTTCCTGCCTCAGTTTCCTATCTGCAAGCAGCAGAACACTGCGTGCTGACCTCAGAGGGAGTTGCAGGGGGCACACGAGAGAATGCAGGTAAGCAGTGCTGCCTGGCATGGGGTAAGGCTCTGTTCCCAGGGGCCGCCCTCAGCCCACCCGGCCTGGTCTGCAGGACCCATGCCCAGATTGCTGGCCTGCCTCCATAAGAGAGGGAGAAGAGAGGCCATTCTGTTTTTCCTAACAGTGTCTGAGTGTTCTGGCTCCTCACATGCTTGTCAACACTTGTAATTATCAGTTTTTTAAGCCTTAGCCATCCTCATGGCTGCATCTAAACTTTAATTAGAGTAAACAGAGAGAGAGAAAAACAGAAATCTGAAACAGCCAGCATCAAGCCTCTTAGCAAGAGAAGTGCTAGGCAAATCTTGAGTGTGACGGGTTCCATCTGTGATGAAATCATGAGAAATAGCAGCTGAGGGTAAGGAAAATCAGCATGAAGCACGACATCCCCCATCACAGCTCTCTGTGAATTCACTTCCTGCTCCCTTCCCTGGCATCCTGGCCCCATGTTTGGAGGCTGACCTGACATATCACGGTGACCAAGAGGGTCCCCCACCTTCAGAAGGAGCCTACAGGCCTGGAGGGTGGAAGAAACTGGCCAGGTGGCCGCAGAGCCCATCTGAGGAACCTTCTGCTCGATGACAGTCTGACTCTCTCCCCGAGAGGTGTTGGCAGGGACCTCCTCCCACATGAGCAACATACATGTGAATCCTTGTGCCAGGGTTTGGGGAAACCCAAAAGACAGGAGGCCCGTTGGCTGGGAGAGAACACAGTGTTTCCAATGGAGCCGTTCGGAAAACAAAATCCACAACGTAGGGCCCTATTAAGAGAAAAGGTACCTGATGAATGCCATTGAGCAAGCCAAGGTCTCGGTGTCTCGTGGACGCCAGCCACGCAGCCTCATGAGCTCACAGCTCTCCAACTGGGGTGACACATTTCATGGCTGAGTGTCCTAGCGCCAGTTGGCCTAGACATACCGTCTTCCCCTTCTCCACCAGTGATACTTGAAAGGAACTCTTAAAACCCCATCTGAATGGACAGCCCACCCCGTCTGCCCGGTCACCCGCAAGTCCCCACATGGCACGTATGGGCTGCCTGGACCTTCGCTGCCATGTTCACTCTAAAAATAGGAGCCCCACCCCCGCAGGCTGGGGAACCACAGGAAGCAGTTCAAAACCACTTCCAGTGGCCACCCTCCTGCTCGGTGAGCTAGGAATAGCAGTGGATTAATGGACTGTTTGCCTGAGCCATAAATCAAAATAGAACGGGCTGCATTGGAGCAATCCTGGCATTCACGCCATCTGTCTCCTGCGCACAGAGGAAGGAGCGTCCTGTGGGCTCTGGGAGCTGAGAGGCGATTCCGGGAGCTGGTCCCCCCCCCCACCACCAGCAGCTCCTCTTGGCAGGGACCCCCAATCCTGAGAACCCCGAGCCAGAATCAAGTCCGCGGAGTTCCATAAACTGCAGCAAATGAGCTTGTGCCTCTTTGAATCTCTGTGACCATCACTGCTCCTCCCGGCAGCCGCACCTCCCCCTCCCTCCTCTGGCTGCAGCTCCAAATAGGTGTCTCATTCCGGGACTTGCCCTAAGTCCCGCCCCCACAGCTCCTGATCTGCTTTGATTTGATTTGACGTGATTTTTCTGCCAGCCCGACCAGAGGAGAACCTGAACAGCTGAGCTCAGGCAGCGTGGGTTTTATCTGCTGTGTGTTTTTGTTTTGCTACCACGCTGACAACCTGCGGCTTGCCTCACACTTTGTGAAGTTCATGGCAGCCGTATAAGAAAAGACCGAATGTGCCAGCTAACCCTGTTCCTCATTACAGCCACCACAGTAACGTCAGCCAGCTGGGATGCCCTCCTCCACCAGACACCCACTGCGGGGAGTGGGGCTGCTAGTGGGGCTGGGCCCGCCTGAGACCTGGGCGTGAGCCTCCAGATCACGTGCAAGGTTTCCGCAGGCGACAGAAGCAGCAAGGTTCTCACCACTTGCTACTGCTTTTCTCAGGACAAAATCCTCAGGGAGCACACTCTTTTTTTTTTTTTAAATCCTCACACGAGGATATTTTCCCATTGATATTTAGAGAGAGTGGAAGGGAGAGGGAAAGACAGAGAGAAATATCAATGTGAGAGAAACACATCGATTGGTTGACTCTTGCACATGCCCTGACCAGGGCCCCGGCTGGGGCTGGGGAGGAGCCTGCAACCAAGGTACATGCCTTTTACTGGAATCGAACCCAGGACCCTTCGGTCCACAGGCGGATGCTCTATCCACTGAGCCAAACTGGCTAGAGCATGGAAGAAACTCTTAAAAACCCTAGTCCTTGCCATGCCACGCCCCCTCCCGGGTCTCCCCCATCACCATGCAGTCTCTGTGCTCTGTGCCCATGTGCCAGACACAGTGCATCCTCACCCTCCTTCACCGCCCCTCCCCCCGACATGCTCTCTGCCCCCTCACCTTCCTCTGGATTTGGCTCCAATGTGCTCTGGGACGTCCAGCCTCCCCTGATCACTGCTTCAAAAATGGAAACCACCCGCTCCCAGACACCTCCCTGCTTTCTGCTTCTCCACAGCTTCATCCCCATCCCCACCGTCTCTCTCTCCATTAGGGTCTGAGCTACATATACCAGGGTTCTGTCTGATTTCCTACTGACAAGAAGCTGGGGAGTATTTGGAGTTTGCTGTGGGCTGAGTTGTGTTCCCCAGAATTCATATGTTGAAGTCCTAACCCCAGGGCCATGGGGTGGGACTGTATTGGTGATCGGGTCTTTAGACAGGTGATTGATTTAAATGAGGTCCCCAGGGTGGGCCCTACCCCAGTCTGACTGGTGTGCTTCTAAGAAGAGACACACACAGATGGAAGACCACGTGAGGACACAGGGAGAAGACGGCTGTCTGCAAGCCAGGGAGAGAGGCCTCAGAAGAAGCCAGCCCTGCCCCAGACGGAGCATGGCTCTGCTGACACTTGGATCTGGGACTTCCAGCCTCCAGATCCAAGACAGAATAGTCTGTGTTGTTCAAGCCGCCCAGTCGGTGGCATTCTATTGTGGCAGCCACAGCAAAGGAATACCGTGTTCAAGACACACTTGTTGGGCAAATGAGGGAATGAATGTGTGAATGAATGAGGGAATGAATAAGGGAATGAATGAGGGAATGCATGCTTGAACTTGCTAGACACATCACACGTGAGGGAAAGTTCCTGGCTACATCCCTCTGGACCAGGGAGCCCATTGGTTCCTCTCCTCACCTTAGCCATTCTGCGCATTTTGAGGACTGATATCCAGGAGATGGAATGTCAATCAGCCAGAAAGTGTTTTCTGAGCCCTTGTTCTGAGAGGGAAGGGGGCGGATAATACAGACTTATATTCTTCGTCAGTGTGTCGTCTTTAACTGTTTTATCATCTGGTGGTAGCTGCAGTCTCCTCAGGATAAATGCTGGCATGAAATTCTTCTATTTAGTGCAGTTTGATTTTGCTGTTTTTCTCTACTTGGCCTAAGCAGCAAGGCCCACTGCGGGAAGCGTCTCTGAGCGTCTCCTCTCACCTTTCCATTCACCTCTGTGGTCCTTCCCACCGCAGGTCATTGCATAATGAGGTCTGCAGATGACTGACTGCTCCCGCTTCCAGGGCCTGAGATGCCTCAGGGAAAGTGACAGCTCAGGCCTCTTCTCTCCGGAGTCAATGTTCTGGGGTGAGGCTGGGAGACCAGAAAAAAACAAACCACAACGACAAATAAACAGAAAAAGCAGTAGCGCCATTAAATAGGCGAAAACAAATACAGATACTCAATGGGCTTCCCCAGTAGGGGAGGGGCTGGATCTAACGCCACCATGCTCCCAGTTAGTGAGGACAGGAGGTTGGGAGTGTTGTCCCCAGACGGATGCCAGGAGAGGAGTTAGGGACCCTTCAGTCTGGACAGAGAAAGGGGGGAGATAAAATGAAGTAAAAGTAGTCACTGAAAATGCCAGGCCAGCCGCTCGGCTTCTGCTCACCTGCCTGCCGCAGCCCTCACGTTCTGCGGCCCCCTGACCTCCTGTTCCTTCTCAGTTCGGATTTTCGGGGCCTTTCCCTCCATCTGCCAGGAGCCACCGCTCTGGGGAGGCTCCTCATTAGCGCATTCAGGCCTGAGTTTGTAGAAATCAGGAGGAGTCCCGGGCTCTGAGGCACAAGAGCTTTTCCATGAAGCTTTGACCGAAGGCTTAGAGCCAAGTGCGGATGGGGACGGGCAGTCGCGGGCCTGCACCCGGAACCGGGACCTGACCCAGGTCCTGGAAACAGAACAGCGGTGGGTTTCCTTCCCTTCCTGCGCCCACTGCGTGTGCGGGCGCACAGCGTGCCTCTGTTTACTCGCCTGAATGCATGTCTGTATCTTGACCGAGAGTTAAGTCCTATTTGAGGCCATGGCCCAGGTTTGCCACAGGGTAGTGGGCGCTGGGGACAAATTTAGCCTCTGGTGAAAGAGCAAAGTCTTCTGAGGCCAGACATGAAGCCACCGTCCTCCCACGGAGCGTATGGGGTTGGGAGTGAATACCACGTTGTCTCAAAGCGTGGCCTCTGTCTTGGCCATGAGGTTTCCTGGTCTCAACTGCCCCTAATGATATCCTTCCCGGTGGACGGCTAAGCCCGTGTCATTTGTACCGTATGTTGCGGTGCTGTCTGTGCATGGTTTGGGTAGGCTAACTCTGCCCCGGGATTCAGTGTTTTAGGGACTCTTATCAGACTGGGGCAGCTAACCATCCTCCACCCATCCCGTCTGTGTGTCCACAGGGAGGCTACAGTGGGGAATCCTAGGTCAGGAGTGGCGCTTTCTCACCAGGTTTGAGACAGAATCCAGCGCGGCGTTGTGAAGTCAGCGGAAGTAAAAAAGGCTGTCTCGTTATTTCCCTAAGTTGCTCAAGGCCTGGTTTCCCAGGCTCCTGGATCAAGGCTGGTTGACGGGGCTCTGGTTCCTCACAGGGCAGGTGGTCCAGCATCTGCAGTCCAGCTTCCTCCCATCTGGGCATGAAGTGGCCCCAGAGAATCTGAACGCACTGACCAGTAGGGCAATGGTGTTGCGGGCGCTGCTGCCATGGTTAAGGCCCCACAAGACTGTAAGGGCCACTGCAGAGTTGGCTGGGGCCACTTAATGGAAGGCAGCCGGGAACTGGGCACCAGGGTAGGGCAGCTGGGGAGCTGGGACCGGGACTGGCAAGGCCCCTGCAAGATGGCGAGACCCAGCACTGAGCTTTAAATTTGTCTCCCCGGGAGGGCCAAGGCCACAAGGAAGGTCTGGTTCCTGAGGAGAAGGGGGAGGAGGTGGCATGGGGGCTGGCACCCTTTTAATACAACTTTTAGGATTTCCCTGTTTAACACAACTTTTGTTGTATCATAAGTCAACCAAAGATACACACCTGTTTATCTGATCTAAATGTTTAGAGACTCTATCATTGTGTTTCTGGCTCCTCCTTATACTTTTACTATGAAAAGAGTAAGGCGTGTTATTTGGGGCATGAATATTTGTGACAATTACCGTCACAGTTTCTTTGGAGGAGGGTGCTTCCCTTGGCTGTATAAGGCTGAGCCCCTCCACCGATGTTGGCTCTCATTGCTGTTCTATCTGAGTGTAATGCTGTCATTCATCTGAAGGGACCCAGGGGACTGTGATCAAATAGAGAAGCAGTGGGTGCTCAGACACTTTGTTGAATAGATGAATAAGTTATAACATAAAAAGGAATCATTTTGACATCTCCATCTCCATGTTAGAACAGCTTCCCAATTATGCAAGTGTAATTCTGTTTAGCGATTTGGTGCTTTCTGCCTGTTTATAGACTTGTTTCCCACAATTAATTAACTTAGATTGATCTTCCAGTGAGCGGCATTATATTCCATTGTAATTTTTTTCTCCAAGAAAGACAGATGAGTGGTATATTTCTAAGTCTTGGCTTTATTGCTTTTTATAAATATCCATGCTTTTATTTGTTTATTTAATTTTATTGGGGTGACATTGGTCAACATGAGCACAGAGGTTTCATGTGTGGATTTCTGAGATACAATATCTGTATCTAGCACCAGGCGCCCACCCAAAGTCAGATCTTCTCCTGTCACCTCATGTTAGGACCCTCTCTGCCCCCGCCCCCTCCCTCTGGCAACCACCCTTCTGCTGTTAGTGTCCATGAGTTTCAGTTTTATATCCCACATATGAGTGAAATCATGTGGTTCTTAGCTTTTTCTGTCTGACTTGTTTCACTTAGCGTAGTGTTCTCAAGGTCCATCCACGCTGGTATAAATGGTGCCATTTCATCCTTTCTCAGGGCTGAGCAACATTCCGTTGTGTATATGAACCACATCTTCCTCATCCAGTCCTCTACCACAGGGCACTTGGGTTGGTTCCGTGTCTTGGCCACCATGGGCAATGCTGCAATAAACATAGGGGTGCATATATCTTTGCATATAAATGATTTCCAGTTTCTCGGGTACATGTATACCCAGGAGTGGGGTTGCTGGGTCATATGGTAGCTCAATTCTTAATTTTTTGAGGAATCGCCAGATGCTTTCCATAGTGGTTCATGCTTGCTTTTTAAAAAAAATTTAGGCAGTAAATTCTAAGAAAGCAACCAGTTGCCCAATATGTATTAACTCCTCAAAAACAACATTAACTTGGCTATCTGTTCAAACATCTCTCTGTGTACATATACAAATAGAAATCTGAAGAGAGCTCATTTGATACACACAGGTAACACCATCCATGCTGTTTTAAAGTTAAAATATATTAATTTTACTTGAATTTAATGGGAAAAACTAACACTGACATAATTGCTGAAATCATTTTTTTAACCACAAAAGAGGATACTTTCTTATTTTTATTTGATTTTTCAATTACAGTTGACATTCAATATTATTTTATATTAGTTTCAGGTGTGCAGCATAGTGGGTAGACAATCATATACTTTACAAAGTAATCCTCCCAATATTTCAAGTACCCACCGGGCACCCTACATAGATTTAAAATATTATTGACTGTATTCCCTATGCTGTACTCTACATCCCTGAGACTATTTTGAAATTACCAATTTCTCAATTTCTTCACCTTTTTCACCCACCCCCTCCCCTTTGGCAACCATCAGTTTGATCTCTGTATCGATGAGTCTGTTTCTGTATTTGTTTGTTCATTTATTTTGTTAAAAGATCATTTCTAAAAGTCAGTCTAATGCTAAGAAAAGGGGGCAGGAAAGCTGTAGGGAGTGACCCCAGGTGCCTGCCCTTGAGGAGGCACTGCTTAATGTGCCCACGGGAGAGAGGAGGGAGCAGGGCCCGCTAATGGCATGCAGCCTGTGCACTTCCGCAGGTTTGGAGATGTCAGTTGTGTTCTGAAATAGTAACCCCTGGTGTGTAATGGTCCATACGTTGTGTTTAGCTGTGTAAATTCAATTCTGCGACAATTACCCAAGGGCACACAGTTCCATATTTATATGGTTTTCTATTGATCTCCAGTCATGTCCACAGTTCCTCCACGTTTGATCTTTGTGAGTCTCTTATTTAACTCCATTCCATCGAGTAACTCTCCAGTGGCCCAAAAAGGACTAATGAGGGTGAGAGTTTCCTTGTTTCGCTTTCAGAAATACCTGCCTGCTGTCTTCACACGCGAAGGACGGTCCCCTGGATTTCCTATGCCTTGTCCCGTCGTCTTTCCCTCGGGATTCTGCAGACGCTGCTCCGTCCCCGCCCACGGGAAACGTGGAGGCCTTTCAGACCAGCCTTACTTTCTCCCCTTAGCACGGTCTGTAATTTTTCTCCCTGGGGGCTTACGTGATGGTTTTGTAATTCTACATTTCCTGAAATGCCGTAAGGGCCAGTGGCGTTGCCATCTTCCCTGGATGTGTGGAACGCCCTCCCATTGGCATTCCTAGTTCTTCTAGGTCAGGGGGTGCTCCCATAGCATCTCTACGAACATTCACCATAGTTCACAGTTGGGGTCTCTGCGCTGCCTACCGTCTTCTCTGTGCTTGCTGGGAGCTTTTCTCTCTGTCTCTTTCCTTTCCATGCACTGCGATCACCTCAGGACCGTCCTCTAGCTAACTGGTCACCTGTGGCTACTCCATTCCTTGCTGTCTTGAAGCAACGCTGGGAGCTGTGAAATACTGCTTTCCCGTTTTTCCGCTAAAGTCACTTCCGAGACCATGTGGCCAGAGAGGAGCTTCCGCTCCTGGATTATCTGATTCCAGTGCCTGGGTCTTAGGATGCGCCACCTACTGCTCAGCTTCTTCAACTTGCGTTCCGAAAGGGGTTTGTTTGTTTGCTTGCTTGGTTTTTTGTTAACTTGCAACTTTAATAATAGATTTAAAAGTTCTCCTGCTTTAGAGATGTGTAAAATATTGGGGACTCAATAACTCATTCCAAAATCATGACCTATCCCTGAGCTTGTAGCTTTTGCCTTTCACTGTTCAGTTCTTATACTGCATTGCTCATGTCCATAACCAGAGCTCATTTCTACCTAAGTCCTCTCTGGGTCTGTATCCAATTGAACTGGATGTGACCAAAACCTTGTTCCATCAGATTCTGAAGATTTCAATCAGTGAAGACTGCTGTAAGAAACATACCTATCTATGGGAAATGTTTCATTTCAGAAAAACGCCATTACACCATTACATTAGATTTGTAGGTAATATGTGGATTTCTTTGCCCCCTTGAAAGCCCTGTATTTATAAGAAAAGATAATGCAATCCCTAGCTAATATGGTGGCTATTTCTTAATCTCTGCTCTGAAAATTGACTGTCCACTCATCTATTGGGTTTGAAATGCAAGATTTACCCCATGGGTACAAACAGCTTGGCTCCCTGGCCATGGCATGCCTCCCCAGAGATGTCTATGTACACAGAGCCACTGTCAAAAAAAAAAAAGGCTGAAGCTATGAGATGTAAACTCAGTCCCAACCACACTGGCTCTGTGCTGAGCATCCAGCACACCAACCCCAATCCTGCCCCAGGACCTTTGCACTGCTGCTCCCTCCACCTTAAACACTCTTCTCTCAACCAGTGTGCAGATTACTTCCAAAATGTTATCAGAGAGCTTCTCTGACCTCTTCATTTAATATAATACACACGCACATATACACAAACAAACTTATATGCCTGCACACCTACACTCACATGTGCACAGACACATGCACTCAACCACACACATGCATGCAACATATTTACACATACACACACTCACATGTACATACTCACTCATGCACACTCACCCACACATGTGCACACACTCCTACACTCATGCACAAGCTCACACTACTCTCACCTTGGCCATCCTTATCCTTGGCCACGGCAATCATCACCACCTGCAGATCCAGCAGAAGCTCCGGAAGCCCCGGGCTGTGTGTGGCACTGGGTGCGCCCCTCGCTCCTTGCGTGGCCTCTAGCACTTGGTGAAATGCACTAACCATTTGTGGGATGGATGAATGCACGTGTGACCAAGTGGGGACAATCTTGCGAGCCCGGTTTGTGGGTGCATGTGGGCTTCCAGTCAAGCAACAGGAGAGTGGGTTCAAACCCTGTCCCTCACTTGCTGACACATGAGCTTGTGCCACCTCTCAAGCCCCACCCCACACGTGTAAACAGGGACACTCAGGGGACCTACTGGGCTGTGGTGAGAACAGAAACGAGATGGTGCCCGGGCGGGCTCTGCACAGAGCTGGCACACTGGCCGCATTCTGTCTGGGATGTGGCTACACAGTGTCCCTTTGCCCTAACAGGTCAAGTTCACGGCCTGTGGGTGTTATGTCCTCTTGCTGCCCCAGGAATCAGTGTTGCCTAATAACTCTCGATGGATGAGTGGAGAGGCAGCCCTGGTCCCCCGCCTGTGCTGTCTAAAGGGGAAGGCGCTAGCGTGGTGCCCTGGCTCTCGGGCCTCTGATCCCCGCAGCCACCTCACCTCCTGCCTGACGGACAGAAAGAGAAGAGCTAACAATTGGCCTTTCTTCCTGCTTCACAGCCTCACTAAAGCATGTCCTCTCCCTCCCCCTCCAGGAAGGGGAGAGCAGCATCCCTCAGCTTCCCAGGTCCCGCCCTCCTCATACCTGCAGGGCAGGGCCAGGAGCAGGGGCGGTGACACTTCTAATGCTTCAGGGTGGGGGCGCTGTGCTGTCCCTAGGAATGTGGGTGGGGGAAAGGCCGGGGTGCCAAGCAGGACACAGACGCCATGGGACTCAGGGACAGGGTTGCCAGAGAAAACAGAAATAATTTTTTGGATAAAGCATGTCCCATGCAATATTTGAACTTCAGATAAACAACCAAGAATGTTTTTAGCGTGTAAGTATGTCTCATGCAATATTTAAATTTCAGATAAAAGTGAATAATTTTTAGTGTCTCTATTGGAATATTTTAATGGTAAATAATGAGTCATTTTAGTATAAAGTATGTCCATGCGACGGAAACATTGTTTTCATTGTTGTGGGTTGAATAGTGTCCACCCAGACCCTCAGACTGTGGCTTTATTTGGAAATCGGGTCTTCGCAGATGTAATTAGTTAGGATGAGGTTGGGTGAGGGTAGGCCCCGAATCCAGCGACTGGAGTCCTTGTAAGAGCAGCCCCTGACGACACAGGCACACAGGAAAGGCCGTGCAAAAGTGGAGGCAGATGGGAGTGATGGCTTCTGGAAGCCAGGGGATCCCAAGGGACCCCTGGATCCGCGCCCCCCAGCACCTCACCTCCCCCCCCCACCCTGCCTCGAGCTGGCAGAGGCAGGAAGGACCCTCCCCTGGAGCCTCCAGGGGAAGCAGCCCCACAGAGACTTTGACTTCGGACGCCAGGCCTCCAGAGCGTGAGGGGAGTGCGTTCTGTTGCTTTACGGCCCTGGTTTGTTACAGCAGCCTGGGAAAACGAATATATTTATCTGAAATTCCCATTGAACTAGGCACCCTGCACTTTAATTTGCTAAATGTGCCCATGCTACTCAGGAACCACTCGGGAGGAATGGTTAAAGGGCCTGTTAATATCCCTGATCTGTTGGTGAGCTGGACAGGGCATCCACAAAGGGCTCAGAAGGGCGGTGGGCCCTGGGGCGGTGGGGGGCGGGGGGCTCTCCTGTCTCCTCCACCACCACCACCACCACCACCACCACCAAGTCCTCGCCCACCCTTCACCAGACCATGGTGGGATTGTCTGCCCTGCACTGAACCCTCCCAGCAGGCTTATGCAATTGGCCTCCAAATACATCTGTACCCTCCCCTGCCCCAAATACCTTGGGTTGCTTAAGACCCTCCTAAAACATAACTGGATCTAGAAGAGCAACTTCATGTCCCTACTCCACCCCCCAAAAAGGTAAAATGACCCAAATTAAATCTCTCACGAACCCTAACCCATGGCAGGCGGGAGAGAGGGAGGGAACAGCTGTGAGTGAAATGGTCTGACTGAGGAAACGCAGAGAAATAGAATTTCCCTGACGCCCGGCATCACCAGGGAAGCCATGGAGTGAAGCCATGCCCACTCCAACTGTGAGTCACTCTATGTTCCAGCAACTTCGCTTCCATTTTCTCCTTCAAGGAGTGGAGGGCGGACTTCCTGTGGCCCCGCCACCTGAACGACGGCTCTGCTCTTTGTCTCGGGGAAAATGCTGGGCCTCTCCAAGGCCCTGACACGGAGACCGGGATGTCGCTTCTCCCCAGCTCTCCGCTGTCCCTGGGGAGGGGCCGGAGCTGGGGCAGAGCTCACCCGCAGCTGAATAAATGCCCGTCTGTCAGGGAGGAGTGTTTCTCCACCTAATTGCCCGCTGATTGTGGGACCACCCACCAGCCCAAATTACCCTCCATTTGCTAAGCTCCGGCCGCAGAGCAATCCTGTGATGGATTCCGTGTTCAAAAGGAGGGCAGTGCTCGCTGGGGACTGGTGCCTGTGTCTCCGGGCGACCCTAGACTTTCCTGAGGCCCCGCAGGACCTTCGTAAGCCTGCCTGTGCGGTTGGATGGGTCGCCTCCTTTCTCATTTGGGGTCAGTGGACTTGAATGATGTCAGGGATACCAGCAGAATCGGCTCCAAGGACTGAATTCCTCGCAGGTGCTCTCATACTCGCCCCTTTACACGGGGCCCTGAGACATGGAGAGTTGAAATCCATGTCCGAGGTCCCAACAAGGGTTAATGAGCAGGGCTGACTTGGTCCCCTGCCAGGGCCCCTCTGAAGTCCTCGCTGTGTCACCTCATGTGCATGCCCCTTGTTGTGGTCTGCAGTGTCCTGGCACTGCTGCATTTCAGCCTCCTGGCCTCTCTGTGAAAAGGGAGACGTTATAAGATGGTTGGAGCCCGGCTGGTGTGACTCAGTGGTTGAGGGTTGACCCATGAACCAAGAGGTCCCTGGTTCAATTCCTGGTCAGGGCACATACCTGGGTTGCAGGCTCAATCCCTGCATGGGGGCATGCAGGAGGCAGGAGGCAGTTAATCAATATCACTCTCTCATTGATGCTTCTATTTCTCTATTCCCTCTCCCTTCTTCTCTCTTTAAAAAAAAATCTATAAAAACATATTTTTTAAAAGGTGAATGGAGTCCATGAGCCTGGGGTTTGCGCAGCCTGGGCACCCAGCTCCCCGACGGTGCGAGAGCTGGGCTTGAACTCAGATCCCAGGAGCTCCTCTGCCAGGAACAGTGACCGTTAACAATGTGTGTGGCGTGTACCCATCCATCCAGCACTGGTACTGAGAGCGGTCAAAGATGGAGCCTGAACTTGGATCTCAACATACTTTGGGGAAAAGCTCAGATTCACTAATTTTAAAAAAAAGTTAATCATCCTCCTCATTTGCAACCCAATCTCCAGGGGAAGTCGGGAAGGGCCAACTTCTGTCCCATCTGGGACCAAGTTGAGAGCACGCAGCTTTCGGCAGGACGGGCAGGCCCACAGCTCCGCGCACACCAGCCCTTCCCTGCAGCCAGCGCTGCTTCAAGGAGCTTTCAAGCCTAAGGTTGCCTAAGAGCCTTCCTTTCCCATCTTTTCTTCTTTTTAGGGAAACGGCTGCAGAGAAGAAAGAGCTGCTGGGAAGTAGCCATTCCTTGGAACAAGAAGCCACGTTCTGTGCCGGGAAGCCGCCTGTCGCGGTTTTCCCCAAAGGGCTCTGCCTTTCGGTATTTAAAGTTGTCAGCGCGCCTGGCGCTTGCCCTTCGACATAGCGCAGGCTCCAGGGTGCCAGTCCTCATCAGCCTGGAGCGAGATGTTTACTGCCGTCATTACCGGACAGAGTCGGCTCCATGAGCACGGCTGCGCCCTGAGACGCCCGCGGAGTTTGCAGGCTGTTGTTTTTCTCCTCTAATCGTTTGTCAAGTTCCTCGACTGGATTTCTTCAGCCTTCCCAAGCAGCCTTTCACAGAAGCCCAGCAGGTGTCTGCAGCCCCCGAGACAGCTGTGCGCCCCCCAGAGACCGGCCACACTCCGGGGCCCTGCTCCGTCCCCTGTCCGCTGGGCAGGGGCCACTGAGACCTGCCGGAGGCCGGCGGGAGGGCGGTGCCTGCAGAAACAAGAGGCTTTTGAAGCAGAAGGTGAATGAGCCTGGCTGCGGTTTACATTCTTTACCTTAATTTTAACAAGTATTTCGACCCCCTTGGAAATTGCTTCTCTGGAATAATAAACAGAGGCCACATTGAGTCCCGGGCTGGCCGCGGGGCTGGGCGGCGGGATGGGGGATGTTCCGCTGCACTTGGGGAGGCACAACAGTAGCCGGCTGAGGCCTGCGCATTGGGTGGGGGTGGGGACCTGCAGCTCAGCTGCTCTCACTTGGGGAGGTGCCGTGGGATTGGTGTGGCAATATGAGGTTTTGGGTTTCACATAAGCAAGTGAAATAGTATATAAATAATAGAGAGTTACGGAGGAAAAGGGAGCCAGTGTCTGCCTCTTGGTCTGTTACTCATCATGCCAGCGCTGGTGACTTTTCGGGCTCATTCATCTCCGGTCAGAGCTCGAGTGAGTAGAGGCCGGTCGGCAAGAGCAGGATGCCAGGTCTTGGGCCTGAGAAACGGGGGAATGGCCACGGAGAGTCCACCCATTCACTGAGTATTTACAAAGCATCTGATAGGAGCCAGGCTCTGTTCTAGGGATCAGCACGGAATAGAAATTCTGGGGAAGCGCGCCCAGTAGAGCCTTACCCTCCACAGTGCGGTCCACACCAGCTGGGCTGAGGCAGAGCCTAAGTGTGAGGAGACAGCGCTAGAAACGGAAAGGAAGATGCAGGAAGAAAAACCCGTGTGCTTTGATCCCCATCTTAAGATATACAGGCATTTTTTGTTCTTATTGTTAATCCTCACCTTAGGATATTTTTCCCATTGCTTTCCAGAGAGAGTAGAGGAAGGGAGGGAGTGGGAGAATGAGAGAGAGAGAGAGAGAGAGAGAGAGAGAGAGAGAGAGCACATGAGAGACATTGATGTGAGAGAGACACCAAGGTATGTGCACATCCGACTGGGGCTGGGGATTGAACCTGCAACACGGGCCAGGGCATATACAGACATATTTTTTAAATTCGCTTATTCACATACTCATTTTTCAGCCGTGAGAAAGTAGATGGGAGACGGTGGTGATTTGGGCACCCTAAATCTTTGTTAAAGCTTAAGTAATGATCTCTCTTTTCTACGAGCCTTAAGCTTCCAGGAAGACATGAACTCTCAGGCTTGCTCACTGCTGCATCTTCAGCACTTAGCACAGTAACTGGAGCTTAGTAGGTGCTCAGACACTTGTTGGCTGAAGATGTCAATTCAGGCCCCCATCAAAATCGACAAACAGCTTCTCAGAGGGCAGGTAACCCCAGAAGTCTCCCACAACCGGGCCAGCTCTGAACCTGTGACCTAGAGGAATATTCCACTACCCACATCCGCCCATCTCCCTTGCCAGTAAAAGCCAATTTGTAAAATTACCCAACAGCCAGGCAGACAAGTACAGGGATTGTTGGGAGCTCCTGTCCACAAACACAGCGTGAAATACCTGCTTCTCCAGGATCCGGGAAGGCCATCTCCGCTGTGGCCGGCATCGCCCTTCTCCCCGGGAGGGTTCTCGGCCACCCCTGGGCTGGAGTGGGGAGAGCAAGGGCACGTCTTCCCACATGGGTGCCGTCCTCTGGGCCGATGCTCCCTGCTGCCTGGTGGGCATTCTCGTCCTTCGGAAAGGGATCTTAGGGAGAGTCGCACGCTTCGCAACAGAGACGTGTTAAAGAGGTTTGTGGTTTCTGGTCTTTGTGTGTGATAGGCACTGCCTCGCTCACCCTCACAAGAAGCCTTTGCTCCTCGTTATAAGTGGGGCTGGGGTGGAGGTGGACTGGGGTGGGTAACGATACCCCGTGTGGGCCGCACGGACTTGGTGAGAACTTGGACTTGAAATGCTAGCACAGCGTCCAGCACGGGCCCCTGTTTGTTATATGCGCACTCTTACCATCTCCTCCACCACGTAGTGCCCTCACACACCTGTCAGCGAGAACCACCCTAACTCCATTTCCAGATGAGGCGCAAGGAAGGACACGCACTTGCCCAGGGTGGCACAGCTTTTACGCTGATGGAAGCAAACCTAACCTCCGAGGCAGTCTGACTCTACATGGCCAGACCCTTAACCTCTGGGACATAATTTAATAGTGGAACAAGCTTCCTGCAGATCTGACGAAAGGATGAGTGTGGAGCATCATCTGGCCCCTACTCAGGCATCACAGATGTTAGCGCTTACAGTACCATTCACCCAGCAGACACTCAATGCTTGTTGACAACGCCAAAGAGCTTTGCTTAAGTGATTTATATCTACCGATATTTATAGAATTTGATATTAAAATTGCTAAAATTTTAGAATATTTTATCCATCAAATCACATAAACAAGAATAAGAGTAAATGCATTACATGTTAACACAAACCACATATTTTGGGAAAAAATAACCATACTTGGCAAAATATTAAAAATTAGAAGATTCACATTGTTGTACATTTCTGTCTATCGGTTTTATGTCTGGCTTAATAGGAAACAGCTGTATTCTCTTATCTGCTTCTGCATTCAATCTGGGGCAATATGTCATATTGGTGAAGCATCTGGAAAAGTCTGGCCACACATAGATATGCAGTTGGAAATAGCAGTCCTTTTGGATAATTATGGGGACTATTCTCTAATACTACACCAAAACTCAACAAGAGGTAGCTCCGTAATGACTGGTTGCCATGTGGAATCTGAAACCCAACCAATGAACGTTTTGAACTCTGCTACCATACAGTACAGTGGTCTGTTGTGTACTGTTGTGTTTTTTTTTAATATTTTTGTTATTGATTCCAGAGAGGAAAGAAGAGGAAGAGAGAGATAGAAACATCAATGATGAGAGAGAATCATTGGGCTGCCTCCTGCATGCCTCCAACGATAGAGCATGCAACCCAGGTATGTGCCCTTGACCAGAATCGAACCTGGGACCCTTCAGTCCGCAGGCCACCGTCATGTACTTTGAATGGATCTCTTGCCCAGGCATGACTTTCTAGCATCCCACATTGGCCATTTGGAAACTATTGGTTCACTTGGTTCACTGGGTTATGCAATTTCCAATGTTGACACATGTCATTATACATTTGTTCATATGACCACTGATTTCCTCAGAAAAATTTTAGGTATTAGGAAGTGGTCAAGCCCACCAGGACAGATACAAGTTTGCCAAAATTCTAATTTTTCTTAAAATTTTGAATTTTTCCTGGAAGTGAGAGGCTCACTTTGTTCATTCTCAAAAAAACAACGTCTAAGTACGGCTGTATGATTGACCATCGTTTATGTTCATTATTCTTTTAGAGAGTGTTTCCTGAGACAAGTAGGTGGTTCCGCTCCTAACTCAGTCTCTCAAGTGCTTTACCTGGAGACTTCCAGGTGGAGGGCGTGGTTGTCCAGGTAGCGGATGGCAGCAGACACGCTCTTCGGGTATTTTTTGTTTCATCACATGGAATATTAGAAAGATATGCGCTCAAGAGGGAGGGTTTAATATTAACTATGTTGCTGCTTCATGAAGGGCATTATTGAGTGAAGCATTCTTTTAAGTGCACGTGTGTGATTGAGACTCATGACACCCAGCAAGTGTGCTTGGGTGCCACTGCCTCGATCCTTGCTAAGGCACCAGCAGTTTAACCCACCATGGATTCTGCACAATTAGTGCGAATATCAACACTGCGAAAAAGGCAAATGACACCTTAGTATCATGAAAACAGTGCGACCTCATAGATCCCCTGAAGAGGTTCTGGAAACCGTCCACAGTTTCTAAGTGCTGAACTGGGCTGTAAGCTCCACAATGGGGTTTATGTCTGTTGTCTTTGGCTCTGTGCTTAATGAAGAATGGGAGGAAGGAAAGGGGAAGGAAGAAAGGAAGGAAGGAAGGAAAGGAAGAAAGGGATATTGGTTAGTAATACAATATACTGGACCGAAATGTAACTCCCAGACCAGCCCCAAAGCCACTGCGGGGTGGTGGGAGGGGGAGTCACTGTGGCTTCGAAGAAGCTCTGTCTCTACTTCAGTTTCAGTCCTGTGTCCGCCACGGTCTTGCCAGGAAAGCAGCCTTCTTCAGGGGAACTGATGCGGGTGTCATCAGCGGGAGGGTGGGGTTCAGGGACCCAACAAAGGATGGGGAGCATCCAAAGCCTGAGAGCAGGGAGTTGTGACCATGTGGACTGGAAGCAGCAAAGGAGAGAGATGGGAAAACGACAGCCAGGCACCCAGGGAGCGGAGAAGAAGTGCCCCAGGCTCCCTCTGACCCACCTTCCAATGGGCTTCTGGTGTCTCCCATTGGCTAATCCCAACAGGGAACAGGAAGCAGGAAGCTAGGGGATGCCCCTCATTCAGCCCAGCAGGGCCGCCTCCCAGGCACGGAGCAGCATGACAAATGTCTCTGGGGTGCTAAATGGAGAGCAACCAGCACAGCTTCCCATGGACACGCTCAGAGCACAGCACATGCCGCGTCAGCATAAGGAAGGGCAGCAGGGTGCCAGGCCTCCCGCCTCTCAGCCCATCTCTGCCCAGCATGATACCAGCATGATACCCAACGAGCTTGAATATGACAGTGGGGTCTACGGGCCCCTCTGCCAGCGACCTCTAGCCCTTCCCACCCCAGCCAGTCCCCTGTCCCCCCTCTCACCCCACATGGACATCCGGGCCTCTTCTTACTGGATCATGACTCACCATGATTAGCCCTTATCAGCACCAAGCATGGTGTCCATTAAGCCTCCAGCAGCCTGGGGAAGGAGCTGCTATAACTCTCCCGTTTCGTGCACAGGGAAATCAGGAATCAAAGTGAAAAAGCAACCAGACTGAGTGACTGTGACCGGAAGTGCCTGGAGAATCAAAGCCGGGCCACCAGGCGCTGCGTGTCAGGGCCTTGTCCAGCACAGGGAAGCCCAAGGACAAGGCCCTGAGTCTACAGAGTCCCCGGTTCGAATCCCAACCACGGGCAGCCTTGGCAGCTCACTTTCCAACTTCTGCTGCCTCCGTTTTCTCGTGTGACATGGAGAGCGCTTGTAGGTGCTAAGACTTCTCCCCGCTCTGACAACGCCCAAGCCCAGGAGGCTGTGGGCATGTTGGCGCTGCTTCTAGATCTGAATGTGGCCCCAGAACCACATCCGTGCTGTAAGGTTCTGTGGGCAAATCACTCACTTCTGCTCATTTGGCCCCGTGCACTTGTTGGGATCAGCAGATGTAAAATTCTGACATTGCACTTCGAAAACTTCCTCCATCTGGATTTCTGCAACCCACAGGGAGTCATTTGCCAAACACATGTTTCACAAAACATGGGCCCACTGCGCTGGGACTCGTGGAACTGATAAAATCCACCTTTCCTCTGGTCACACGGATCCTGCCCAGGCAGCTCTCTGACTGGGAGAGATGCAAGACCACGCCGGATGAAGGGAGGCCGTTGGCTTCCATGTGCCACCTGGGCCCTGCGGATGCCAGGGCCACGCTTTGCCAAAAATATAGATGTGTGACATGTGGTGTTAATAGAACACTCAACAGGGTCAGTGGGATAATGGAAAAGAATTCATTTCTAATGTCAGGCCAACGAGTGCTGTTGGGACGAACATTTATAAGTGTGTCCAGGTATCGCACTCGCTTTTCTAGATAACGTTCAAGGCAGCTGGGGACCACTGGCGCTGGCGTGGCTAATGGATTCAGAAAGACTTGGAGGGACCGGGACAATGACGAATGTGAACGCTGCTGCCCAACTCCGCCCAGAACGGGTTAAAATGCCAGCTTCCCCTGAAACACAACTTTTTGAAGAATTATCTATTCTCCTAAAATTGTGGGGAAATATACATAACATGAAATTGACTGTGTTGGCCATATTTCAGTGTATAGTTCTATGGCATTAGGTACATTCACACTGCTGTGCAACCGTCACCCCCTAAATGTTAGCTCTGTTGTACTGCGGTTATATAAGGGAATTCCTTGTTTTTAGGAAGTGTGCACTGTAGTCTTTAGTGGTATAGGTGGTTCTTGTCTGCAGCTTCCTGAGGGGGGGGGGGGATTCAGCAGATATGGTAAAAATTCATAATTCATACTTGGGTAATCTAAGTGAAGAGTGCCATGAGAATTTTTGATCCTCTTCTGTATGTCTGAAATCACATAGAAAATAAAAGAAAAGAAAGAAAGAAAAAAGAGGATGTGTGCTCTCCAAGGGGCAGCTGTGGAGAAATCAGACAACTAATTCAAGAAAAGGAATGGCGGTGGGAAGGAATGGCGGTGGGAAGGCGCGGCGGTGCCTCTCCGGGAGTCAGCTGGCCTCCGGGAGCCAAACGCCAGGCGCGGCTGTACCCTGTACCGACAGCGCCCTCCCTCAGAGCACGGGGCGTGTTCTCCCAGACCTGCTCGAGGTGTCTTGGTTTCAGTCGTCAAAGGCACCCCTCCCGCTGTATCGACTCTCATACTGGCCGTGAGCCAGGAATAGCTGACATGCCTTGCACATGTTGACAGACTGGAGAACATAGAAATGTGAAGTGTTTATCATGTCTGATGACATGACACTTGCAAAGACGTAGTGTATACACTTAAGAGCACAATGGGGTCCTGCAGTCTTAAATCAAGATTTCGTGTCTCATGCGCGGGAGTCATGGGCGAGATATTTCTCAAGCGCAGCCACGCCCATCAGCATGAACCGCATTATGTAACACAACGTTAGCGGAGTGTCTGCATGACGGGGTAACCCCACCACCACCGCTCCCTGGAGCATTTCCTCGGGGCCAGGCACTGAGCTACATTGCTGCTGTGACCCCCACTGTAGACAGGGAACCCCAGGTGATGGGAGCACTGGTAACTTACCCCAGTTACTCTCTGCTGTGCAGCAGACCCAGGGCATACTGTTCCCTTTGACTCTAGAGGTCGTTGTCTGCATGTGACACAATACCCCCACCCCGGCATGTCACCCTGCTCAACACACACCATTAGTTCATGTCTACACGGCGTTTGACTCAGACTGCACTCCAATCAGATGCAACTAAGATCTCTTTGTTCCCCTTTCCCAGGGTCCACCGACAGGGCCGATGGTATCTGGACATTCCAGTTCTACCACTGGCAGAGCCGTGTTAATTGAACCAAACCACCATGGATTGGAACAACCGCCTCTTTCAATCTTGTCCAATTTGCCCAAAGCCATGCAGCAAGACCTCAGAACCCAGCCCTGCTTTCTCAACACATCTGCTCCAAACACACGGTGACTGGCCATCACACGCGGCACGGCGCCGCTAGCGAAGGGGGCAACTAATCCACCCGTGGACCCATTTCCAAAATGACTGTCAAGTTCTCCTGATTATCGGGACTGTCATTTCTATGTCTCGCTTCCCTTTTCAAAGTTGAAAAAATAAAAACAGGTCAGGGATGCGTGGGAACCAAAGAAATAACAAAATGACTGCTTTTCAAACTCGAACAAACACCCTTTGGCAGATGAAGCGAGCCTGGGGATCTAGAACTTCACTTTCTGCCCCGTAGCAGGTGGCTTCCCTCTCCACCTGGAATGACTCCCTATTGTGTCCCCTGGCCATTCCGGCCCATCCTCCCAGGCCCTAGTCAGGGGCATTCCTCCCTCAGGGACACAGGCTGTCCCTGGTGACACAGGGTACAGCGAGCCTCTTTCAGGCCTGACACTTCACACGCACCATTTCCTTGTCTCCCGACTTCTGCACCGAGAGTCCTGCTTGCTGGCCGTGGCACCATGTGCGTGCGCAGGGATAACGTGTAAGACGGGTGTGGCGTTCTTTTTCTGATAATCAATGGATTTTACATCACTGCCAAAAATCAGAAATGGGCAGTGTTACATATACACATCTGGCAACTAAACTTCAACGCATTGTGCCAGCCCGATGGACAAAACGTGGACGTGGGGTATATTATGTTGGGAGAATTGTGGGGCCGTCCCTGGTGTCTGCCCGGAAAGGCCTGGTGGAGGGAGACGGGGCCAGCAGCCAGACTTCCTGTTGTTGATACACAATACCCTGCAGCAAGCGGGACAGTCCACATTGAAAGTCTAAACTGTTCCCAACCACCCCACGCCCACCCCCACCTACCCAATACCTGGGGTGACTTAAAGCAGGGCTTCTCCAAGTGCAACCCGCATATGAATTGTGGGGCATCTGGTTGAGATGCAGGTTCTAGGTCAGCCGTGGGCAAACTATGGCCCGTGGACCGGATCCGGCCCGTTTGAAATGAATAAAACTAAAAAAAAACAAAAGACCGTACCCTTTTATGTAATGATGTTTACTTTGAATTTATATTAGTTCACACAAACACTCCATCCATGCTTTTGTTCCGGCCCTCCGGTCCAGTTTAAGAACCCATTGTGGCCCTCGAGTCAAAAAGTTTGCCCACCCCTATTCTAGGTCATTGCCACAGGGTGGGCCTGCGATTCTGCATTTGTAACCAGCTCCCAGGTGATGTCTGAGGACCGCAACTTGGGTAGCAAGGATATAAGTAAATGCATAAAGACAACTTAATTAAGAGGCCAGCATGTTCTATTAATACAGGTGGTAGTACTGCTCTCTCCATCTCAAAGTTTGGAGTAGCCCAGGGCCCCCGGCACTGTCCTCACTCCGTCCTACCTCTCAGGGCAGACCTGACAATCTGATAAAACTCTCTCTCCCTCCAGAACCAGCTAAGTCATGCTCCACACTGAGGTGCTGGATGCCTCTGCTCAGGCCTCAGATCATTCTTATCTTTTCCTCTTTCCTCTATTCCCAGGAGCAGGTCACAGGGACTATGTCAGTGGCCCCCGATCGCTGGCTTCTGGCTGGGGTGGGCCAGTGGGGACATGACAAGAGGCTGGAGGGAGAGCGGTGAGACACTCTTCTCCCCCCAACAATGGCCCGTCTTCTAGGCAGCATCCATGATGTGCAGGCAGCACCCCAGGGAAGCCAGGGAGGAATGAGCTGCTATTGGTACAACTCCTTGTCATTTTCATGTCATTTACTTCTATTATATTTTACTTGTTATTTCTATTGAACCTATTAAGTTCCAGCTCAGGCCCCACCTTCAGAAAGCCTCCCTGTGTTATCTGAACCTTCCATAATACCCTCCCCCTTCCACGCACCCAACACATAACTTAGCCCCTTATTCTGAGTCATCTTCTCTCTTTGTTTATTCACTTCTAAGAATCAGTCTGGCCTCTCAACTTGACTGGAAACTTCAATCCATTCTCAGGGTTTGGCCATCTCCCGTCTCCCACGGCACCCGGCCCAGCAGCGGGCTCTCACTATTGACTGCGGATAAACTTTTCCTCCGATGAACAGAAGACAAAGTGCATCTGAAACTCAAAGAATGCAAGTAATTACTTGAGAATAATCTGTTTTTCATGTGTGTTCTCCATTTTTTTGTAATAAATGAGTATTCGAAGAAATGTCTAAAAACAACAAAATATACCGGCTTTTTTAAAAAAAAAAAAAATGGCTTTATTGAGATGTACTCACTTAAACTGTACAATTCCATGGTTGGTTTTTCATATAGTTAGAGTTGGAAAGTCATCAGCATGGTCAATTTTAGAACATTTTGTCAATTCTAAAGGAAACCCCATCCCCACTAGCAGTGACCCCTCCCCCATCTTGCTCATCTATTTGAGCTCGTATCTAAAACAAAGGAGGAAAAAGACGTTACAAATGTACGTCTCGGGACACGTTTCTGTTCTCACTGCCTGTGATGCTAACTGCAGGCATCCGCCGCTACAAGGCGAGTATCTCAATAAAGCGAGTGCTAATCCTTTTGCTGGTGGAGGATCTTGCCTTTAATTTGTAAAAAAAAAAAAAACAACAAAAAAAAAAAAACCAACACCTGTGAAGCACAATAAAGTGAAGAGCAATACCATCAGGTAGGCCTGTACTTCTTATTGCTGGTTGGGTTTCAGGAGAACAGCGTTGAGATGGCGTGGAAGCTCACCTGGTTTTGCAGAACATCCCAGCTCACCTGCCTCCTTGCACACCTGAGTTCAGGAGCCTCGTCCCTCCACCAGAGGGCGTGGCATCA
>NW_006289713.1:4301578-4302880 GCF_000327345.1 Myotis davidii
TTGCCTCTTCAGAAGGGAAGGGCTGGTTCCTGCCGGTCTGAAATGAGCTGAAGAGCTCCGCCTCCCGTGTGGTAACTGAGCTGGGAAGGAAGCTTTATTTATGAGCCAACTGATGACTTGCTTGATTCAAGAGGTGAGGTGCGGACACAAAGAAAACACTTTATGTTGGTGACGATGATGACGATCATAATGATGCTGCCATTTATTGAACATTTACAATGTGCTTGGCACAGCGCTAAGAACATTACATGCATATCTTATTTAATCCTCACAACAACCCTCTGAGATGGACCTTCTTGCTTTGCTCAATTTACTGACAAGGAAGCTTAGAGAAAGAGCTTATGATCAAATGATCTGTTTGGATAGAGAGAGGCCAGTCTGGATTGGATGACCTTCTGAGGTCTACAAAGCTGTAGCATCTGAGAATTATGCTATCTACGAAACCGAGATCCTAGGACGTCCCTCAAGTAAAAATCATTGGGCTCTGGCCTGTTTGCTCAGTGGTTAGAGCATCGGCCCAAGAACCAAAGGGTGGTGGATTCGATACTGATCAAGGGCATGTACCTCAGTTGCAGGTTCAAACCCCAGACCCGGTCAGGGCACATGTGGGAGGCAGTCAATTGATGTGTCTCTCTCATGTTGATCTCTCTCTCTCTCTCTCTCTCTCTCCCCCCTCCCTCCCTTCCATTTTGCATTTTAGCTAAAAAGCAATGGAAAAAATATCCTTGGGTGAGGATTAAACACACACACAAGAAACCTGTGTATTTAAGAGGAGTGGGAAAAGACTATTTTTTATATAAATTAGAAACGTCTAACAACATCTGCCATGAATAGAGTTCTAGATCTCTGGAAACCAGTCCCCGATCAGCCTAGATGGACCTGACCCCAGTAATGGCCAAGCCCTAAGATCTTATGTTGCAGCAGGACAATGCCCACCTGGGGATCCCACCTCTCCCAGGTTTACGGTTCCCACCTGCAAGAATGGGACCCCAAAACTCCATCTTTGGCCTGGGCCCCTTTGCTATGTAGCTCACAGTATTAATTTTAACAATGTTGATATGATTGATGGCAGTGTTCAATGTGGCCCAGGACAATCTCCATTCCAGGTTCCCAGGGGCAGGAGACAGGACCCCAGGTGTTGAAATGGGGCACATCTCAGTGTCATTGCAGCGATTCAAGCTGAGCTGTGAGAAGGCTGCTGGGGGTGGGGTCTGTGATCTACACAAACACCCAGCAGCCCCAGTGTGCCTTCCCTCCATCTATCTGCTCCATCTCTTTCCTCCACAGCGTCTCCCGCCCCCC
>NW_006289713.1:4303027-4306191 GCF_000327345.1 Myotis davidii
CCCCCACTCCGGCGTGTCCTGATCCTCTCAGAGTCGGTGGCCACTTCTGGAGTCCAAGGTCATCCCAGGTGGTACGACCAGCTATGTCCCATCTTCCACACCACCTTCTACTGTTAGGTAACCTTACCTTCCGGCAAAACATCGTAAGTAGTAGATAAGCGCTGCCAAAAATTTATAAGATGCAAATAAGCAGACAAGAACCACATGGGAAGGTGAAATGGTGCAGCCACTTTGGAAAACAACCTGGCAGTTCCTCAAACTGTTCACCGGAGTTGCCATGTGACCCGGCAGTTCCACTCTCTGGAAGCTCTCTGTGGACTCACCACTCCCTGGTGTGGGCCCCGGGTGTTGGCATTGCAATCCCTGGTCCATTCTGTTTCACTGTTGGCATCATTTGAACCAGCACTGAGTTATCCCACTGGGACACTAACACAAGGGTGGGTTCTCACAGTTTCAGGACCTGTCGCTGTCCACCGGAAATTCATTCATTCACAGAGCCAAGTGGGCCCAAACCAGGACCTCAGCCCCGGTTCCTTGGGGTGCCCTCAGCCCCACATTCTTTCCTTCAGGTCCATGGCTGCTGGTCCAACCACCAATGCCCAAAGCTGATGAGCTGTGGTCACAGCCAGATTCCCCAGCCTGGGACTCGGACCTTCAGACTCAGCAGTTCCTAGATAACGGTACTTCAGATACCACAGCTGGAGCCATAGGGAAAGGTGGGGCTGCTCAGGAGGGAGGACGGAGGATAGTGGCGTCAGGAAGCTGTGTGACATTGACAAGTCACACAACCTCTCTGAGCTTCAGTTTTCTCAACTGCAAAAGGGAGATTTTGATACTTTATTCAAAGAGCTGATGTGAGGGGTAAGTGAGTAATAGAGAGTGAATAAACAAATCAGTGAGACTGATTGTGCCTGAGCTTGTGGCATGCCAGGCTCTGTTAGGAGATCTCACACACACTCACACACACACTCACACTCTCACACACACACACTCTCACACACTTACACTCTCTTGCGCACACACACACTCATACACGCTCTCTCTCACACACTCACACACACACTTACACTCACACACACACTTACACACACTCTCTCTCTCTCTCTCTCTCTCACACACACACACACACACACACACACACACACACACACGTTATATATAATATCTGCACACACACACTCATTGGATATTTACTAAGCATCTGCTAGGTGCTTGGTGGCCCTCTAGGCCCTGAGGACATAGAAATCAATACAGCAATGCCTTCCCCTCGTGTAGCTGACAGTCTAATGCTGGAGACCGAAAACAAGCAAGTAAAGAGAAAAAGCAGTGTTTTCAGTGTAGGCAAGTGCCATGAAGAAAAGTAATAACCCAAACAAACCTGGGTAACAGGGTGGAGGGCAATCCACTGTGGGGGGAGGCTCTATGTATTTAATCCTCACCCAAGGATATGTTTTTATTGAGTATTTAGAGAGAGGGGAAGAGAGAGAGAAACATTGACGTGAGATAGAAACATTGATTGATCGGTGGGGGAGGCTCTCTTTGTAAGGGAGTCAGGGAAGGCCTCCAGGAGGAGGTGCATCCAGGCCCAGGCCTGACGGCAGGAAGAAGACAGCCATGCAGAGTTCCGGAGGGAGAGCATTCCAGAGTGCTCGGGTGGGAAGTCATCCTGGGGTCACAATTCACTCTGGGGCCGCGGCTCATCGTGCCCCCTTCCCAGCTCCGAGCACTAGCGCCGGGTTGGAGAAGGGCCCGGCACTTCTGCCCCTGAAGCTGCCATGTCACCCTCAGGGTCAGGATGCCACTAACTGGCAGTGGCCAGCTTTGGGCTGCACCTGGATGTCATTTCTCGCTGGTGCTAATTGGCAGGTGGTGGGAGCGGGGAGAGGGGAAATCAAAATAGAGCTTCAAAGTCCGGGCTGTGCCTGCGTTAACGCCCTCTCTCAGGGGCACGGGGTTGGGGCTGAGAAAGGATGCCCACAGCAGCCTCATCATCTCATTAAATCAAATGACTGGGCACAGCGGGAGTGCCGGGCACCCCAGAGGTGCGCTTTCCCGCTGCTCATGAATAGCCCGTCTTGTTTCCCTCAGAAATAATTTTTTTTAATGTCTTGACAAAACACCTCTCTCTTTTGGGATTTCCAAAGTTAGCAAAAATTGAGCTCCAAGCAGCAAGAAGCTGAATCGCTGTGTCGTTTGCATTTTCCATTTCCTTTGCTTCCATCTTCCTGCCCCTTGGAAGGGAAAGGGAAGCGGTTAATGTCAGGGGGAGGGGGCTTGGGCCGAGTCCTCGCGGGTCCCTTTGTTCCTTTTGGCCTCTTGGAAAACTCCGGGCGTCCCCGCAGCCTGAGGCCCACCTGGCCCAGAAAAACGGCCTGGGAACCATGTCCCTGGCCATTTTCGTCACTGTTGCTTGTTTTCAGCCCACCCTCTCTTCCCAACCCCCCAAACCTCCCAGTTCTCAACAGTATGTTCAGGGGGGTTTTTCTCCTTTAAGTCTTGCCTGCCAGGGGCTCAGGGAGAGCCAGGCATTGCGAGGTAACAGCGCAGGGCTGGGCAGATCGTTAGCCGCTTCCGTGTGCGATGAATCTGTCAGCTGCAGCTTGGGCTGTGACTTCTGACACTTTCCTCCACCGGCCTTTGATGGCTGACCTTCTCAAGGGGGAGCCGGGGTGGGGTGGCCAGGGAGGAGCCTGCCATCCTCTGTCCACCTCCCAGACCACGGAGAGCAGGAAACAGGAGTCTAGAGCAGATATCAGAGGCCAGAGGGTACTCAGCATCACAGAGAGAAGCAAGGCCCTGACTGGCCACTGAGCACACTCCCAGGACAGGCTGCGAGGCGCCGATGTAACTCAAGGGACCTGGTGGGGAACATACAGCAGAAAGGAGGTCAGAGGGGCTAGCCCATTCCTTCCTCTGGAGCCCAAGGTGTCTGTGAGAGAGCAGGTGAGAGGCAGGAATTTCACTCTCCCATCAGAGTCTCACTCCTCAGCACTTCCCCCCAGACGACCCCCTTCCCGTCCATCCTAAATGAACTGCTGCTCCACCACCTTGAAACACCCCCAAACGATGGTTCTATTCAGGCTGTGCCCTCTGCTCAGAACACTCCGCTAGCACACTCTGCTCCTCCTTGAGCCTTTACACAGACCGTATCGTCCCCCAGAGCT
>NW_006289713.1:4306246-4307191 GCF_000327345.1 Myotis davidii
TAGAGGATTGCAATTGCTCCATTTAGTTCTCTGTCTCTTGCACTGAACTGTGACAGGAGAACAGCAACTCTCTTTTTTATTGTGCGCCCCCCTCTCCCCCAAACAAGACTCAGAGTGTTGCATCCTATGTATCTTGCCTTGTTGTTGCAAGATGGCTGCTGCAGCTCCACACATCACATCCTCTCCTGACACTGTCCAAAATAAGAAGGGAGGAAGGAGACCTCTCTTTGAATGCCTCTCCCTTATATAAGGGTGTGGGGGAATATTCCCCAGAGGCAGACTTCTTACATCTCATTGGTCATGACTCAGTCAAATGGTACCATAAGCACTGAACGAATAGGTGGAGAGGGGGAGGGAGAAAAGATAGAGGGAGAGAAGAATTGGTAAAAGAATGAAAGAATAAAAGGATGAATGAATGGGTGGATGGATTTTTTTTCCTTTTTTTTCCGTTTTTTTCCATAATTCCTTTTCATCCATGCTTCATTGTGGTTATATTGTGTTATAGTAATGTGATTGAGAAGATGGCAAATGGGAGACCTGGACTTAATTTTTAAAAAAACGAAACTGTCAGAGATACAGAAAGTCTGTTCCAGACCAGCTCTGTCTTCCCACTCCCTTGGATGGCCCTGGGGTCCAGCCAGTTCCCCACTCAGAAACCCCACCTAGAAGCCCCCTGAGCAGATGGTGTGAGTTGTCTACTCAGAGCCAGACCCTCCCCCTTCCTGCTCACTGGCACACCCTCCCCCGCCCCCATGGGGGAGGCTGCAAATGCTGGAGGCTCTTTTCCAGGCCCTCTGCAGTGAGGGAGGGTCTTTAGACCTGTTCCCACCAAGGAGACGGAAAGGGAGGTCTGCTTTCTGAGAAATGAAAAAAAAAAAAAAAGCCCTTCCCCACCTCTGGTTTGTGTGCAGTCGTGAGAGGAGTCAGGGAAGGGGCTGGGCCGCA
>NW_006289713.1:4307601-4340190 GCF_000327345.1 Myotis davidii
GATGCATCACAGCAGTCTAATCATGGGCTAACTTCTCACAAGCCCAATGGAGGGACATTCGGCAGAATGCATGACCAGCACTCTTCAAAATGCATCACAGCAGTCTAATCGTGGGCTAACCTCACACAAGCCCAATGGAAGGACATTCGGCAGAATGCATGACCAGCGCTCTTCAAAAATGCCGAGGTCAAGGAGGACAGGGAAGGAGGAAGGTACTGTCCTTGACTGGAGGAAAATAAGACATGACAACTGCAGGCAATCAGGGACCCTGGGCTGGATCTTGGAAAAACAAAGGACGTTCGTGAAAAAGAAAAGACGAAATCCAAATAAAGTCTGTAGTTGCGTCAATGTGAACTTCTTGGTGTTGATCATTTTATTATGCTTATGTGAGATATGAATGGTAGGGGATGCTAGGTAAGGGCACAAAAAATTTCTTATGATTTTTTAAACTTTTCTGTAAGTCTAAGATTATTCTTTTAATGTGTTAAAAATATAATGTGGTTAATCTTCTGATAAAAGAACTATAGATGCTATGAGATCATATGACCCATGACTAACCTACCCCATCATGAATTCATTCAGTCAGTTATTCAGCTAATTTTTAATGAGCACCTACTACCTGCTAGGCATTGTGCTACATGCTGGAGAGAGAGACAAAGTCCTTGCTCAGCTGCTTCTTTTTTCCATCTGCCTCAACCAAGGAGATGCCCCGGAGGGCGGCTGTTTCTTTGAGAGTGAATGTGTGGTGCAAAGCCACTGTCAACTCAGGGTGAGCTCGTAGCCTGGGCAAGTATATTCTCTGCTGCTCTGAACCAATGAGACTCTAGGGCAGGGGTAGGCAAACTTTTTGACTCGAGGGCCACAATGGGTTCTTAAACTGGACCGGAGGGCCGGAACAAAAGCATGGATGGAGTGTTTGTGTGAACTAATATAAATTCAAAGTAAACATCATTACATAAAAGGGTACGGTCTTTTTTTTCAATAGTTTTATTCATTTCAAACAGGCCAGATCCAGCCCGCGGGCCATATTTGCCCACGGCTGGTCTAGGGCTTCTTTGTTACAGCAGCTAAGTAAGTTCTAAGGGCTGAGCAGCAATCTCTCTGTATACCAAGGGGACAGGGAGTGACTGCTGAGTGCTGACCGGACGACTCAGGCTGACAGGCATTAGTGGAGTTCATCGCAACAGCTCAAGGTGGGAAACTCCATCCCAAGACGGGGAAAAAGAAGAAACTGAAGCATTCACAGGACGGATTGAGGTAAAGTTGCCTCCACATCACACTTCAGTGTCCTCCCCATCCATCCATTCAAGTATTAATTGAGCATCGCAGTTCACTCACTGAGCACCTGTATCAGCACCTGGCACTGCTGTAGGCAATGGAGGTACATCATGAATCAGTTGGGTAGTGCGGCAGAACAAAACCTAGTGGTTTTAAACAACCATTTATTTAGTTCACAATTGTGTGAGGACACTGGGTATTTCTCTGCTCTGGGAGGCACTGGCTGATTTCTGCTGGGCTCCCGCCTATGTCTGTGGCCAGCTGGGAGCCAGCTGATGTAGGATGGTTTCCTTTCCATGTTACATGGCAGCCAGGCTGTTGGCTGGGCTGCCTCAGCTCTCCTGTGGCCCTTACTCTCCAGCAGGCTGGCCCCGGCTGGTTCACACAGAGACCTCGGGGTCACAAGAGCAGCAAGCGGTGGACCCCAAGCACACAAACACGCACATCACTTCCGCTAACTTTCCAGAGGCCAAAGCAGGTGTCACGGCCAAGCCCAGGTTCAAGGTGAAGAAAGACAGCAGCCTCGGTGGGAAGGGCAAGTTAGTGACCATTTACCACACCCAGTGGGGAGGGCAGACAACAGCCAACAGGTGGGAGGGAGCAGTGACCTCGGCGGGAGGGACAGTGAAGGTTTCACAGGGGAGTCAATGCTTGAGTTGCGGCCCTGAAAGTCGGCTCATCCAGGAAAGTCGGTTCATGCGCGTTACACATGCGAAAAGCATGAGGAAGGAAGAGAACCCAGAACAAGGGTTGCCTGGGCATCAATAAGCCAGACTGTCAGACGGCTGGGGTGTGGTGGAGGGCAGAGACAGAAAGACAATAGTAAGGAAAGCTAACCCTGGCGGCAACGTGGTGTGGCCGTAAGAAAACGGACCTCCTAGCTGGGCGACCCCTTAGGAGCGTTACTGAGTTTTTCTGTGCATCAGACTCTTCATCTGTGAGGAGGGGATAATGATCATCATTTCCCAGTTTGTTCATTTCTAATTTAATTTAAATAAAACATAACACAAGGAGCTGTTCCTTGTACGTGATCAGCGCTCAGTCAATTGTAGTGATTTATCAATCCCTCGTCACACGGCTGCCATTGGAAGCCATTGTGTGGTTTCACACTCACAGCAATGCCATAGATCGGTGCTCTGATCCCACTCAGTGTCTGGCCAGGAGCCAGCACCAGTGACCACACGGGGGCCGCCGTCAGAGAGTCGGTGTGAAGGCCCTGCTCCCTGCAAGCCGCCCCTTAGGATTGCGCTCTTTCAGACCCGCGTGTCCGGTTTGTTCTCACACAAGAAGAGGGGCCGTGGTAAGCACACATCGCTCCCGCGCCGTCCCGGGGGCCCACAGATTCACCGGGGCGATGGGAGTCCTTGTGTGGGCCCGTGTCAGGCGGTGCTGGGGTTTTCCTGTAAATCTGTTGTTTTCTTGAGGATGGGGAGATGTGCCCTGACTTGACTGTCTTTGGCAAGAAGCGGAACATTCCGATGACGGAGTAACCCAAAAGGCAATGTCTCCATCAAGCCAAGGACGTGGCGGCCGGCTCTCCCAGGCCTCCCTCCAGCCTGACGCTGGGGGCGTGTTTGCCAACGGTCATGCGTTCAGACAAAGGAGACACCCTGCGGCAGGGCACAGCGTGGGTGCCGCCAGGCTCTCAGGGGCAGTCACGGCCCAGTGCGCGTTTCGCCCATCCAGGCTGGGGTGGCGTTCAGGAGCACGGTGCCCTGGGAGCGGAGAGAGTTTATTTACAGAACCGAGAGGTTAAACCACTCAGCCTTCTGCGGAGTTCAAGCAGAGGCGTTTTCAAGCCGTCCAGTCAAGTTGACCCGGGCCATGTGGGCTCCCAGAACTCACCCTAATGTTTCCATTGGGGAATATATGCAGCAAAATGCCCGCGGTGAGGGAAAGCCACCAGTCAGCAGCTCTGGAGGCCACTGTGCCGTGCGTGCTGTCCGTGTGCAGCTGGCATGCTTCCCATGGCCGCCCACAGGAGGTGGGTGACGGCGTTAGCCCTCACGTACGAGTGGAGAAACTGAGGCACGGAGCGGGTGAAACCACTTGCCGAGGTCTGACAGCCATGCAGGGCAGAGGTGGGATTGGAGCCACGTGTGACCCCAGCGTCCCAGCGTCCCAGCTCCCTTTCCCGGGAGCTGTCAGCACTCTGGGTCGGAACCTGCGTCTCCAGTCGCCATCCCACCCCTGAGCTGCTCGCATGCCCCCACCTGTCTCCGGACTCTGCACAGGTCTCCTTCGCTCCCTCTGTTCCTGCAGCCTCGGTGGGTTAGGGACTGGCCTTGAGCTTCGCAATGGGAAGGGCCACCCCACGCTCAGCCCGCTCGGAACACTGAGGTCAGACAGGTGAGGGGCTTCACCGAAGCCCCGGGCCAGGCTCCCTCCAACACTCAACTGGCTGCGTCCCCAGAATGCAGCCTCGCACCTGCTACACACAGAGACGGGCGGCCGCCACCACAGCTCTGCTGTCAGGATCACAGGGCCGTGAGTGCCGCTCTGGGGCAGCCTATCTCCCCGCCCCTGTGTTTCCATGCTGGGGTGTCCCCCGTCCCTCCTGGTCAGGCAGACTGGGTGGCACATGCTGGCCTTTGCCATCCTGGTTGGCTTCTCTGGCTGACTGTCTGGCACCCCCTGGGCTGGGCTGGCCGAGCTCTGCACTCACATGTGAGCCTCGGGGGTACCCAGGGGGCGTGGGTGTCTGTGCCTGAGACTGGCCAGTGACATCAGGGCGGCACGGGCCAGGGTTTAGGTGCACCAGCAGCAAAGTGAATTCTGGATTCAGATGCCTTGTGATGCCTCCTGTCTGCTCCCATTACCCTCCGCCCTACCGGAGGGATACAATTAATGAGCTGCCCCCAAATCCGCCTGCGGGAGCTCTCGCAGAAGAGATGGGACTGGACCACGCATTTGCCTTTTCTCCTTCCAAGCACGGCCTCCCTCTCCTCTCCACACCCGGCTTCCCCAGCACAAACCCCATCCCTCCTTTTCTGAGACAGAAGGCAGAGCCGGGCCACCGATAAGAAATAAAAAATCCCGACAGCGCCCTCATTAAGGAGCCTTCCCCAGTTCTGCCCACCTCTCTGCGTCCTCAGTCTCTCCCTGGTCACCTCACCCAGACACGCTGGCAGCAGCTGGCAGGCCTCCCTGCCCGCACCCAATGCACGCCCCACGACCCTGAGTCAGGAAACACATGGTCTCTCCTTAAACCCACTCAGGGCTGCCCACGGTCCTCGAGATAAGTCCCAAAGGCTCGGGAGCTCCTCAGGGGCCCTCGGGCTGGGCCTGGGCTCACTTCCCACAGGGGCCCTCCACCGGCCCCTTCTCACCTCCAGCTTTTGCGGCCCCCCTTCTTGACACCCACCTTCCAGACCAATAGAAAGTGTGACGGGCATTCTCTCTCTGCCCCCCACTCCCCACTTCCAGCTCTTGGCTTCAGCGTCATCCCCACTGAGAATCCCTCCCTGACCCCTGTGCTGGGGCCCCGGTTTTTTGCGTGTGTCTGTTTTTTCATATTTGCAGCAACCGAGGCGTGAGGGACTTTGATTCTCACCTTCATCCTTTTCCCTGGGACGTGAGTCCAATTCCGGGAGCACACTGCGTGCTCTTCCCACCCAGCAGCCTGGCGCTTCCCTCAGGCCTCAAAGTCAGGGCCCTGCAGTTCCCACTGTTGCTAGTCCTGGGCTCAGGCTGCACACCCCTGCTGGGGACCAGGGCGTCCCCTTCTCACTCGGGGCAACCTCCACGTTTTGGGGATTTCTCAGGAGATAGTTGCCATGCCCATACCCCACCTCCCGCCCCCCAAGGCATGGAGAGGGCCTGCGCCAGTTCACAGAAGAGGGTGGAATATGATCAGTCATAATCCCTCCTCCAGCGCATTGTCTGTGCTCCTATCTCCCGGCCCCTTCCCTGTGTCTCGCCTTTGAAGTGCCACTAAGCCTCCAGTAGCCTTCGGATGACACTTAAGTTACACCCCTTCTGCATTCTTATCTGCACCGCGGTCTTTGAGAGTGGTGACGAGTTGACACGTTGGCAACCTCTCTGGGAGGAGCATGTCCCCTGGGTGACCTTTTGGCTTCTGAAGACAGAACCTGGGCCTGCAGATGGAGGGGGCGCTGTGACATCTTGATGAGTCTCCTTTCGCAGCGGGTCCTCGGCCAGGGAGGGGCCCCCACACGCCTCCCTCTGGGTCCCCCACATGGGTGCTAGTTGCTGTCGGATTGTTTTTGAACATACGACGTAAAAACATGGCATAGAAATGTTTACCATCTTAGCCATTATTAAGTGTACCGTTCAGTGGCATGAAGTACATGCCCACTGTGTGCAAACATCACCCCCATCCATCCCCATAGCTCTCTCATCTTCCCAAACTGAAGCTCTGTCTCCATTACACACGAACTCCCCACCCCCTCCCTCAGCCCCCCGGCACCCACCATCCTACTTTCTGTCTCTTTGAACTTTACTCAGGGGCTCATCTGAGTAAAATTGCACCGTATTTGTCCTTTTGTGTCCGGCTAACACCCCGCCCCCGAGCACACTGTCCTCAGGGCTCACCCATGGTGCAGCCTGTGTCAGAATGCCCTCCTTCCTGTGGCTGAAGAGTGTTGCATCGTAGGGGCCCCATTGTGGTTCTCCATTCACCTGTCTGCGGACACGTGGGTTGTTTCCTCCTTCTGGCTAGTGTGAGTAATGCTGCTGTGGACGTGGGCAAGCCCCAGCTTTCATTGCTGTGGGGCACATGCCTAGAAGTGGAATTGCTGGGTCGTGGGGTAATTTTATTTAGTTTTCTGAGGAACTTCCAGACTCTTTTTCATGGCATCCGCCCCGTTTCACAATCCCGCCAGCAGTGCATGAGGGTTGCAATTTCTCCACAGTCTCTTCATTTATTTCCCGCCTTTTTCCTAATAGCCATTCCAAGGAGTGTGACATGATATCTCACTGTGGTTCTGTGTCAGACTGTGTTTTAAACCTCCAGCCTCTAAACGTGCCAGTCATCTTCTCCTGGAACAGCCTTTAAAGTGCTTCTCCACCCCCCTTCTCTCCGTAAGCACCAAGGAGGTGACTTACGGAAGATGTGGCCCTGCTATGAGTACCAGAAGCTGCCTGTTGTTCTGTGATGAAGACGGGGACTCACCTGGATGCTCACCCCGAGAAGGCAGAGGGTGCCGAGGGTGCTGATGACATGGTGGTGACACAGACACAAGCTCCCTATTTTATAGATGAGGAAACTGAGACTTAGAAAAGCTCCACTTCCCTGCCATGCTGACCTTCAACATCCCATCCTCAAAAAGGCATGTCCCTCTGCACCTCATCCAGAAAGCTATGCCACTGATATTCCGGAGTGATCTCAGCTGAGGAGGCCATGCTGCTGGCCCAAAGGGCAGGTCCCGGGGCCACGGTGGGAGGTCTGGTCTCCCTTCTCTTCTGCACTCTCACTGGGGTGCAACGAGGAAGCTCCCCGGATGGGCCAGGGTAGGAAATGGTCAGAGGAGCGGCTGGGGCAGGACAGGTGGAGATTGGAAATGGCTTCCACAGAGTTTGGGGGCCAAACCAGTTTTGGTGAGGTGAGTCCGTGGGGCAGGACGCAAAGAGAAAGGTGTTCTTGTTGAAATGAGGCTTGACTCACACCTTTCCTCTGCTCTAAACCCTCCCCTGCATCCCATCTCACCCCTAGTAATAGAGAAGCCCTGACCAGACCCCCACAATCTGCCCACCTGCCCCTCCTTACCTCTCGGACCTCATTTCCAGACTCTGCTCCTCACTCCCTCTGCTCCAGACCAAATGAGTGTCCTCCATGCTATTCCCTATCTCAGCGCCTTTGCACATGCTGTTCCCTCTTTCTGGAACACTCTTCCCCAGACCTTTGCTTAGCCAACCTTGCACTTCCTTACGGTCTTCACTCAGATGTCAGCTTCTCTGCCTCTTTATTTAATATTGCTGCTCACCTGGCGCACAACACTCTCTAGCATACTGTATACTTATTTATTTATTTGGGGGTCTGTCTCCACTCCCAGTGTGTAAGTTCCACATAGGCAGGGATATTTGTGTGTGCTTTGTTCTATGCTATGCCCCCAGCACCTCAATAATGACTGGCACATAATAGAAGCTCAGTAAATATTTGATGAATAAATTTTAGGCAGAAGGAACAGTACAGAGAGCCACAGAAATGGGAAGCCATTTGGTGTGTTCAGGAACCCGTGTGCAGTTCCTTCTCCGGGATTAATGTTCAGGGCTGCCCCCTACAGTGTTCAGGTTGTGGCTACCCAAGTATTCTAAGCTCAGGAGACCCATGGGGGTCAAGTCCAACCTGCCAATGCTTATCAGGAGATACACCTGCAAAGCTGCCTAGAAGGGGTGTCTTTTCTAAAGTGCACAAGCATTATAGAGGCTCATAATGACCTTGGATATGGGGGCTGCATCTCGGGAAATAAAGCAGGACAGACAGGAGATATGGATCCTGAGGTGCGTTATCCTGACCACAAAGAGGAGGCTGCCGCAGAGGCTGATGGTCCTACATGGCATCCCCTCGGCCCGCCTGATTTCAGTACCTTTGTGGCAAGCAGTTCCTGGCTCTAGCCGGCATCCCCTATACATCCCTCTGCTTTTCTTGTTCCAAAGCTGGGAAGCTCCTTCCCCACCCAGTTGCCCAGGAGTAAAGGGGAGTTAATACCCCAGAGGTAACCCTCAACCAATGGGGCTAGGGGTACATGCTAGGCTCCCAGACAATTTGGACTTGCCTCCCATGGTAACTGACAATACATGGCAAAATTTAAAATGCACACACCCTTCATAGGACAACACTTGAAGGACTGTGTCCCAAGTAAATATTCAGACAAGATTGAAAAGGCATATGTGCAAAGATGTCTGTCAAATGCTGTCAACAGCAAAACTAAATAAACAAATAAGTAACCTAAATGTCTACGCTCATTAGCCGGCATTTGGTTTTAAAGTCAATGGTCCATCCACATGATGAAATACCATGCCATTAACTTTAGATCTAGTGACAAGGAAAAGTGAGCATAAATAATGTACCACACAAAAGCATATTATGAAACAGTGTGATCCCATTTTTGGATAGATGATAGATTATAGAAATGGATTTAGGTATAGATATAGGTATAGATATAGATATGATATAGATATAGAACTTGAAGGCATGTAGATAGATAGATAGATAGATAGATAGATAGATAATCTATAGTCTATAGGTGGATAATCTATAATATATAGATAGTCTGTATGTGTTTCTCTATACATATGTCTTCTACCTCAAGCTATAACCACTATCTTGGCTGGTGAATGCCTTCCCATCTCCTTCTTTGCAGCCTGGCTCTAACGTGGAAAAATTCTGCCAACCAAAAGGAATCCTGACTTAGTGAGTGGTGGTGTCAAAGTGGCCTTTGAATAGCACATTCATCTGACTCCCAAATCCAGCCAGGAAGGAGGAGGGGGGTGAGGGAGAGAAGAGAAAGAAAAAGCCGCGTGTTTGGGTAAGCATTTTGGAGACGCTGAGCTCAATAAGGCAGGTGTGCTGTGCGGGCTGCTTCAAGACCACAGGGGCAAAGGCGCAGTTAGAGCCCTAATTAAAATGTGCCAAATAGCTGAAACTCCGTCAGATCCAGCTGCAGAAACCCAGAGGTCAAAGTGCTTAAGGATGCATTAAATGCGGATTTTTCCATAATTATTTAAATATGTGTTAATGAGTGCTCCGAACATAGTCAGAGTATGTCCATTAAAGGATCAAAAATAGAGGGATATTGAAAGGAGCCGCTTGAACAGTAAGAAAAGCACTCGTGTGGGAGTCAAAAACCCCCACATTTCTGTTTTGGCTCTACTCAGAGCACATCGCCCAACCTCCGTAAGCTCCATTTTCTCATTAGAATATAAAGGACAAAAAAAATAAAAAAAAAATAAAGGACAGAGGAGGATGGATTGATAGATCCTCCCAGCTATAAAACCCCCTCCTCATCAAAACCTGCCAATCTTCTGTGTTTAATTTAATTAGAAAATAGGACTGGCCTAAGGAGAGGGGGGCTTGCAGGAAGGCCATGGAACTTTCTATGCTTTTATGACTTTACACAGAGAAAAAAAAGGGGGGGGGCACTTTTTAAAACTAAAGCAGTAAAATACAAATGAGCCACTCAGAAAATGCCCAGAACATTCTGATGGCGGCGCGGGGAGGGGTGTTCACATACTTAGGCCATTAAGCCCTGGTCCTCCCGTCCCGCCCCAAGTGGAAGCCCATCAAAGTGTCAGCTTAGACCTGAGTCTCTGGCTAAGAAGGGAGGCATTTACACCCTTTTCTAGGAGTGGAGGAAATAGAGGAATGACATTTCCATCATTTTTCTTCCCCGAGCAAGGAGTGGGGGAAAAGAAAGAAACCTAGTCCAGGACTTTGCTACATACCATGCCATTGACACCTTGCCTGTGATCGGAACCTCTAGTTCCAAAATAAAGAAAGTAGTGATTTCAGGGTATATTTTTGCCTACATTTTTGAGGATGTTTTGGGCCTTTCATCTTCTTTGAAGGCGTGTCACCTAATTACGCCTCTTTCATCCATGTATTCCCCAGTCAGAACATGCCAGGCCCCTCCACGGCAATTGGTTATGACTGAGGGGTTTCCACGTTCCAGCTGGTGCAGAGAGCTGGGTATTTGTGAATACCTGAATAAACTCCTTTAATCCAAAAACAAACTCCTCCTGAAAGAAACAGCCTGAAAAGGCCTTTCATAGAGTGTTTTCCAACTCACTGGCTCATGGTCTCTTTGGATTTCACCGTGCTTCCTGTACTAATGGTCTCAGAATGCATTCCCAATTGTGGCTTGCTGGTCTACCGAGGTCCTGGGCATTGAAGGGGAAGAAGGAAAAAAGTAACATAGCAGATGCTTCTAGGTGCTGCCAGGGCTGGATAGGTGGAAACTGAAAGGAAATACATGTGGGTGAGAGTGCTATGTTCTTTCTACAACTTTTTTTTTAAAGATATGCTTCTCTAAGTCATGCTTTAAAAACAAAGTTGCAATCACACATAGGAACACGTGGGATTAATCTGCAGGATTAAAAGCAGATCGCTTGAATTTGCATTGGAAATTCATAAGTCCAGGCCTGATTACGCTAGTCTAATAATAAATAGGTTTGCTTTTGGAAAATTGACAACTTGAATTTTTAAGTCTATATTGTGGAGACCATAATGGGTTCATTAAAAGAGTGCAGAGCTGACCTGGGGGCTGACACCTGCCCAACAGGCAGATATGTGCTGTGAATAGAGCCATGGAGGGGGAGTTAGGATTCAAGTGTAAGAACCAGCACGCTCACTTACTACCCATGTAAACTAGCCTAATCTGCTTATCTCCTGTCCATGCCTCAGTGTCCTGATCTCCCAGGTGAAAGGGTTGGCTAGATCTGAGAACTTTTTCTTCAACAAGTTAGTCATCCTATCCCAGACCCACACCCATTTGGATCCTCATTTGCCCTCTCCTGCCACCCAGTGATGGCTGACAGGACCCAGTTCAGTTACTATTGCTGCATAACAAATAACTCCAGATTCAGGGGTATAAATCAATCACCCTTTCCTTTGTCCATAATTTTGTGGGTCAGAAATTTAGGGAGGGCTCAGATGGACAGTTATTACTTGTGGTCTCTCATGAGAGGGTGCTGTCAGGTGTCAGCTGGGGCTGCCAGCAGCTGAAGGCTTGGCTGGGCTGGACATCCCAGGTCTTCCATTTGCATGGCTATGGGTGATGCTGGCTGTCGGCTGTGAATGCGGCTGGGGCTGTTGCCCAGAGTCCCCACACGTGGCCTCTTCAGCACAATAGTCTCAGGGTGGTCAGACTTCTTATTTGGTGGCTGGCTTTTTTCAGAACAAGAGTTTTGAGAGAAGCAGGGGAAAGCCACGTGGCTGGTGCTGACTTCTACTTTATTTTATTAGTGGTCACAAGGCCACCAGAATCCAGGGGAACCTCGACCCCACCTCTCAGTGGATAGAGGGGCAAGTCAGGTTGTGGAAGAGCACGTGGGCATCAGATACCATGGCTGCAAACCACAGCTGCTTCAGGGTCCAGGACACACTGTTGGAAATCTCTTGTGTCTAGATTAGATCTGATTTCTAATGTCCCTTCCTGTTAGAAAAGGGGAAATCTCTAAAAGAGCAATATTTCTTTGTTCAGATTCTTTTTTTTAAAAAAAAAAGAGCTGTATGGAGGTATAATTGGTGTACGATAGCAATTGCTATTAAAATATGACAGCAAGTGTTATGGTCTGGGGCTCCATTCACTTTACTACTGGGAAGGAAGGATTTATGGTCTTCCTTTTCTTCTGTTGATGTTGGAGCCAACATTTATTGGTTGTAAATGTTAAAAATATAAACCTGTGGTGGAAATCCACACACTGTGCATTTTATCCATTACGGACAAGTCCATGGTCACACCTGGTCAAGCACCACAGTTTATATTTCCAACATCAAAAATACACTTTAGTTATAATGAGCGTTGCTTCGGGAAGTTTGACAACTCTGTGGCGTGTCTCAGGAAGAACACGGATCACGGGTATTTGCCCAAACCATCCTTCCCTGGGATGCAGTGTGTTCACATGGCTGGAGGGCTGGCGGGGGACAGGCAGTCATTGGTGTGGATCGGTGGCCTCTGAAGCCAAATCAGCTGTCCCTGCCCCCTGGCAGGAACATCCTATGATGGCTCTCCATCAAGGCGGCGTCTAACCTGCACCCCCTTGTGCAAGCCTTCGTGGCTGAATCCTGAATGAAGTCTGGCAGATGAGGCCCTGTGTCACCTTGAGGTGCATTAGAAAAGGCCAAGCAGCCTCTGTTAGTCTCTTAGGACACGGGCTCTGGAGCCTTTGACTGACATTTCAGATGTCCAACACGGAGACAGAGATGGATGAAGTGGGGAGGAGAAAAAGAGAGAGACAGAGACAGAGAGAGGAGAAACACACACAGAAAGAGACAGGAACCCAGTAGGTCCAGCCCCAGCTGTCTTGTCTTCCCATTCCAGGTACCAGACTGTGAGTGAAGAATCTTTGAGACAACCAGACACTGGCCCCCAACTAATGGCAACCGCACAAGGGAGACCCTGAGTGAGAATTGCTAGCTGAGTCCAGTTAACCCCAACACTCGCCAACAAAATAAATGATAGTTGCCTTATATTACCGTTTGGGGCGGGGGTGGTTTGTTACAGGCTAGAGATACTGGCACATAGCCCATGGCCTTGTAGGAGCAACTGAATTTCTCTGGGGCTCAGGATTTCTGTCAGTAAAATGAGAGTCACTATGCAGACCTCTGAGTGTTCCTGTGACAACCAGGAAATAACAGGTGAAGCGTCAGTGCGGTGTCTGCCATGTGCTCCCAGGCCCACCTCCCACATCAGCTCCACACCCACCCCATCCCACTCCAGCTTTTCCTCCATTTGGTTTATTACCACCTGCACCAATTCCCTTCCTGTCTCCTCCCTAGCCCCCCTCTCTCCTTCATTCCCTGCTTGTTCCTGGCCTGCCTCTCCCTTTTCCATGTCACCTCCTCAAGAGCAGAGACTTTATTTTGGTGACTGTCATATCCTCAATGCCTGGATCAGGGCCTGGCACACCATGGACACCCCATAAATATTTGTCAAGTCATGGCTGGCATCTTTCCTGCATTGGGCTGAACCATGGCTCCTGGGCTGTACCTGAGCAGAAGGAGGGGGACACACACATGCAGGTGCCCATGCACTGCCCAGGGCCTGAGAGGTGGTGCCTTCTCTCCTATGGGCACGTTGAAGAGCTCTGGAACACTGGGAGGATGGTCACTGCTCTCCCTGACCATCAGGGACCCTCATGCTTGACTAGGCGCAAGAATAAAGCATGGAGAGACCATCAACCCTCAAGGGCTGCTATAAAACTTATCACAAACTCAGTGGCCAAAAACCTACAAACAAACCCAAAACAACAACTGTTACGCTTGGGCAACAGGAAGGCTAGTGGCCCAAGTGGTCCCATTTCCATTCGGATGGACCTCAGACAGGAACGGGAGGGGATGTGTGCTTGCCCTGTATCAGGAGGAAACCGCCTGGCGAAACCCTTCCTATAAGACTCTCTTGCTGCACAGTGGAGTCACCTGGAGTGTTAGGGTTAGGGTTAGGGCTAGGCCTAGGGTTAGGGCTAGTGTTAAATTAGGGTTATCGTTATGGCTAGGGCTAGGGCTAGGGTTAGGTTTATGCTTTAGGGCTAGGGTTAGGGTTAGGGTTAGGACTAGGGTTATGATTAGGGTTAGGGCTAGAGCTAGGGCTCCCATTAGGGTTAGGGTTAGTGTTAGCAAAAACAAAAACAAAACAAAAAACCCAAACAAAAACAGAACTTTCTTCCCTCACTGTTCTGGAGGCCAGAAGTCCAAAGTGAAGGGGTCAGCAGCGCCGGTTCCCCCAGAAGTGTCCAGGAACCATGGAATCTATGCCTCTCTTCCTGCTGCTGGTGGCCACTGGCGATCCCTGGCATCCCGTGGCTTGTGGTGTATCACTCCAGGCTCTGCCTCTGTCTGCATGTGGCCTTCTCCCCTGTGCCAGTGTCCCCTTCTTTTCTGTCTCTTGCAGGACGCTCGTCATTGGCTTTAGGGCCCACTCTAAATCCCAGGTTATCTCATCTGAAGATCCTTAATTACATCTGCAAAGATCCCTTTTTGAAATAAGGTCTCACTCACCAAACACCAGTGGACATATCGTTTTGGGGTACACTCAACCCACTTTTGCCTAAAGGCAGTGTGGTCTAGGAACAAAGGTAAGTCCATCAGCCCCAGGTTTGAATCCCAGCTCTGCCACTTCCAGCTGGGTGACTGTCCTCTCCTTGTGCCTCAGTTTCTCTGCCTGTGAAATGGACACTCCACAGCGTTGTGTTGAGGATTAACTGAGATGACACATCGCCCCAAGCACTGAACTCGACCACATAGTAGGGCCTCAGTCACTGGCACCCCAGCAGTATTGTAACCTAGCAGTTAGTGGCCAACCACACTCCACCCAACCACCAGACAGCAAAGTCACTATTCCGGGACTGGAAGGGCAACAGAAAAGTGTTAAAGGGGGCAATGCTGGTCCTTTTCTGCATGGCAGACCGGGAGGACTTGAGGAGGGGACTCCTGGTGGAGAGAAGACCCGGTGTTAACCCTTTCTGTCCCAGCAGCCAAGCAGGCGGGACATCCTTGTGTCCCTTCCCTCCCACTCCCTGTTTATCCGGCTGTGATGCCAGCCCAGATGACAGCACTTGAGACGTTCCCAGGGTGTCAGCCAAGGGTGAGCCTCCCCCACACACTGGGGAGATAGAATTCTGGAAGGCACGCTCGTGGCATACTTGGATCATGATGGCTGCCTTTAGAAGAAAAATGCCCCCCAATAAACAGCTCCTGACAGACCCCCTTTCCCTGGCCTCCCACTCCCTACTCACCCTGGGCCCCGTAATGGGTCAGCAGCACATGAGGGTTTCCTTGGACCCATCACCCCGCTGCAGGCTCTACGATGGACTGGGCGACCTCCACGGTTCCCCGCCAGCAACCGGCGCCCGGCGCCAGTACTGGACCAGGCCAGGGGCCTCCAACAAGCCTGGATTAGAGGTTTGGGGTTTGGAACGTCCGCTTTCGGATAAATTCGGATTTTTTTTTTCCTTTTAAAAAAAAGAAGACAATTTCAGAGACATGGTCTGAGAAACAAAACAGCCTTTTAGCTCTTTCTCTGAAATGACATCAGCGGCCACCACAAAGCCTGAGTGGCCCGCTGCTCCATGGGATGTATCATTTCCCTCCAGAATATCCGTGCTCAGCCCCAGCCCCGGCCCAGCCTACGTGGAGCCGGCCCGGGTGGGAAGCGGCCGCACTTTCCCACCCATGCTCCAGGAGGGCCGGGTAATTGGAAAAGTGCAAGCTGCCGATGAACTGGGCGCCCAGGCCAGGAAATGGTTTCATGGCCGTGAGTTTGTCCTCCCTTCGCATCCACCTCAATGGTGCCATCCCCGTGGGCGTTTGAGCGCTGGGATTCCGGGAACAACCTTGCAAGCAGTTGCTCCCTCCTCCCTCTCCCTCCCGCCCCCAGACCCAGGCTCTAAGCTCCTCCATCCCCGCTCTCTCCTGCCCATCCGGACTCCCCACTCTCACCCCTTCAGCACATCTGGGGTTCCTTAATTACGTGGAAACTGGAGGGTATTTTCAAGGTGGATTTTTGTTCCGTGGAAGCAGCAACCTGGTTGTACTCACATTGGTTTATCATCACATAAAACTACTCATAGAAAAAAAAAAAGACCAAAAGAAATACAGTGGCATATTAACAATCTGGTTGTCTGTGGCTGATGAATTATTTTTTCTTAATTCCTTTTGGATCTGTAAATTTTCTAAATTTTACTTTTGCAACACAAGAACATTATTTATTAAAACTCGCCAGCTGAATCCTGTCACTGGGCCAACATGAGCTACTTAAGAGAGTGGAAAGTCAGCCTTTATGGAGAGCGAGGGCCCCCGGGGACTGATTTCTTTGAAGAGACACTTTTTAAAAACTCAGAATAATCTGCATAGTTGAAACTTCTGTTCCTCTGGGATCGTTATTCCTTCATTAGTTAACGTGATTTACTGAGTCACAGGAAATATCGACGCTGGACCTAAGAGTGATTCCATTTCCCAAGCATTTACCGAGTGTGTGCCCTGGCCTGGCCCTGGCCTGACAGGCCACCGCGTTCCTGCCCTGGCCGGGTGCACAGGGGACACGGGAGACAGGTCTCTCATTCATTCACTCAGCAAATACTGATTAAGCCCCTACTATGTGCACGATGTTGGGCGTGCTGGGGACACAGCAGGGTACAGAGTCTAAGCTCCCTGCTTCCATGGAGGTCACATCCATGGCAAAGGAAGAGGAGCAGAGAAAATTTCAGAAAATTCAGAGGAAGGCTCCACCAGTGACAGCTGTGATGGCCGGGGATGGGTGTACGGGTCAGGGAAAGTGTTGTGGGTTGGAGTGTGCGCTGTCCCCCAAATTTAAATGTTGAAGTCCTAGCCCCATAGTGCCTCAGAACACGACTGTATTCAGAAGTAGGGTTGTTGCAAACATAATTAGTTAAGATGAGGTCATTAGGGTGGGTAATCCAACATGGCTGGTATCCTTATATAAAGGGGGGATTCAGACACATAGAAAAGGAGGCATAGAGGGAAAATCGTATGAAGATGAAGGTGGAGGTCAGAGTGATGGGTCTACAAGCCAAGGGATGTCGAGGACTGCCAGCAGCACCGGACGCTGGGGAGAGGCCCAGGACACATTCGTCTCACAGCCTCAGAGGGAGCCAACCTTGCCGACACCTTGATTAGGGACTTCGGCCTCCAGAGCCAAGAGACAGACCACCCAGCCCGTGTGTTCTTCTCAAGCTTCAGAGAGAAGGTGACATGTACATCTTCAAAAAGAGATGATAGAGTTCACCGTGTTGAACTATGTCCAGGCAGAGGGAGGGATGGAGGAAAGGAGGGTCAGTCAGGGTTGCACTGCCATCAAAGCAGACCCCTCCACACACACCCTTTCCCAGGGCCTGCTTCTGTTGGCTTCCAGCTCCACATTTAGTGTGTATGTGTATGTGTGTGTGTGTGTCCACGTAGGTGAAGCATTTCACTTCCAGGGCTGCGAGGGAAGCTAGAAAAGCAGGTGTCTGGATTTTCTAGCATCGATCGTGGAAGGCAGGCTCAGACCCCCCGAGGAGCCTCATAAGGTGGGTGAGGCAGTAACCCCAGCTGTCCCCTCGAGCTCACCCCTCCTTTGCCTTGATTAGCATGCCTCTCTGAATATTATTCGGATACATAATCTCTGAATCAGTTGCCTTCGGTTACACAGGACCTACTTATACTAAAAACATATTTGTTGTTTATCTGACATGGCTGTGTTTTTTTTTTTAAATACATTTTATTGATTTTTTACAGAGAAGAAGGGAGAGGGATAGAGAGCTAGAAACATCGATGAGAGAGAAACATCGATCAGCTGCCTTCTGCACATCTCCCACTGGGGATGTGCCCGCAACCCAGGTGCATGCCCTTGACCGGAATCAAACCTGGGACCTTTCAGTCCGCAGTCCACTGAGCCAAACCGGTTTGGCGACATGGCTGTTGATGACAAGTTGAACTGGGCATCCTGGTTTCTGTTCTGCTGTTGTTTTGTTGTTTTTCTCTAAATCCAGCAACTCTAGGGGAGTAGCCAAAATGGATCTGTTGCCTCCAAATTGAACCTTTCCCATCCCCTGCCCCAGTTCCTTGTATGTAGTGGCCCCAGGTCCTGTTTGGGGAAGCCCTCCTGGTGCAGCGGGGACAGACAGGTAGCTGACAATGGAGGCGGGACGGCGGCCCACCATGTTCCCAAAGGCAGGGCTCCCAGTGACAGGCCGCCACTGACTCCCTGGAGAAGTCACCGAGGCCAGCGCTCTCTTCTCGGCCTGGCATGTGTGCCCAGACACTATACAGGGAAACCCCAGCCTGTGCCATCCTGGCAGAGCCTTTGTCCTGACCATAGTCACCAGCAGGAACTGCAGGGCCACATTGACGAAGCCACGGTGTGCCGCCCAGAGAGCAGCCCAGCCCCACACGGCCTGGGGGTTCGTGCAGGCCTTGGGCACAATGCCCAGAGGCTGAAGAGCTCCCCTTGCGGAAGGCTACCAGGCCTATGACTCCTCACTGGAAGACGGTGACCCACGCCCTCAATTTGCAGACTCACCTCCGTCCACAGCAACATATATTACCAGGCCAGGGCCCCACCTGGACAGAAGGTATTTTGAGCCACCTTGTCTGGGAAAGGCCAAGGAAGGGACTGATTCATGCCCTTTTGACCACCTCCCTCTCCATGTGATTCACGCAGACACATGCATGGGGCTGGACAGAGAGACCTCAGAGTGGCTGGAGGCTCTGTCCCCGCTGGAGCCACAGCCCCTCCCTCCTCAGCAGGCCTGTGGGAGAAAGCTGATGGAACCAGGCCCCACTATTGATTCCCTCATTGAGTATTTACTGAGTTCCTTCTATGAGCTGGACGCTGCTCTGAGTACTGGGACCACAGAGGTGAACGAGAAGAGATAGGAATCCTTGCCCTATGGACAAGACAATTCCCAATCAGCTGCCATGTGCCAGAAACTGTGCTTGATGACTGAGACGCCAGGTCAAATAAGACAAGGTTGCTGCCCGTATTCATTCATTCAATCATTCATTCATTCACTATTTCTAATCATCAACTATATGTCAGAGTCTACTAGATAGTTCAGGAAACTAACAAATAAGGTAGGCCTTAACAGTTCGATCAGGCAAAGAGATGTGTTTTTAAAAAATAAAACTCTAAACAATAAGTTCTCCATTAAAGGAAGCATGAGAGAGGGAGAGACAAAAAGTCCAGAATGAGACAATTAGAGAAAACTTTGCAAAGGAGATGGGTTTTGGAGGATGAACAGGCAGAGTAGATGTTCACCTGCACACAAGCCAGACTTGAGAGAGAGCTAGCCGCCTGTGTCTGGAATAACAAACAGCCAGTGCAAGTAGAACATAAGATGGTGAAAATCAAGATGAGGGTGGGAGCTATATGAAATCCAGTTTTAAAGAATTTGATGTTCATGTGTGCCACAAATGTTTACTGAGCACCTACTATGCACAGGCACTCAAGGAACAGCATGAAATAAAACCATGAAAACCCTTGCCTTGAGGGAGCTTATTTCTGTCAGGGGATTACAGATAAGACTTGCTTCTAAAACAAAGTGCCTTTTGAGTGCTTAGGGATGCTCCAGGGATCCCGGGGGAAGGACCATTCTAACGTGCTGCCTTGCTTGAGGACTTCAGCGGAGTCATTGGGTGAGCCTATCTGTCCAGCGGAGAAGAGCCAGAAGCCCCTCTGGCATCGGGTGCAGAGAAAGCAACTGCCCTTCTTCAGAAGAGGAGTGTAGCTTTGTTTATTTTCATTTTTGCAAGTGAAAATGCTGGGTTCCTAGGCCTCTCAGTTTAGTATGGCTGCTCCTTTAAAAAGAAAAAGGAAGTGTGGTCCTGGCAGAGTTAACTGGAGTAATAAAAAATAAATCTTGGTAATTGTTGTGGAGACAGAAAGCAAAACAAACGGGACTTAAGTACATTGTAAGAAAATGTCAGCGTGGAGGGCGGCCATTAGCATGCGAAACCATTTATCTCCCTGGAGTCACCGCTGGATAAGGACCAGCACATTTGATTTTCTGCATTCCTCCTCCTGGGGTTTCTTGGAATGTCAGACAAATGCGTTTTTTTTTTCTTTTTCCTGAAAAGGACGGGTGGTTTTAAAGATGGTGATGGAGAAAGCTTCGGGGGAACAAGCCCCAGGGCAGACAACTGTTAGTATTCACCGCCCTGAGGATGGTTCTCGGGTGCCCTGGAGCCCCACCGACCAGTCACCAATGGCGCGAGCAGGGCTGTGCCTATGTGCTCACAGATGCCACCTGGATGCCTTTGAAACAGCTAGCGTCCCTTTGATGTCATCCAAACAGTGTCCACGTCATATCTACAACACAGAAACAAAATGGGAGATGCCTGCATTCTGGGGATGACTGACCCTCATTTTCAGAAATAATAAAAAGCCTCCCTCTTTGTGCCACTTGCCACAGAAAAGAACTTTTTAGATCTGAGGAGGTATCCAAAAGGACCTGGAATTGAGAGCAGAGATGCATAGCCAGAGTTGACACCTATGGAGCACTTTCTGAGTGCTAATCCCCCAGACAGCCCTGACTTTCTGGAGGTGGAAACTCCGGTGACCTGGGGCATGAGATTGCCCATTTCACAGATAGAAAAACTGAGGCTCCGCGAGTGAGGTCAGTGGCCCAACTCATAGGTGAGATTTAAACCCAAGCCCGATGGAGCCCAGCGCTGTTGTTTTGCTCCTAATCGCCTCCTAACACAGCAGGCGGCATTCATTTGCGTGTAGACTCGATGCGAAGCACAGACATGGCCACTTGGTTTGAGTCTCCAGGGTCTGCAGTGATCTGAGAAAATCAGACTTCTGCTTGGGGCAAACCTGATTTCTATCTTGAACATTCTGTGGGAATTTAAGGCCCAAAGATAAGCCATGTGCTTAACATAAAGAGGCCCAAATTGCTTTCCCATGAGCACCATCTGCCCAGCAGGCAGTGCCTCTCTCCAGCAGTCTTGGACCCATTTGGAAGGAGACGAAAAGAACCTTCCCTTCTCCTTCTCTGGAAATGCATTCTGAGGAGGCCCTTTGGGCCTCCGGTGCCTTCACGCGGGCTCAGGTTATCAAGGCACCAAAGGGGAAGTGCTGGGCTTCCCCAGTAAATCAGAAATCTGGACACTAAGTGCATGGAGGGGGAGAGCCAGCCCTCTCAGCCTTGAGCTCTGAAGTGAGGCCCATTAATGGCAGAGAATAACACATGGTCGGGGATTAGCGGGTTTACGGCCTCTAAACCACTGTAATGGGGAGACGGGAAGAGCTCCAGCTGCCCAGCTGGGATAAGGGAAGCCAGCGGGCATCGGGGTGTGCATCCACCGGTCCCACTGGCTCCTCCACTCACCAGCTGGGTAACCACGGGCAACAGGCGTGGCCTCGCATAGCCTCCTCTGCGCAATGGGCATATCGTCACTGGTATGCTGACACCGCTGCCTTCCCTCAGGAAGGCTCTTCCTGATCCCAGAAACCAGGAACAGTGTATTAGGCCCTATTCCCATTCTTTCATGACAAAAAAAAAGGAAGTTTCTCCCTCATTTGTGAGGCCTCCAAGGGAGTAATTGCTTTTGAACCCATGAAAGGTGACAGAATAACTCCCAGGTTGCAGTGGCAGACTCGGTTTCCATGAAAAGCTGCTTGTCCTGCGGAGGATCAAAGACTCGGTAACACCTTCACAGGGGAAGGGCAGTGAGGTTCCATCTCACGTGGGCTGTCGTCAACTAGCTGTGCCTACCTTAGCTTCTGAGACTCCACCCAGGCCGTGGTGAAGAGTGCGGCAAGCGATTGGTGATGTCTGCCATGGAGGCTGGTGGTGGAAGTTGTGGGGTAAGTGACATGGATTTACTCTTCCTGATCTAGACCTTGGGCTGATCAGAAGAAAGAATTCAGCATATATGTGTGTAAGTAGGGAGCACTGTGTGTCTAGGAGCACCGTGGCTACAATAGCTAACGTTGGTTGCACTGTTCTGAGCTCAACTCATTTAGTCCTTCATCAGCCTCATGAGGAAGGGCTGTTATTGGCCCATTTGCACAGATAAGAAGACTGAGAGGAAGAAATATTGAGTCACTTGCTCAGTAAAGGGCGGAGTGAAGGGGCGTCTGCACCTGAAACCACTTGCCTCCTGGACTTCTGTGGGATGGAAGGCGGTGCTACTGGCTTTGAATGGACAAACCTGGGTTTGGCTCCCGGTGCAGCTGCTTGTCAGAGGGGTAAGTCTCTCAGAAAACAATCTGGTCTAGCCCCGGATGCAGGTTAGATAGTGATATTTTCATTTGATCATCTGGGGTCCAGAGAAGGAAAGTGATCTGTACAAGGTCACACAGTTTGGGAGAGAAGAATTCAGGTCCAGATGTAGGGCTTTTGTCTGCACTAGCTGATGCTCTTTCCTCCATATTAGATGAGAAGGTAACTCTTATCCTGTTCGACCAGAGACATGGAATCAGAACCGGTCCCAAGAATGAGCTGCAAAACCAAGCAATGCGACCCTTCCCCCTAAATATGGAACTCCGATCCTCACAGCTGCAGGTTCCCAAGATGTCCTCCCGTGTCCATGGCCGTCAGGATAGATGCAGACACCCTGGACCACACCAGCACAGCTGGTTGATGGTATTCCCAGCCCAGTTGGAAAAAGGAACTAGCGCAAACCTCAAGAGAGAGCCTGTTCTCATGGAATCCACAGCCTGGTTGGGCTGCTGGGAGTGGGAAGGGAAGTTCAGTCTAACTTCACATTCTCTTATCTGCTGACTTGCTTGGCCCTGTCTCCAGCTAGTCTTCGGCCCCACGAGAAAGGATCTGGCACACAATGGGAGGCGATACACGCAAATTGAATAAAGGAGTGAACAAAAGCTGTACCCCAAGGTCTTTACCTAGAGTCCATCGGCATGGCCCCTTAACCCCTGTTTTGGGGATCAGGAAAGCCTACTCTCTAGAGAAACGTAGCTGCTGGGGTCCCCTTGGGGCTGTGTCTGCAATCTGGGGGGGCCATCTCTTGATGCTGCCACGCCTGGGTGATTTCCTCTTGCTTGTGAGCACCCTCAGATCTGAGTTTGGGGACTTTTGCTCGGCACACGGCGAACCCCGGAGCTTGTGGACGAACCTCTATGGCAGCACCCGGCCCTCAGCAGCCAGGGAGCCCGGCACAGCCTGTGCGAAAGGGCTTCCTTCTGAGCAGCACAAACCACAGGCACCTGTGTAAGTACAAGGTGAAGATACCTGCCCCCCTCGCCAAAGGCCATCCTTACAAAGAGGCGCCCACACTAGGACTCGCACACATTCTCGCAGACCTTTCCCTGTCCTTACAGATTTAAACTTTTTAATCAGTTAAATATTCACCTTAACTTTGTTCCAAAAATCAAAACTATTCAAAAAATGTATACTTGGACAATTCACTCTCTCCCCTATCTGTTTCACAAATTCCTACTCCCTGCACATAATCAGTCTCCTTAATTATTCCTGGTTTACCCTTCCTGTATTTCTTTTGAAAGGGAAATATTTTATATATAAATTCTAGAGGCCCAGTGCATGAAATTCCTGCATGGGTAGAGTCCCTAGGCCTGGCTGCTGATCAGGTTCCCTGCCTCTACTCTTTCCTGCCTCCCTGCCTCCTCCTTCCCTCGCTCCCTCAGCGCCTGCCACCACCACCACTGGTCGCCCGCCATGTTCTTTGCCACCCCCTGGTGGTCAGCGCACATCATAGTGAACGATTGAACTCCCAGTCTCCCAGTCGAACTCCTGAGGGGACACTTTGCATATTGGCCTTTTATATAGAGAGATATACACACACATATATATATGCATAATATAATGTATATATTTCTTTGCGTGTGTGTATAAAAATATGCATCTACATAAATATATGTTACATGCAAAATCTCCCATATATTTTGCTTTTTGCACTTAGGTTTGGGGTGTTTTTTTGCTTAACAATGTACCCTGCATTCCCCCCCATCTCAATTCAAATCGAACGGTCTCCTTCCTTCCCACAGCTGTATAGGACTCCATGTGTGGATGTACCAGAATTTATTCACCCAGATCTATGTGGGCATTTTGGTAATTTCCAATATTTTGCAAAGTCAGGTCATGTTGTGATGAGTGATCTGTTGCATGTACACCTTGCTATTGTGAGGGGCGTATTTCTCTGGGTACAAGCCTGTGTGTTTGCATCGCGGAATATCATGTATTAAAGAGCACAGATGCGGGGGCTCCCTGCCTTGGCGGCACTTTGCACTCATTCACTGTCTGACTTCCCTTCACAAATCACCCAGCCTCTCCATGCCTCTGGCTCAGATGATCAATAGTATTCTCTCCATGGGGTCATTGTGAGGATTGAATGAGCTAATGTGTGCAAAAATGCTTAGAACATACCTGGCACATAGTAAATAGTCAGTAAAATTTGCTGTGTGCGTCTGCACCAGACAATGTCAGGGGTCTACCCAGGCTGGTAAATGTTTAACAATAGGCTCCCCACCCCCCCCACACCCCAAAAAAGAAATAGTCCTGAATTGTAGCATTTACCAATTTCTATGGTCTAAATATGTTGTCCTTACTTAATGTTTTTTCAATCTTAAGTGAACTGACATATAATAAAACCAGTCTATCATCAGCTAACTGAAATCTATAAGAGTTAAGTTTATACGGCATCTCATCAACGTTATAACGAAATGACACTGAACGAAAGGACATATTCGAGGACCTGCTGTACTCCCTGATGGCTGATTTCAAGCTAAATCAACGGTCCTCACTCAGCACGGAGTTGGGAAGTTGATGCAGTGGGACTGGCCTCAGCACGGCCCCGTATGCTCTCCACCGTCCCGCCCAGCACTGGTGGCTGACTTTGCTGGAAGCCTCACTCTTGCCTGACTTCCTTCCTTTTTACCCCCAGATCTTCTCTCCTCCACCTGTCTTTCCTGAGAACTTTCCTGACAAACCCCTTTCCCACATGTCCTTGTCCAGGATCTGCTTCTAGGTAACCCACCTAAGGCTTCATCTCAAGATTGTTTTCCCTAAATTGCATTGAGATTTGGGACAGTTTTCTATGCCCCAAGACACAACAAGCTTGCAAGCTCTCTTCCCTCTTAACCCTGCTGTAAACTTCCCTGGGGTTTCATCTATGTCTGTACCCTAAGGTGTGTCTGCTCGTGGGCCCTGACTCATGGAGCAAGGTCCTCTCCACTGACTCAGCAATCCCATTTCCTGCCCACAACCTACTAGAACTCTTGCACTTTTGACACAATGGAGACCAGCCCACCCCTGATTCACCACTCAGTTTTCTGTCACATCCTGTACTTTCCCTGAGGATTTTTCTGTTCTCTTTCTGACCAAGGCCAGCGCCAACCAGCCCACAAGCACCAGAGAACAGAAATGTGGCCAGGCAGACGCCAAGATGGTTCCAAAAAATAAAGAGGCAAACATGGGAGGTCAGGAGGTCCTTGGCCCTTCTCTTGTTGGCATCGCAGTCACTGTGTTGAAATGCACACGAGTTCCCTTCCTGATTTCCCCCAAAAAGGGCATGGCAGGGGACCAGATGGCTCTCCATGTGGTAGAAACGTGGACGGGTCGCCCGCCAGCAAGTGTCATCTTTCTGGAAGCAGTTCAGAATATTTGTGTGCTCTGTACTTTTCCTCCAAATATATAAGGTAGAAACCTATCAGAAAAGAGTCAATGATGTCTATAGGAATGCAGACCACAGAGAAAGTCCTGGGTTGAGGCGGCTCACCATTCTGAACAATTTCTCCATGGACCTAGCATGGGTCTCTACTTAGGAGAAGACACCTTATTATCTGATGTTGGCTTCCATTATGGGAGCAATGAGGGGGCTGCCAAAAACATGACCACTTTCAAAATTCCAGTGAAAACAGCTAAGTCAACAGAGGAATAACAAGATCCCAGGGCAAAACGAGTTGGAAAAACTTATCCAAGAGCTGCCCTGAACTGTACAGGACCATCAACTCGCACGGATCCTTCTCTTCGCCTCTGAAGACATTTGCCTCCGGATGGCTTCTTGAATTCCATATGGATCACCTGTAGGCATAGAAACCCACGTCATGGTGAAATTCAATGGTTGTTGCTTTTGTTGTTCTAATTGCTTTTTAGAGAGTGCAGTGTAATATAGTACTTTAAACGTCTAAGACTAGATGCCATTTTCCCATCGGTCATGAAATCATCACAGGGCTCTATCATGTGGGCAAGGCCTACTTCGTGCAGAGAACTCCACTAACAATCCAGAGCTATGTTCACCAGAATACTCTGAGTCCGAAGTCTGAACTAAATGGACGGTCTCCTATTAAAACAATTTGTAACTAAAACAAAACAGACTAATTAAACAGAAGAAAAATGTAAATACCCTACCTGTCTAACAAAATCCAGAATGAAGGCCTGGCAATTTGGAGGTGACTGTGAGCATTGTCGACATCTAACCTAGCATATGTGAATCCCAAATGACTCTTTCCTCCATCACCTGAGCTTTTACATTCGAATTGGTAGAAGGATGTATTCTCAGTTTCATTTTCTTGCAAAGAATCTTCCAGATCCACAAATAAAGTGAAATGAGTAAAGAGTACATACTTGGACTCAAAAACCTGCATGTAAGTCTCCCCTCTGCCACTTACGAGATGTGTAACATGTGTAAAGTGCAAATGCCTTCACCTCTCGCAGCCTTGGTTGGTTTCATACATGATTGCTGTGAAGGTGATGAGGCACAAAGCTTAGAAATAAAGCTCAATACATGACAACTATGATTATTCTTGTTTTCTTCATTTGTCCCCTATTTGAAATAGATTAGTTACTTAAACATTGAGTTGTGTCTCCATAGCTTTTTAATGATGCAAAATAATTCTTCATTATGTGTGTGTGTGTGTGCGTGCACGCAGACACACACACACACACACACACACACACACACACACACACATCTTTAGACGCATAACGTTCTCCAAACCACATTTTAAAGGCCTGTGTGATTTGGGCAAGGATCCTTGCTGCTGCTGTCCAAATCTGTTTACTCTCAAATTTATATAAAGAGCTTCATTAGCAACAGCCATGGATTAAATGGCCGCCACATGGCACACAGAGACAGTCTTAGGATGTTGGTTTACCCAATTTGCAGAGTGATTTGTTTTTAATGAATTATGCACACTGATCATAGGCTCTGCTCAAAGCCTCATTTACTCTGGAAATTCCTGAAATTGCTGTTCATTTCTCCAAGTTCTTTTTTTCCCCCCCTTGAAAGCCCACAAACACCCTCTGAGAGAGAAGTATTAACATACATATATTTTGTAGGTTAGGAAACACAGATGACTTGATAGAAAGCAGGTTCAGGGTGAAATAGTCATAATAATGAATCTGCTCTCCGGCTTTCCTTTCTAATTTATGGAAACCCTGATAGTAGAGAAACATTGATTAAATAAATTCACAGTAGATTCAAGAGTGTTCAAGGACCAGGGACTTAAACTTCTCTGGAGTAACTCATGGTGCCGAGCACATGGTAGAGGCTCAATAAACATGTGCCAATGAATTAATAAAATCGCATTTCCAACAAGGTCTACAGGAAGTCCAGGAAGGAACTGATCCTTGACTTAGGTGTCGTGGCGTGGCGCCTGCTTTCCAAATGGTTCAGATCCACTCCGTGGCTCTCTGCAGTGGAAAAGCAGTTTTCTTTTTTGGGGGGCTCATCAGACAGTGGTGGGATTTCTGTATTATGTCTTCTGCATGGCTTGCAGCAAGGAGACCTCACATGCAGTGTAGACAGGGCGGGTTCAATGCCCATCAGTATTCACAGAGAGCTGAGCCAGGCCTATCCCTTCCTTGAAGACCACAAGAATAAGATATTCAGAACACCAGGAGTTGAGCACTTGGTTGGAATAAAGACAATATGGACTCAGTCATTCCATTCATGAACATTGTTGAACACCCACCATGGACAAGGCACAAATCCAATGTGGATGTTCAGGAAATGTCACTTTTCCTTTGGGTCTTGGTTTCCTCATCTGCAAAATAGAGGTTTTGAAAGCAGCACCCAATATTGGGGCATTAAATGAGTTAATATCCACCAATTGCTTAGAATAGCACCGAAGGTGTCCAGTAAGGGTAACTCTCAAGGGCTAGTTCATGTTCCATCGGGTGTTACCTGGGAGCTCTTAGGCAAATCCCCAAAACTCCCTGAATGTGAGCTTGATGGTTTTACAAAATGGATGTAAGAACGCTCCCTCCGACAGTGACCAGATGAAACCACACACCTCTCTGGGTAAGACACTGGCCCTCTTTTCTTTGGTGGCCACCACCTGGCCCTAACCTCCCACCCACCTTGGATTAAACAACCTCCTAACCCGTTTCCCAGCATGTACTCTTCCCACCACCCCCGTCCTTCCCTCCCGACTCCCATCTGTTCTTCACTGAGCAGCAAGGGTGACTCAGATGGGACCAGGTCTCCATGCAGAAACGTCTGATGGCTCCATCTTTCCTAGGTGAGAAGTGAAATATGCACCACAGCCTACAAGGCACCGAGTGGGCTGTCCCCTGCCACCCACCCAGCCTTCCCGACCCTCACTCCTGAACCACCCCAGGCTGCTGCCTACCACAGTCTAGAACAGGGGTGGGCAAACTTTTTGACTCGAGGGCCACAGTGGGTTCTTAACTGGACCAGAGGGCCAGAACAAAAGCATGGATAGAGTGTTTGTGTGAACTAATATAAATTCAAAGTAAACATCATTACATAAAAGGGTACCGTCTTTTTTTTTTTTTAGTTTTATTCATTTCAAACGGGCCGGATCCAGCCCGCGGGCCGTAGTTTGCCCACGGCTGGTCTAGAATGTTCTCCGCCTGGCCAACTCTGCATCCCTCACTTTTCCATTTAAATGTGGCTTTCTAGCCCTGGCCGGTGTTACTCAGTGGTTAGAGTGTTGACCAGTGCATTGAAGAGTTGTGGGGCTTGATTCCTGATCAAGGACTCATACTTGGGTTGCAGGTTCAAATCCAGGCTCCAGTTGGGGCGTGTGGCGAAGGCAACCAATCAATGCTTCTCTCTCTCTCTCTCTCTCTCTCTCGCTCTCTCTCTCTCTTCCTCCCCTTCCCTCCCTCCTTTCCAGTCTCTAAAAAAAAATCAATGGAAAAAGCATCCTCGAATGAGGATTAACAAAAATAAGTAAATAAAAATAAATGCCTTTTTCTAGAGAAGCCTTCTCTGCCCTCAGTAACCTCCCTTTCATAAGTCTCACAAGGTCCCTTCATTTATCTAATCACAGGTATCTAATCCCAGCTCACGCTCTCACACTGAGAGGGGCCATTATGTGATAGATGCCCAGCTGCTTTGCTACTGAAAGCATTCGAGACAGAGACTGTGGCTGTCCGCTTGACTGCAGTATCCCAGCCTGTGCCTGCACATAGTAGGTGCTCGTATGTGTGGACTAAATGGGCAGGATGAAAGATGGGGGAGGGGTATACTCATAAGGAAATAAAGGTGACCAGCACAATGCATGGCATAGTACATGGCACAAAACATGCCAGCTTCATTGTTCCAAAACTTCTATAGTTGATAAGACAAGGAACCAGAACGTGGACCACATCTTCTGTTGAAGACTGTTTTGTTTACCAGTTTCCCAAGTGCCTCAAGTAGTGTCTGGCACATAGTAGGTGCTCAGTAAATCTTACAGAGCAGAATGAGTCTCATGTGCTTGACACCATACCCACTCAAAGTTATGCAGTGCAGCCTAGGTGTCTGTAAATTGGGAAGGCAAGTATATTTACAATGAGTGCCCAAAGGAGTGAGACTCCAGACCGTGTTTCTCACAGTGTGATCCACTGACACTCGGCGGGCCTGAAAGAGCAAAACTATAGTCATAATAGTACTAAGACATTATTTGCCTTTTTTACAGTGTTGATCTCTGCGCTGATGAACCAAATGCAGCAGGAAGTAAAACTGCTGAGGTCAAAACATGAATAAAGGCAATGAATGACACCAGTTGAACTATCGTCAGTGTATTCTTCCCTGCCAGGTACTCACATTAAAAACTCAAAAGTGCCCTGGCCAGTGTGGCTCAGTTGGTTGAGCATCATCCCATGCACCAAGAGGTCACCAGTTCGATTCCTGGTCAGGGCACATGGCAGGGTTGCCAGCTAGAAAGTGTGCAGGAGGCAGTCGATCAATGTTTCTCTTTCTCATTGATGTTTCTCTCTCCCTCTCTCTTCCTCTTTCTCTCTAAAATCGATAAAAACGTATCTTTAAAAAAAAACAACCTTAAAATCCAGAATGTCTTAGATGAAGAGTAGAAATTATTGCCGAAACCGGTTTGGCTCAGTGGATAGAGCGTCAGCCTGGGGACTGAAAGTTCCCAGGTTTGATTCCAGTCAAGGGCATGTACCTTGGTTGGGGCACATCCCCAGTGGGAGATGTGCAGGAGGCACCTGATCGATGTTTCTCTCTCATCGATGTTTCTAACTCTCTATCTCTCTCCCTTCCTCTCTGTAAAATATCAATAAAATATATTTTTTAAAAAGAGTAGAAATTATTAATTGTATGTAATCCCAACCCTCGGGTACAGACATTATCTTTTTACTGTCCTCTGAGATAAAATAGGAAGTAGCATGAAACACTGCTGCCAGGCGCTGGAGCACAATGCTTGACTCAGGGAAAAGCATGTGGGCACTTGTCTGAGTTGTGAGCTGAACAAGCCTTTGTTTTTTTCATGTAACACCGTGTTTTCTTCAAAGAATAAGCGACAGAAAAACCTTATTCAGTGAATATTTGGAAGGCATCTTTCTGAGATGAACACAGTAAGCCTGCTGGAACTTCAAAGAGAACAACTGACAATTTGTTCCCAATGATAGAATGTGAACTTTCAAGTGAAAATTAGAGTTTTGGAAAATTTGTATTCACCACTGCAAGCTTGGAGAACTTTCTAACGATATCAGTGAGTGGTGATATTAATCAGTGTGATTTTAAAAATATTGTATGATCCAATGTGTCAATATTTGTAATATTTGAGCCAATGTTTGCCAGATGACCAGTGCATGATGTTACAAACCATCCAGGGGTAGAAGATCCACTGACAGCACCAGGGAGCCAGTAGATTGTCATGTAACAGAGAATGAAAAGTTCACTGACTTGTGTCAGTCTCCATTGCATCCTGCCTTTCAGAAACTGCTGCTTGTTGAGTTTTAGTGTAATATCAAAGACAAAAAGATACAATCCTCTGGCAGAGCTTGTCAAAATACTCCTCCCTTCTCCAACCACATCTCTGCGTGGGGTTGATTTTTTTTTTATGCTGTACTTCAATCAAAACACAATGCAAGAGACTGAAGCCCAGAGCAGATATAATAAACATAGGTCTGTCTTCTATGACTCCAGCCAATAAAGAGATGTGCAAAAATGTGAAAGAATGCTACTCTTCTCAGTGACGTTTTAAACACATTATGTTTCATTTTTAAAAATGACTTATTTAGGTTAGAGGTGTATTATTGTTGTTTTTAAATAAATGAATAAATAGTCTAACATTTTCTCCGTTTTAAATTCGAATACAGTGGATATGGGTGGACATAACCCATACAAACCAGACTGTCTGGGTCTCTCGGTCATTTTTAAGATTGCAGAAGGGTTCTGAGACCAAAACATGTGAGCACCACTGCTCAGACTAAGTGCTTCCTGAAATTTCCTCCCAAACTAAAATCCACCTGGGGAATGGTTTCCACGAGAGCTGGAGAGGTTTAGGGTGTGGTCATAGAGCCTTTCTGGCTCGATGGATCTCAAATGTCCCGAGTATTTCACAGCCTTACTGAAATTATTCGCAGACATGGTTAGAGCTCTAAGGAGGGACAACACAAAAGGGGCCCATTATCCAGAGGGGAAATGGAGGTAAGAAGTTGGGACCATTTCAAGAAGCAGATCCGTCCCTCTCCACCCTGTTATGGGCCGAGGAAGAACCGACTTCTCCTAACTTCCCGGGAGCCTGCGTAGCCAGGAAAGTGGTGCAAGACCCAGCTTTTCTCATGACACATCCATGGCTCGGCCTGTGGTCTCAGCTGCAATCATCATGGGAATCGCTTGTCGTATCCTGGCCCCGGTTCATTTCCGTCACCGCTGAAAGCAGGAATTATCCAAGTGGGTGGAAAAAGAAAATGAGAGCAATTTCAGAAAGTCGACATGAGACGTAAACAAGATCCCGGCCACCCTCCTGTTTGCTTCTCTCCCAATTTGTTTCCAACACCATGTTGCTCATCCACGGAGGGATGGGGACCCGGGCTTGCAACGCTGGGATGATTTAAAGTGACAGTTGGGGCCCTTTTCGCTGCTGCCTGCACAGCCCCACCTCCCTGAACCGACCCCGTTACAGCCCCTGCTCAATTTCCCACACAGGGCACTGAAAAATGACTCCGAACACCAGACCGCAAGGGGCTTTTTATCTTAGCTGTCAGCCTGAAATACACTCAGAACTCAAAGCAATTATGGAAACATTTGGATCTCCTGAACTTTTCTCTGCTGGGTTTCTCTCCCAAATAAAATGAAATGAAGCTTAGTTCTTTGGGGATTAATATAAACAAAGATCATAAAGGCATCTAGTGAGCGAGGTTCGGGGACAGAGATCACACAGGCTATGAATGAACAACTAGCTTCACTTGCCTTCAACACAAGAGCGTCATGCATCGTGGGGCAGAGGGGGCTTTGGGGGAGGGCCGTGCCATGAATATGGTTAATTCTTCTAATTACAGCCCAGGAAAATGTTGTTCCAGCTCCCCCCGCCCCCCACCTCCCTCTGTCAATCCACAACTCGAAGGTCCTGAATAGTATCAAATGCAAATATCCTTAAAAAAAAAAAAAAAGGAGGGGGTCAGAGGGTCTAGAGGGAAGAGGGATTTTTGAAGTATGCACTAAGTCAACAGACCCGCGAGCAGTGGGACAGTGAAATTTCACAGCCAGGCTTTGATCTGGATTTCAGAAAAATGAAGCCATAAATGTAGAGTGTTTTATGAACCCCCAAATAAGAAACTCTTTGTCTTTTATCTAAAATGTCTACTGAGGAAAAATCAGAGGATTATCTAAATGTCGAGCTCGTTATATTTTATTTGTGGCAGGGTAAAAAGAGAGCACAAAAATATTTACCAAGGTTTATTTTAACTCTAAATAAACTAAACATTGTTTTAAAGTATATATATATA
>NW_006289713.1:4340311-4341014 GCF_000327345.1 Myotis davidii
CACACACACACACACACACACACACACACACGTTGTGCGAGTGTATGTGTGTGTGTGTGTGTGTGTGTGTTTTCAAATGGTTTCAATGGACAAATCCATCAGCCCAACTAGGAAAAAGTGAACTCATTTTCTTGCTGAAATTGAAATTTCTCCTCAGAGGCTGCCATGACCTCTATGAACGTTCTGTCTGTTGTCAGCTCCGCAGGTGAAAACGCTCCCTCCAGGTAGCTACCTGCCCACCGCACATCCCGGTCAGTGTCCCTGGGCTTCAGGCGACTCGGTTTGCACCCTGAGAGGACTGACCAATGACCTTGAGGCCCCTGTGGGCGTGGAGTTTCTGGGCTCTCAAATGTCTTCTTTTTAAAGAGGGCGTGGGTGAGAAACAGACTCTAAACTAAGTGCCCATATACATCGCTCTCCTTAAAGAAGGGGGCAACCTTCGCTCCTTGACAAAGATGGGAGCTGGGAGCTACCCGTGTGCTCAGCTGTGTCTCACCTGAGCCAGGAGGCAGGACAGGAAGAAGCTGCCAGGTGAGCCTCAGTGGTCCCCAGCTGGATTCAGCCTCCTCCCTGCGAAGGGAAGGCTCAGGGCACCTGCCTCAGGGCGTGGCCGAGGGCGCCAGGTGAGATTATGCAGCGTAATAACAGCGGGGTCCCTCCGCGGGCCCATGCCAGCCTTCCTGGACCTCCATCTGGGACAGGG
>NW_006289713.1:4341078-4351160 GCF_000327345.1 Myotis davidii
CTCAGGAAGCAAAGCCCCTTCTAGGTGAGCTGCTCAGAGAAAACCTCGCCCTCTACTCACAGCACCCTATAAACAAACACAGTGTCCGCTCAGTGTTTTCCCACCGCACGGAGCTCCCTTCCTGGAGAAGGACTCGGGGCTAAGATGCTTTTTCATAGAAATGACGCTGCTCTTCACAGCCACCCTGTGCAGCAGACAGGCCATCAGCAGAATATTGTTTATAGAAAAGAAAACAGGCTGGGAGCACCCGGTGACGTCCGGGCGCTGGCCAAGCTGAGTCTCAAATGCAAACCTTGGGATCCCCAAACTCATTCCAAAATCCTCGGGGTTTTAATTGCTTTTTTTTCCTGGAATGTTGTGGTCTCCTCCTTGCTGAAAAGTAAAGCACCCACTTTCTGAAAAGTCTTGCACATTTTCCATTTGATTATTCTGCTATTTTGGCAAATAATGGGAATTTAATTTTTAAAGTAGATATGTATATTTTTATTGAGGTCAGAGAGAGGAAGGGAGAAGGAGAGAGAAATAGAAACATCAATGATGAGAATCTTTGACCAGCTGCCTCCTGCATGCCCCCTACTGGGGATCGAGCCCGCAACACGGGCATGTGCCCTGACTGGGGATTGAACCTGTGACCTTCTGGTTCATAGGTCAATGCTCAACGACCAAGCCACATCAGCCAGGCTGGGAATTTAATTTTTAAGTTTCATGACTTCACCTAATATCCTTTCAACATCATGTGATAATATCAGACATTGGAAGTGATACTGTGGTGTGTTTTTTTATTTATTTTAAATTAAATATTCATTATAAAAAAGAACCATCAGTGAGGCCTGGCCAGTTGGTTGAGTGTCATCCTGTGCACCAAAACATCACCAATTCAATTCCTAGTCAGGGCACAAGGCCAGGTTGCAGGTTCAATTCCCAGGCGGGGTGTGTGGGGAAGGCAACAGATCAATCTCTCTCTCTCTCTCTCTCTCTCTCTCTCCCTCCCTCCCTTCCTCCTCCCTCCCTCCCTCCCCTCTCCCTCTCCCTTCCTCTTTCTCTAAAAATCAATTTTAAAAGCATGTGTGTGTTTTTTAAGAACCATCAATGAGAATCCCTTGCAGTCACTAATTTTTTTACACAATTATGACCATTTTTACTGCTGAAGTGCTTACTAATTTCTGAATATTATCTGATATTTTGTAAGTTAATCCCAAATCTTCAAGGATCCGATGATCTAATAATAATTGATAACTTACATACACGTGATAATGCCATCACAATCCAAAAGCCATCAGCACCTTAGGTTCATCATCTCTTCCGTCCTCTCTGAACCCAGCACCTGGTGTAGCACTTGCTGCACAGTAGACGCTCAAAAACACCAGCCACCGACTTTTTCCACTGGAGTCCACCCTCCCTGACAGGTGCCCCTGGTCCCATTCCAGCAGGTGAGCAGGCTGAGAATGGAAGAGTTTACATAACTTCTTTGGGGTCGTGCAGCCAGTATCTAAGTCCAAAGGACACATTCGTTCAGGGCCACCTGTTGCCTGTAAAGTTAGCAAAGAGACGGCAGGGGCAGGTGGAAGCAGATCCTAGGAAGATGAAAATACTACCAGAAAATGGGAAGGAGAGAAAAGATGGTCTGAACACATTGCCCAGGGGAGGAAGGGATCCTTATTCCCAGGTGCCTCCTCCTCTGCACCCGAGAGCTTGAGCTTATAATATGTGCCAACTTGGGCTTTGAGATTCGAGAGGCAGACACCTGAATGCTCTGGATGCTATTATCTTGCTGGGTCCAAGGTAATGCCTCTCCTGTTATGAACTCACCTCCACATAACGCTCCCAGCCTAGGTGCACAGACTTCCGTCTCCCACTGGCTCCAACCAGCCTCAGCACATGCCCTGTGAAGACCTGCGCCCTTCCCCTGGGTCCTGCACGTGCTATTCCGTACATTCCCCCAACTCTCCCGTCTGCCAGGGAAGGTTGCTTCCTCCCACCTCCTTTCTCAAAGTGCTTTGCCCATGGTTCACTCAGCAGAGGTTGTGGGTTGTTTGCAGGCACTCTAGTCCTGCAGGTCACAACACACTATTGGGTCACAAGTCAGTGTAATGGGTGACAATCAACTTTTAAAAGAGTAGAACAGGATAGAATAGAATAGAAGAATAGAATAGAATAGAATAGAATAGAATAGAATAGAATAGAATAGAATAGAATAGAATAGAAGACATTTCACATGGTAAGAAGAGGCATCTTTTTTTAAAAAACATTTGTGTCCATTGTGCATGTGTGTGCACAGGCATGGGTGTGTATCCTGCCTGGTGCATTGGTCAGGAATATGCTGTGTTGCTGTAATAAAGAGACCCGACATATCCTAGCTTAACAAGATGGAATGCATCTCCCTCTCCTGCACAGGTCGAGAAGCGGGCAGGTGGCCAGGGTTAGTGGTACTTTGTGGGATAATCCAGACACCCAGGTTCTTCCCATCTTGCTCCTCCTCTCCTGGGCGGTCCCCTCAGCATGGCCTGAGCTGGCTCACACCCTCAGGGCTGCGGACAGTAGCCCATGGAGAGGAAGCAGAAAGCAGGCACTTTCCTTCTCTAAGGGCACTTTGCACAGGTTTCCTCTCATATCCTATTGGCCAGAATTTAGTCTCAAGATCACACCTACTTGCTAGGAGAGACTGATGGGAAATGTAGTCTTCCAGCTGAGCCATCAGGCACCCACTAAAACTTGGGAGTTTCCATCGCTAAAAGCAAGAAAGGGAGAATGGTGGCCGGGTAGCATTCCCTACCACCCGGGATAACCAAGTAAATGACTCCTTATTGAGGACGGGTTTTAAATGTTTGAAAGCCACTCCCTTATGATATTCTTTCCAGTCCTTTAAGAAAACCTGCAAGACCCATCTTATCTAGTAAAAAATTAGGAAAGTTAGATTTTCATCCTAGTTAGCAGACCCATCATCTCCTTGCCCCTCAGTGTTTTCTGAAGTAAGAGCAGGGCAGGGTAGAATTCACAGTGCTCCTCAGAGTCTGAAAGGAGGTCAGGAACAGGAACCATCTTAGAAAAGTGAAGGATGTCCTCTGACAGTGAGACAGGGGCATTCTCTTCAACTTCCCCCTCTGCTGTTAACTAGCCACATCTACTTGGGTGCGTTTCTTCCCCGCCAGTTCTCAGCTTTCACTCTAACACGGGAGAGAACTGGATTCCGAGGTCTTCAAGATCTGACATATTTTTATCTCCTTTTTTGTCCCTACCCTGAGTCTTCCCTATCTGGTCCAAAGTTAGTCAACTATACATTTAAACAAATGAGCTGGAATATTATCAGAATGTTGTTGTCTCTACCATAAATGCACTGAAGGGGAGTCGGAAATGTCTACTGAGGGACGAATTTGTGTTTAACATTATTGTAATAGGGTCTGGTTTTGTGGCTGAGTTTGCTGATGTGGAGTCACTGAGGGAGGAAAACAAACACTGAAATATTTTACAACACACACTCACACACACACTCACACACACACTCACACACACACACTCACACACTCACACACACACACTCACCCCACACACACTCACCCCCACACACATACACACTCACACACATACACACACACACACACATTCATACACACATTCACACACACTCACACACACTCACACACACACACTCACTCACACACACTCTCTCTCACACACACACACTTGCTTATTAGGTGACTGGCAGAGGACCTCATTTCCAAACCTCAGTGGGATTTAGAAAGATAGAGGTTGGAGTGCGGTGGCTTTTTAAACAGAATGGCCACGTGCTAAGAACGCTTCCTCGCCAACCCCTTGCTAGCTATCTCCAAGGTCACCTCCCAAAGCCAGCCCCAGATCAGTTCAGCAAAGAGCCATCAGCCAACCTTTCCATCAAAAGGCAATGGCTTAGGTTTCCCTGCCACATCATTGTACCTTGAAACTGAGCTCTTGACATGCTGTTCTTGAAATGTACAACTTTTAGCTAATTAGAAGGCGAAAAAATGCAACTTAATGAATTCAAGACTTGTTTATGCTAACCTGCCAAGGCGTTTGGCAATGAAAAAGTGTGACTTGGTGAACATCTGATTACAGGCCGTGTGGAATTCCATATGCCGAGGCTGGGTTGGATCCGATTTTTATTGAACTGTTGTCTAGAATGTGAACTAATTTCCGACTACCTCATAAGGACTTCTAAGCAGGGCTGACAAAGGATTTATCATCATTATCGTGCTGGCCAGCGCCGTGATTATAAGTGATGCATGTGTAAATTGTGTTTATAAAGTTTCCGAGTCACAATTAAAACATGCTGCAATTTTCTCCCTTCTCCCTTTTTTCCTCCTAATGATGACTTGCTTTAAAAAACTTCCCTTTTTTCCTCGCTCAAATTAATACCTGCCAGAGATTTCCTTTGGATAGAACAGACTCCCAGCACATACCCACACACATTCTCAAGAAACTTTGATCTGCCATTTTTTCAAACCTGCCCCTTAGAAAGCAGTTTAGCTATCAATACTTTACATAACCCTTCTTTTCAAAACCACAAACTGAAAGTAATTTGCAAATGCCATTCAATGCTCCATTCTTTTTCTTGCTGAGCGCCACACAATTTTCAAATCATAGAGTACAGTGAGAACATGTCTATTAAAAAAAAGGAACAGAATGGGGTTCAGAGAGGGGGAAAGGGAAAAGGGGAGTGTGTTAAGAGCGGGGATAAAAATATCACCAAAAAATGTGCACCCTGTTTGTTGGGCATAAAGTTCTATATGTGTCTACCAGAGTGAACTTAAGTTATGATGTTATACAAAACTTCCATATATGTGTTATTTTTGTCTGTTTGAGCTCTCAGGGTCTAAAAGGATGTGTTTAACAATCTCCAACTAGTGAGCACTTGATGTTTTACCTACAGTATTTCTCCTCATAATGCTGTCTAGTGTGGATTCATTGGTAGAATCATAGATTTAAAAAAAAAATTATTGATTGATCAAGAAGGTGGTGGGGAGAAAGAGAGAGAGAGAGAGAGAGAGAGAGAGATCTGTTGCTCCACTTATTTATGCATTCATTGGTTGCTTCTTATATGTGCCCTGACTGGAGATGGAGCACACAACCTTGTCATATCAGGGCACAGCTCTAACCAACCAAGCTACCCAACCAAGGCTATCATTGATTTTTTTTTAAGAAAACAAATAACTCAAAATATATATATATATATATATAAGAAAAGCAAACCCAGGAAGAGGAAGTGCCATCCATAGAATCAGGGAGCACTAGTGACCCAAACCCTGACACATCTGAGCCTCCTAAGGCTAGCACTAGGCATCCACCCTCAGTACCACAGCTCACCGGCCACATCTGATTGGTCCGGGGCCTTCCCTTCAGATTAAGAGCAGCTAATTCATTGGCTTCCCAGTAGCCAATGATGCGACTTGACACAAGCGGATGAACTGGACCAATCAGAAGCCCTCTGTCAGGAAAGCGGACTAGGCTATATACCCTTGCATGCGGCCTCCCTAGGTGGCACTGCAGCACAGCGGGGTGATACAGAGGGATGCAGAGCTCAAGGGCATCTTCCCCCGGACCATGAATTTTATGGGGCAGGACTGTGTTTGCTTAGTGGACGTGTATGATTGGTTTAAGTTTTCATGTGAGAAATCCTGAGTGTTTGGGAAAGCCAAAGCCATGAGGAAGCAGAAAACCACGAGGCAAAGAAAATGTACCCGAAGTAGAGAGCAGGACAGCAAACAGAAAGTCACCTCGTCCCTGAGTCCCAGCACGTGGACACCTACAGGGAGACCCACGGTAGCCAGGTGCCGGGAGCCGGTCCATCCTTGCTGCTTGACACAGTCGCTGCAGGGAAGAAACATCTGCACAGCATATGTTTCAAGGGGCCTGGCGTATATGGCATACTGTTCTTAATATGTTTGCTCACCTTCTTGGCACTATGTGTTTTAACCAAGGTCACCTCTCCGAGAAAGGTTGTTTCCCCAGGTAGGGATTTTCCCCTGGAGAACCTAGCGAGGGAACATGGCTACAAAACCTGGCTGGAGAACCTAGCAAGAGAACATGGACACAGAACCTGGCTGGAGATCCTGACCAGAACTTGGCTGGAGATCCTGGCTGCTGATCAACTGAACGCTATCTCTGTGTCATTCCTTCTTCGCCGACTCCGACCACACCTTTGGGGACCTCTGGACCTGCTGGGGTTGGACCCCAGCAGCCAGGGCCTGCAGTCACCTTTGCCTGCTCCGTGCTGCCCTTCCAGCCCCATCCTGTCCCAGGTCACATGCAGCCATAAAGGGAACCCCTTTCCAGAAAGTGTTCCCAATGAGCCTCTGCTCCCTGTACCAACCAACAGAATCTACTCACAGATCAACTGTGGGCCCTCACTTTTCCCACACTTCGTATGCACTTCTCCCCACCACTCCCGGGGCCCCAGGGACACGCAAGAGGAGCGTCAAGGGTCCGCTACCTGAGAGGGCATGACATCACACAGAGAGGCAAAAAAACAAAAAAACAAAACAAGGATAGAGAAGTGAGTTACATACAGTTTTTACCCTAAAACATCTGGTAAAATGTTGAAGAGCTCCCTGATAGCCCTGAAATCCTTTACCTAAGAGGCACCTCCTGGGCCTGCAGCCGCCTGCATGCCTCACCCACCTTCCCTGCCTCCCCGGCTCACCCTGCCATCTATCTACCTTATTGTGTATCATAGAGGGCCAGCACTAACTCTCACCAAGCAAACCTCCTCCTGTCCAAAGTGCACCCTTAATTGCCCCACGGGTGTCTGGCTTCTGGTAGGAGGGAATGTACATAAAGCACACAGATCCCAATTCCTCTCATGTAAGTGGAATATGAAGAGTTCCTGCTCATACATGAGGACCCGGTAATGGGAGCCGTCACGAGCCATGATTCAAAATCAGCCTCTGCTTAGGGGCAGGGGTGGGGCCCAATAAATCACTTTAGAGGTGAGTTAATTATATGTTTGACCAAATGTAGCAGGTTAATTTTTTTAATATATATTTTTATTGATTTCAGATAGGAAGGGAAAAGGGGAAAGATAGAAACATCAATGATGAGAGAGAATCATTGACTGGCTGCCTCCTGCACGCCCTGCACTGAGGATCAAGCCTGCAACCCTGGCATGTACCCTGACCGGGAATTGAACCGTGACCTCCTGGTTCATAGGTCGACACTCAACCACGGAGCCACGCTGGCCAGGCAAATATAGCAGGCTAATTTTTAAGTTGATAATTTTGTACGGCCCACAAATGATGTTATAAATATCCAAATGGCCCTTGGCAAAGAAAAGGTTCCCCACCCCGACTTAGGAGACCATGAACGGCACATGTGTGTATCCAGTGATTATTTCTGTGTGCTGGTCTCCTCCCTCCCATGCCTGGCTACAGGGCCAGGCTCCAGAGGGCAGGGACTCTGTTTGTTTAGCTTAGAATGAATGAAGCTTTCCCAGGAAGCTCCTCCCTGAGGCCTGGAGCCACTGCTCTTGCTTTTCTGTACCCCAGCTCCTGGCCCCACCCTGGCCCGAGACAGGTACTCGGGCAGGAACGATGACTGGGCATGTTGTCCCAGGGTCTAGTAGTCGTGCTATTCCCTTGGGCCCCCGGCCATGCTTGTCAGAGAACAGACTTGCCATCCATCACCCTCACGCAGTGCCTGTCGTCAAAGATGAGGCCCGGGGAGCAGAGCACTCCGCACCCGGCAGCCTGCTGAGTGGGTGGCACTGTCTACAGCGGACAGTGCCTCCGACGAAAGTCCCAGAGGTTGAGCATGCTGAGCCCCCGTCCAGGCATGTCCAGCGGCGAGAGGAGATGAGCCTGACCCTTCCTCCCCAAGGTCCTGCTGTCTGGGCCAAGTCTGAGAAGCCCAAGGACAGAGTGTGGCCCCTGGGACCTCCGCTGAGAGCAAGCCCTCTGACCCACTGGCATGGTCCCTCCTCCTTCTGCCGGAAGGACAAGGAGAACAGCTGTCAGTGACATGTCAGGTTCTAACCAGTGGCAGGAGCGCCCTCAACAGTTAAGATTCGCTTCTGGATGGAGCATGACTTAGGATTGTCCCACCAAGGGGCCCGGAAGCTGAGCCATGGACTCCCAACTTCTGTCCCGCCTGATTGCAGGCTGCTCCTGAGGGCAGTGGCTCCACGCCCTTTGACCTGTCCTGGGCATGGGCAGAGAATGCCCTCAGACAGTCCAAGACATGCAGGCAGCCACTGGCATGTGTGGGGCGTCTGCCTCTGACCTTCAGGTGTACTCCGCCCTGTCTCGCCCAGCGTGCCCAGTGGGAAGGGCCTCAGCTGCCCACAGTGGTAAACCACTCATGAACGAATCCTTTATTGTCTTTCTCGCTTCCCTGTCTCACTCCCAACAGACCAGCCGTGCAAGTCCCTGGCTCAGGCTCTGCCTCAGGGAAGCCCAAGCTAGGACAGGGCTGAGCCACAGCCTTTAGGAGCAAGAGCCCTGCGTCCTGAGGTCCCAACTGAAAGCAAGTTTCCTGTCCAACTTGAGTCATGTGACCTTGGGCAGTGAGGTCTTTTAATCACATTTTTTTCATTTGTGAAATCGTTGTAATAATGGCACCTCTCTTCTGTGTCGATCTCAGGATTGACCGAGCGTGAATATAGAAAAGGCTTAGAGCATACGTGTCCAGGAACCAAGCAGCACACACAGGCAGCTGCTATGTTTTGTGCATGTAGCCCAGTGTCTTAGCCAGTCGAAGCCTCCGTTTGCACATTTTGCAAAATAGGAGAATAATTAGTGACAAAAGGCCAATACAGCGCTTGCCGAGAACCCACACAGAGGAGGAGCTCAGTCAATGTCAGCTGCTGTTAGAAGAATGCTGATTGAGCCCAGCTAGTGTGGCTCAGCAGTTGAGTGTCGGCCCAGGAACCAAGAGGTCACCGGTTTGATTCCCAGTCAAGGCACATGCCTGGGTCTCGAGCTAGATCCCCAGTAGGGGGTGTGCAGGAGGCAGCTGATGGATAACATTTCTCCTTCATCAATGTTTCTATTTCTCTAGCCATCTTCCTTCCTCTCTCTCTCTCTCTCTCTCTCTCTCTCTCTCTCTCTCAAAATCAATAAAAACTTATTTTTAAAAGAATGCTTATTAATAGTCATAATCTTTTATCATGTGTGACTGACACCCGGGCTGCCCTGTAATGCTGGCTGAATAACAGCAAACCGTGGAGCTGAGCAGAGGCAGCCCAGCGGTGCACAGACTGCCCCCTCCGCTGTCCCTCGCAGATGGCAAGGCCGCGAGTCTTTGCAGTGAGCCATCACTCCCGAGTGTCCCCATGAGGGCAGGGAATATGCCACATGGCTCAGGGCACCTAGAGGTGAAGCTTCCAGAAAACCTGTGCTCTACGTCCTTTCTATAGTCAGCCTGTTGTCTCCTGGGCATCAGCTCAGAGCGCTTTGGGCCAAGGTGGAGTCGCTGGGTGAGAGCCCTGGCAGAGGCCATGCTGAGGAGGGGGGATGGGAGCCTCTCCGCCTGGGACACAGGCTCTAAGGAGAAGGCCCGCTTCTCCATGCAAACCCGCCCCCCAAAGGGGCCACAGGCAGGCTCCATGCTCCAGGTCCTGCCGCACCAGTTCTACTTAAAGACCCACTTCTCTATTGGGCGGCTGCCCCAGGAACCTGGGGTCCTGGCACTTCCTCCAGAGGGAATTGAATAGAGGGAGTGGTTACATCACTGATAAGAGCTGAGAAGCCATGGAGGGGACTGTGAGCAACCTTGACGTCAGGAGCAGCCAGGGGCTGCCACCACTAAAGCTGAGGTCCCTCTGCCCAGGGCCAGGGCATCCCATCGGAGCCAGGATTGTGGTGGTGTCAGCCAGGCGGAGCAGGACTTGGGGTAAGAGGCTGTAAGCACAGAGAGGCTCAGATGGAGGAAAGTGAGGTGGAGAGAGCCTCCTCCATGTCCCACCCTCACTCTCTGCTCTCGGCCAGGGCTCCCCAGTGGCAAACCTATGGTAGCCAGGTGCAAGGCCTGGAGGTGTTTTCAGAGAGGAAAGGGAGGAGCAGGGGCTGGTTCTGAGAACCAGGATGGCCAAATTCTCTCCTCCCAAGTGTTGCTCA
>NW_006289713.1:4352097-4355595 GCF_000327345.1 Myotis davidii
CACCCTGCAGAGGGAGAAGGCAGCCCTCGGACCCACCTCCAAGAAAGGATCCAGAGGCGACAGGAACCACTCCGTCCACCACGTGGACAACGGGCTGTCGGGGGAGAGGGGTGACCACTGGCACCCACACAACCCCCCTCGGCCGACTCCTCACCCCCGCCGATGGGTGACTCCACCAGCGGGGAGGCTGCGGCCGCTTGGGAAGGAGCGGATGGGACAGACGGGACGCGGGACAAGCAGGCGCCCTCCCGCAGGCTCCCTCACTGTCTTTTGCTGGGAAAGACTCCTCTGCACCTCCCTACCCTGCAGCAAAGTTGACAACTCCCTTCTCTCAAGAGGAAGGGAAATTCACAGGCCCATTGACCCTCATCACAGGATAAAACACCCTATTATTCCCTGGAGATTAGTCCTACCATTTCCTGCTAAGTCTCTCCCTTCTTCCATAACAGTCAGCCACTTACCAGGGAGATGAATAAGAGTACTTCAAGCCACATAAAAACCTGTCCAGTGACCCCGCAATCCCTCAGATTGTGCTGCAAAGGCCACCCACGTGCCAAAAATGGACCACCAACTACCCAGAAGGCCTGGGTGCGCAGTCAGTGATGGGACAAAGGCGCTCCGCAGCGGCTCCACCAGGCGCATAACCCAGTCTCCCATTCTTCCCCGGCTGCGCTCTCCTCCTTCTTGCATAGGTTGGAAGTCAACGTCCCTGGATGGGGTTCAAACATCTATACATTTTTATCAGCTTTTTAAAAATGGAAGTTAAACGTCTAATGGGATTGCTGAGTAGAGATTGAACGGTTCCAGGGGAGGAAGTAATATGGGATAAAAAAAAAAGGGGGGGGGGGTGTTCAGTTTCAAAGACTTCTAATGGAACCTTGGAGAAGGCTCGCATAGAAAGCACTTGTCTCGGAGTGCCAAGTTTTATTATGGATATCTGGTCAGAAAAAGAAGTGAAAATGTCAAGTAGAACAAGAAATGAGGGTGACCGAGGACTTTCATGGTAGGAGGAAATGTTTCACTAAGTGCATTATTCATTTTTCATTGACGTAAATGCCAGGGGCTTTAGCTCATAGTGCGGGGCTGGCAGTAATGTCCAGGCCCGACAAAGCTATGCAGTTACACATCTTTTCCCTTTTGTAATCTCGGTTAAAGAGTTCTGGTCTTGAGGGGTCTTTTGGCTGAGGGCAAGCGCTCTGTCCCCTCTAGGGAAACTCTGCCTTTTTGCTTGACAGAAAAATGGACATGGTAACTTAATAGAACTGAGGTTTCTCTGGTTACCGGGACTTAGTGAGCCTTTAATCTCCACTGAATGTACCCAGTCCCCTGGGATTGGGTGGGAGGTCTTTGAGTCAGTGAAAAGTTCACTGTGGTTTTGACATGGGCCTGCTATTTCTTGCGGCTCCATCAGGGACTCTGTGAGTGAGCCATTCTTGAAATCAGACAGAAATGCCTTCCTTTTTCTTTCTGACGGTGACATACAACAGCAATTTCTCCTTCTTATCTGATGTGTTTCAAATGCTGTAGTCACTGCAAACTATTTCCCTAATTGATCCGGAATGTAGGCTAATTCCCATGCCCTGAATTCGTTTATGTGTCCCAAATTTGGAAATTGTTTGATGCATTTAAGACTAGTCTTGGGAGGACTGTAATTTGGAGTTGTGTTTAACAAACAGACAAAAAAAAAGAAGGAGAAGAAAGAAAGAAAGAAAGAAAGAAAGAAAGAAAGAAAGAAAGAAAGAAAGAAAGAAAGAAAGAAAAGAAGGAAGGAAGGAAGGAAGGAAGGAAGAGGTAGAGGAAGACTGTGAGCTCTGACCCAATTATAAGTGTGTTTTTAAAATTCTACAAACATTGCAGTAATAATCATGACAATGATAACAAAAGTAGAAGCAAACATTTATTGAGACACTACCTAATTATTTGTGTGAGAGGCACAAGTAAGTTCACAAAGATATGCAGAAGGGATGTGGTTTGTTCAAGTCAACGCAGGCAGTAAGAGGTGGTCTTAGGGCAAAGTTCTTTTTGGTTGAGATTCGCTGTCATCTGAGTCGTTCTGAGTAGAGAAGTTATGGGTATCCAGAGGGGCTCTTTCATGCAATAACTGATGCTCCCAGTTAAGTAAAGAATAAAAAGCAACATCAAATTTCTTCTATCCACTTATGTTTTCCAGACCTGCCCTGGTCCATGCCTTACTTTAGATGTTGGATACACCACTTTCATTCATATCCCATGGCCAGAAGTCAGTCACATGACCATGCATGGGAGGCTGGGAAATGTAGTCCTTAGCTGGGCAGTTATGTGCCTAGCTAAAACACTAGGGTTCTACTAAGGCAAAGGGGCAAGTGGATACTGGATGACAATTAGCTGTGTCTGCCACAACCTTATTCATCACTGTGTCTCCATCATCTATTCCAATAGATGATGGCATATAATCTCTGGCATACAAATCTTGAATAAATAAACTCACCTGTCACAGGTTGCCAACCTCTGATAAGAGCCCCGACCATTATTCCAAGCTCTGGAAGTCCCGACATTAAAAGTGAATGTTCTCTTATCAGCATCAGGCGAATGTTGGTAACTCCATTTATAGATGATGGTGTAATAGCCATACTCCCCAACTTCTTTATCAATGGGAACACCAATTTTGGCCATCATTCTTTCTTACAGAAGAATGCTAAATAATATATGTAGATGCTCTCCACTCTAGAAAGTAGAGTTTAATCCCACCCTTGAACATGAGCTGAACTTAGTGCCGTCTAACTATGAGAGAATAATAGGAACCTTCAGTGGAGAAACCTGGCAGACACTGTGTTAATCAGGTGATCAAGGTCAACATCACCAGTGATAAGTCATGTGAATATGATGTTTCCTGACCCAATACCATGCACTGAGAAGGGCCTTTCATCTCTGTGGTATTTTCCAAAAACACACATAGTTCTAGTCTAATCATGAGAAAAATCTCTTGGTTGGGCGTCTTCAGGGACATTCTACAAGACATCTAACCAGTCTTCTTAGAAACTGTCAAGACCATGAAAAGTCTGAGAAATTGTCACGGTTCAGAGGAGGATAAGGAGATATGAAGACGAACTGCAACGCGGGACCCTGGGACAGAAAAAGGGCGTTAGCGGGGAAACTGGTGAGAACCGAATACTCTGGAGCAACAGTAACGTGCCAATGTTGACTTCTAATTTTTAGGAGAGGGTCATGGTCAAAGGAGAGAGTAGCATAAGGGGAAACCGGGTGAAGGGCACACAGGAGCGCTCGGTGCTATCTCTGCAGCTTTTCTATAAATCTAAAATCATTCCAAAGTAAAACATCTATTAAAAAAAAATACCCAGCATCCCTTGCAGTTAGGGGTGGCCAAATGACCCTTTCCTGGCCAGGGAAATGCAAAAGGCGTCTGTCCACAGAGCTGGTTTCTGGGAAAGCTTTTGTGTGTGTGTGCATCATGTGTTTTTTTCTTTTTTTAAGAAGAATCTTGGCTCACCCACCTCTTTC
>NW_006289713.1:4355730-4374180 GCF_000327345.1 Myotis davidii
TTTCTCTTATCACCTCCTCCATGTCTGACACGGAGGCTTAAGGCATGTGTTAAGGACAGGAGGGCAGCAAGCCAAAGGGAGACCCGGTTCTTAACAAGTTCCTTCGGCAACTACAGCGTGTCCGTCTCCAGAGTTCTCATCACACGAGAAAATCGAGCCTCCCAGCTTGACCTCATTTGGTCAAGCACTGGGTCAAGTTCCTGCGCTGTGCAGCCGAGTCCACCCCTAATTTATATTAGGTGGAACCATAGGAAGTTGCCAAGATTTTATTGTTTTGACCTATAAAGATGGCAATTTTTCAATGTTGACCTGCTATGGGTACTTTTTTTTGAAATGTCATTGAATCATCTTCATCAACTATAACAAGTGGCAAACTGCCACTCACCAACATATTTCCTGGGGTGAGGATTTTGCCTCTGAAGTACCATAATCATAGGAAGGAACTCTTACCATTTGCAACAGCATGATGGACCCGGAGAGCATTGTGCTACGCAAAAAATAAGCCAGTCAGAGAAAGGTAAATATCACATGATCTCACTCATTTGAACAACATCAACTGATGAACAAAAATAGACCCAGAGACATAGAAGCATCAAACAGACCGTCCAACCTCAGAGGGAAGGCAGGGGGAATGGAGGTTAGAGAGCAACCAAAGGACTTACATGCGTGCATATAAGCATAGCCTATGGACACAGACAGTAGGGGTGGTGAGGGCATGTGCTGCGGGGTGGGAATGGCCGGGAGAGGTCAATGGGGGGAAAAGGAGTCATATGTAATACTTTCAGCAATAAAGAAGTTTTTAAAGATTAAAAAAGAACCATAATAATAGGTTTTAAATATTTTTTTTACTAGTATTCTATCACTTCTTGATGTTTCAGATGCCTGAGTAAAAGAGATTCTCAACCTCTCTCCATCACATGCATTTGATGGCATTGGAAAGCACACTATTGGTGTTTGTTTGTTTGTTGTTGATAGTTACAAATGTTCCCCATTCCCTCCCCTTTGCCCCCCTTCACCCAGCCCCAGCCCCACCCCAGGCCTTCCCCACACTATTGTCTGATCCTTGGGCTATGCATGTATGCATATAGGTTCTCTGGTTAATTTCTTCCAGTCTCCTCCCCGCACCCCTTCCCCTCACCGCCCCTCTGAGATCTGTCAGTCTGTCCCATGCTTCCATGACTCTGGACCTATTTTGTTCATCAGTTTATTTTGTTCATTAGATTCCACATATAAGTGAGATCATGTGATATTTGTCTTTCTCTGACTGGCTTATTTCACTTAACATTACTCTCCAGGCCCATCCATGCTGTCTCAAAGGGTAAAAGCTCCTTTTTTACTGCTGTGAAGTATTCCATAGTATAGATGTATCACAGCTTTTTTTAATCCACTCATCTGCTGATGGGCACTGGGGCTATTTCCAGATCTTAGCTATTGTAAATTACGCTGCTATGAACATAGGGGTGCATATATTCTTTTTGATTGGTGTTTCATGATTCTTAGAATATATTCCCAGAAGTGGGATTGCTGGCTCAAATAGCAGCTCCATTTTTAATTGTTTTTAGGAAACTCCGTACTGTTTTCCACAGTGGCTGCACCGGTCTGCATCTCCACCAGCACACACTATTGGAGTTTTTAAAAAAATACTTATCTTCCCAGAAATTTCACTCCTAGGTATGTAACCAAGAGAATTCAAAACAGAACTCAAACAAATATTTGCACATAAATATTCAGAGCAGCACTATTCATAATAGCCAAAAAGTGGAAACAACTCAAAAGTCCAGAAACTAATGATGGATAAACCAAATGTGGCCTATCCCTACAATGGAATATTACTCGGCCATGGAAAGGAATGGAGCACTGACACATGCTATCACACGGATGAATCCTGAAAACATCACGCTAAGTGAAAAAAGCCAGACACAAAAGACAAGGTACGCATGGCTTCACTTGTGTGAAACATCCAGTAGGTGAACCAATAGAGAAGAATGCAGATTGACGGTTGCCAGAAGCTGGAGGAGGGGGGATGGGAAGCGACTGTTGAATGAAAACAGAGTTTTCTGTTGGAGTGATGAAAACATTTTGGAACTCAATAGAGGTAGTGGTTACACAACATTGTGAAACGACTAAATTCCACTGAATTGTACACTCAAAAATGATTAATTTTATGTTTTGTGAATTTTACCCTTGATTTAAAAAACTTTCCTTCAATATTTTATCATGCATGATAAAAACCAAAATAATTATCCTGCAAAATGACTTATAATTGAGATAACTAAAATAAGATCAAGCTAGCCAAGGTCTAAAGCCCTCCACGCACAGAGTTTGCATCCCAGTGTTCCAGTTGGCTATGGCTACATAAGGAACCACTCCAAAATGTAGTGGCTGGATGCAATGACACTTACCTGCTTGCAAATCTACACCTTGTGCAGGGGTCAGCAGGGATGTTTCATCTCTGCACCACTCACCAAGGACTCCTCAAGGTGGAGATGGAAACACCTACAAGTCCTCTGGCACTTGGCTAGTGGTTGGTACGGGTGGGGACCTCGGATGAGGCTGCGTTCAGGACACCTATGTGTGGTCTTTCCACTTGGAAAGTGCCATCAGACACATCGATCACGTTATACATCCTTATCCTCTTGCCCATAAAAGACTGGAATGGGAAATACTAGGAAGAAGCCTGACTAATAATGTGAAACCAGAAACCTAACGGGAGTTTGGGGTTGATGACGGAGACGGTCTCTGGGTTTTCACCATAGAACTTAGCAGTCACTTCTCGGCACACTTGCCGATGTTAAAGGATCACAGGGAAGCATCCAGCAAATGCCGCATGCCACTGAACCCCATCATTGCAACGGTAACACCCTCTCTCACCAGCAGCCTCTCATTTACAGCTGTAATGAACAACCTCTGGGCTCATTTCCACCCAAAGATATTTAGTTCACTCCACATACGCTGCAAACGGACTTAAAATATTAAGCACATCTGTGTTTACCCAATCAATAACTTTTCCAAAAGAAAGAGCGGGGGCAGGAAATGAGAGAGAAAGAAGAAAAGATAGATCTGAAGTTGTTTGGGTTAAATGCCAGCGTTTTCATCTTAGGGATGAAAACCACTTCCTCCTAAGGCCAGACTTCCTTAAAACACGCCCTTAGATCAGCCGGTAAGTGTTTGAGGAGCAGAGAACACCCACTGCTCAGTCTCACCCCATAATTCAACATCCTTCAGAGGCACCCCTATGCATCAGGTAGACTTATTCCTCCCTCAGGTTTCCCCCGGATTTCTGTAACCTCCCGAGTGGGACCCCACAGATCGCGGGGAGCCTGGACAAGAGAGGAGGTGTGGAATTGTCAGGGCCGCCCCTGGTTCACCTGGAGCTGCAAACACAGAGTAATTCCCAGGACGCCCAGAGCCACCAGCCCCGGTCCCTCTGCCCCTCTGCCCACCTCGCTCTCAGCTTCTGTGGGTGCATTTTCACAGATCGCAGCTGAAGGCCGGTGTGCCTAGGAAGAGAAAGAAGCCAAAGCCTACTGCTCTCGGCACCTGTTAAGAAAACACTATCCACTCTGTACTCCTTGGTGGAGAGTGCGAGTTCTAGCAGGGCTGGGACCCTCCACCCGCCTCTCCAGCCCCTGAGAGCACAGAGGGCACAAAGCAGCCATCTCCCGCCTGTACACCAGCTCCTAACAAACATAAGAATTCTAAGTCCTATGTGTTACTTGTTCCTCATTATGACGTAGACCTAGGGCAGGAGTGGGCAAACTTTTTGACTCGAGGGCCACAATGGGTTCTTAAACTGGACCGGAGGGCCGGAACAAAAGCATGGATGAAATGTTTGTGTGAACTAATATACAGTCAAAGTAAACATCATTACCTAAAAGGGTACGGTCTTTTTTTTTTTTTTTTTTTTAGTTTTATTCATTCCAAACAGGCCGGACCCGGCCCGCGGGCCGTAGTTTGTCCACGGCTGACCTAGGGCTCTCATCCTGCCGGTCATCATGTGAGTCCCTGATCTTTATTGGAGAGGCAGCCTCAAATCCTCGAGAGCAAAGCTGGTACCGAGTTCTTGAAGATTAAAGAGCCGCCCTAACGGAGCTCCGCGTCACCCGGCCCTGCCAAGTGGGGCTGACCGCTGCTCCAGGGAGGGCTCCTGCGGGGCAGGCCAGCTCCTTGGAGACTGAAAGCATGTTGCTCCCCCTTCTCCCTTCGTGGGGTGACGCCCGGGCCCCATCGGGGAGTTGTGAGCCGGGAGCGGGTGCTGGCTCTGGGATGGGTCCTTCTCCAGAAGAGAACAGGAGGCAGTTCCGTGTCCACCTCAGCGGTGCCTCCCCGCGGGGGGGCAGCTGTTTCATCTGCCCAGCAGGGCGATCTCGGTGGATTCTCCACATACGCCTCAGCCCTCCTCACAGCTCCTGGGTAAGTTCTCACCCACATCTTTTCCTCCCAGGCGGAAGGTTGGAGGGGCTGCCGCCGCTCAAGCCACTGAGTTCTGGCCACCGAGCCCCCAGCTCTGTCATCTGCTCAGGCCGAAGTCTGTCCTGAGCTCCAATGTGCCAGGGCCGCTCTCAGCACTCGGTGGAGAAAGGTGAGCGGGCAGATGCTGTCCTGGACTCCAGAGTCCACAATCTAGCGAGCCAACAGTGCAAGCCACACGGAGATTCGCTCAGGAGCTGGTGGACGAGCGGGAGCCTGACCAGCAGGGAAGGCTGGTGCTACAGGCAGAGGAAACCGTGTGGAAGCGTGTGTCTTTGCACAGCTGCCTCCCCTGCAGAACAGAGAATGTGGTTACCTGGTCTCGGTGCCACATGTGCCAGAGTGAGTCTTTTAAAACCTGAGTCAGGCCCGGCTGGTGTGGCTCAGTGGTTGAGCGTCGACCCATGCACCAAGCGGTCACTGGTTCGATTCCCGGTCAGGGCACATGCTCGGGTTTGAGTCAGATATTCCTCTGCTCCAAAGCCTCCAGTGGCTTCCCACTTCACTTTGAATTAATAAAGTCTGTGCAGGATCCACAGACCCTGGCTCCCCTCCCCCACCTCTTCAATCTCCCCTTCTCCACACCCCACCCTGCCCAGGCCAGCTCTGCTGCAACCTCACTCACTCTCCTACTGTTTGCAAAGACGCCTGCCTCAGGGCGTTTGCACAGGCTGTTCCATTCCCTCTTCCAGGGAGCCCTTCCCCAGGCACCCCCTCCCACACATCCCTCACACCTCTTTCAAATGCCCTCCTCTGAGAGGCGGCCCGGCCCCTCTCCCCCTGTGTGACCTCACTGCCCCTCTCCCCCATCACATTTGTCTTGGTGGCACTTTTTGCCACTTGATACACTCTGTCTTTTTCTATTCATGTTGGTCTTCCTCGAGTTTGTTCCCGGCTGTATCCTCACACCTAACCTGGTTCCTGGAACATAATAGCGGCCTCCAAGATGGCCCTGAGTGGCCCAGGCCTTGTGTCCCTCAGCAAATCGGGGCTGGTCCTAGGTGACCAGTACAATACCAGGAGGTGATGCAGGTGTCTTCTGAGACTAAGCCACAAAAGGCCTCACAGCCTCCGCTGTGGACTCTCAGGACATCTGATCCAGAGCCCTGGGCTGCCATGTACAAAACCCGGCTTCCCAGAGGCCACCACGCCAGAGTGGCCCGTGGAGGGAGGGCCCACATGGAGAGGGACAGGCCTGCTCCGCCCCTTCCCTATATCCAGATAAGGCCTTCAACAAAATGGAGCAGAGACGTGGGTTCCTGCGGGCCCCGCCCAAAGCTCAGGTCCATACACAAAGGAGAAGATTACTGTTGTCTTGGAGTCCTTTGTTATGAAGCAACGGAGAAACCAGAACTTCTGCCAGATAAATCCTTATCACAGGGTCGGCTCCTGGGGCCCCCACCCTGGCCAGGTGTGAATGTCAAAGGAGCAACATGCATAGCTACACACCCGGTGGTGGCTCCGTCTGGCTGTGTGCTAACCTACCCTGGGAAGCTTCACAGACCTGCGCAGGACTGTAGCTCAGTGCACCGCAAGGCGTCTGCCCGGGGCGAGAAGGAGTGGAGGGGTTGGCAGCTGGGAGGCCTGGAATGAGTGGAGGAAGTGGCTTGAACCAGGCCTTCGAAAGACGCGGGGTATTTTTCCTGGAACCAAGTCAGCAATTAAAATGAACGGGAGGTTCATATTATTCGCATGAAATGATGCTGTGTACAAGGTCACGGCAAATTGAAATCACCTGACAGGAGGACCCTGGGGCTCGGGGAAGGTGCCTGTGCCCCGGGGCCACGGATGGCAGCTCAGCTCGGCCCCACCCAGCAGCACAGCCTCCGCAGAACGGAGCTGCAGATGTGGGAGCAGGGGGCCCATGCCTTTAAAAGCGGCCGAAAGTCAGGATTCCAACCCAGGGAGGACAGACACCCAGCAGGGGAGCTGCCGGGACAGAGAGTGATGAGATTTTTGACCGGAGACTCCAGAGGAGACAGCGAGATCAAAAGAGGCCTCGGTCACAGGCCAGACCAGGGCTCTGTGTCAGTCAGGCTCCCAGGGCAGCCTGGGAACTGGGATTTTCCTGCCCCGTAACTGACTCTTCGCAGAGCCCTTGGGAGGTCGGGACAGCTTCCCCGGCCTGGAAAAGCTGCAGTCACCGAAGGCTTCTGCCCTGTGCCCCAGACGCCACACTCAGCGTTTCCTATGAATCATCTCATTTAATGACCCCCACCGCGCCCTCAGCCTCCATCCCATTCTCCGGAGGGGCAAACCAAGCCCGAGAGGCTCAGCCAATTGCTCAAGGTTCGTCACTAATGGAGGGCGCTCTCAGCTCACACCCAGCTCTGGCTGCCACCAAAGCCCACTTCCTGAAATCAACTTTTTTTGAGATATAATTTGCATATGATAACAGGATGCGCGTTGGCATGTGGGCCTTGGATAACCACCATCCCCACTGAGCTGTGGGACATTTCCATCATTCCAGGGCCATCATTCCAGGTTCCCCCTCTGCCACTCATTCACACCTCGCCTCATCCCTAGCCCCAGTGGTCACTATGGATTAGCTTTGCTTTTTCCAGAATCTAAGCTAAATCATCTCGGTGTGTATTCGTGGGTCTCACTCCGTTGCCTCCATGCAGTGTCTTTATGGGGCGTCCTCTTCGTTGTGAGCATCAGCACTCAGGGCTGAATTGTGCGGATGTGCCCAGTCACTCTCCACTCCACCAGGGCTGGGCACTGGGCTTTCCAGGGTGGGCTGTTAGAATGAACCTGCATGAACATATTAATACAAGTCTTTGCGTGAATATAAGTCTTCATTCCCCCTGGGTAAACACCAGGAGTGGGGTGGCTGGGTTGTATCATGTATATGTAACTTTATGAGACGTTGTCACACTGTTTTCCTAAGTGGCTGTGCCGCGTTACACTCTGAAGTCTGTGTGTCTAACTCCTACGCTACCAGCCAGTCTCAGAAACCAGGATCTTGGTCCTTCCTGTGCCCCTGCCTTAGGCTATTGACTTAATTTATTAAGATTGTGCTGTCTTCCTCTGGGAGTCCATGTTTGAACCCATCCTGGACGAATTGAAGGTGAGTTTCTGGGGTGCCAGAGGTCCCCATGTTTCCCTGATGCTCTGCAATCGATCTAATCTCCCTGGCAAGGCTGAGAGCCGCTCCTTCCATTACAAGCACAAACACCTGCTTTGAATCCCAGCTCTGGCACTTGAGTCGCACCGTTGCCGGGCCTCGGATGAGTTCCTTCACTCTGTGGGCCTCAGTTTCCCTCTCTGTTAAGTGGAGATGGTGGGTGTGTCTTGGGGACCTTCACTGGGATTCAGACTTGGCCAAGTGGTCTGGTGGGCGAGTGGCCACCAGCTTTTACTCACCTGGGTTGAGATGCATGAAGAGCAGCCTAAGAGACTCCACTCTTATAGCACTTAGAGTCCAGATTAGAGAGAGAGAGAAATCAGTGACACAAGGTCCATTCGCAGCCCGGCCCAGAGTACAGGCTGGGCCTTGTGCAGAGGGTCCTTGTGCCACAGCATCCTTGGGGGTCCTGCCAAGATCTGTCCTCTAGCTCTGCCCCTCCCACACCCCTGGGTGCCCCCATGCCCTTGCCATCTAGGAAGAAAATGGGTATTTGGACAATCAGTTCCTTCAAACCTTTAGAGTCCAAAGACTTAGGCTCAAACCCCCACCCTGCTGTGTGACCTTGGGCAAGTGACTTAACTTCTCTGGGCTCCTTTCTTCATCTATGTAAAACAGGAGTGATAAGGAACCCTCTAAGCTCATTGTGAGGGTAAAAGAAGGCATTATGTGCCCCCAGTAAAGATCATTATCTGGGATTGTGGTGGCTTTAATGAAACATGTTAAGGAATGGGTAGGAATTTGAGGGAAGTTAGAAAATGAAGAAATCAAAAGGAAAAATAGTTTCAGCTTTTCAGAAAACACCCAAATGCTCTCAGTGGAAATCTATTTCCCAGCTGCGCCAGCGCCGCCCCCGGTCTTCCAGTCTTAGTGGAAAAGGGTTGCAATGAACCCTGAAAACTGCATCCAGGGTGTCAGTGCTGAGATGGGCGCCCGGCCTCCAGGAAGGCGGGTTCCCTCCAGTCTGGCCAGATCTGGGCTGTTTTCCTGGGTGCTCAGGATTGTCTAGACGTGGCCTGGCCGTGTCCAAGCATGCGAAACTCCACTGTGGGGCCTGACAGCTCCGCTTGGCAGCAGGCTGGGCGGAGTGATTGGCGCCAGGACTTCGAGGATGACGAAGTGCTGAAATCTCCCTGAGAAGGTGTCATATCAGATTGTGCGGCTGCCAGCTCTGGGCTCCAGGCTTACAACGCGTCCTCGGCAACTGATGGAGAGATAGGAGCGCCGACATGACAGCCATCCGCCCCGGGAGCTGGCCAGGAGGGTCCTCCGGGCTGCGTGAGTTGTCCCTCCCCAGGTGAGCCAGCGAGGGTGGTAGGAAGGAACCCTGGCCTGGGAGGGAGGCCCTGATTCAATTCAGGTGGCTGACCAAGTGATGGGAGAAATGGCTGAGTGATGAAGAGTGAAGACCCTGATGTCATATGCACTGTGTGGACCAGCCGTGGGCAAACTACAGCCCACAGGCCGGATCTGGCCCGTTTGAAATGAATAAAACTAAAAAAAAAAAAAAAAAAAGACCGTACCCTTTTAGGTAATGATGTTTACTTTGAATTTATATTAGTTCACACAAACATTCCATCCATGCTTTTGTTCCGGCCCTCTGGTCCAGTTTAAGAACCCATTGTGGCCCTCAAGTCAAAAAGTTTGCCCACCCCTGGTGTGGACCCTGCTTGCATCCTGACTTGGATGGATGGATAGATGGATGGATGGATGGGTGGATGGGTGGGTGGATGGATGGAGATAAACGATGAATAGACAGATAACATGAATGGATAGATAAGAGAGAGATTAGAGATAAATGATGGGTAGACAGACAGCGGTGGATGTGTAGATAGATGATAACAGACAAGGGATAGGTAGATATACCAGTAGATCATAGATGATATATATAGATTCAGATATAGATACAGATATAGATAATATAGATTAATATATACAAATTTAAAAATCTGAGCAATAACTGGATACTTTGTTCTTTTGGAAAGTTATTGATTTTTAGGTGTGAAAATGGTACCATACAGAGAGTAGGCTGGCCAGAGTTCTCTGTGAATTTAATATGCCTGTGCTGAGAAAGGGTTCTACTTACCTCATGGATCTAGGACCCTACAAGTAGCAGGAAGGAGAGAAATATAAGGTCGTCGTTTAGTGTGGCTTGTGGGCTGCCAGGCTCTCACCTTGGTGAGGGACACAAGGCTGGGCTTCCGGTCTCAGCTCCCACTGGCCCGGGCAGAACGCACCAACCACCTGCAACTGTTTACATGTGTCCATCAAAGTTCCTCAGTCACACCAGCCACATTGTCAAGTGCTCTAATAGCCACCTGGCAACCGCCTGGGACAGCCCGGTTCTAGAACATTCCATGGTCACAGACTTCTGACAGTGCTGTTCTAGAGAGTCCTAGCCTGGGAATAAACAGCGTTGTTAGGACCAGGAGCTGAGAGGCGCTGCCAGGGGAGATGGGAGAGAAGACCGTGAGCACTGGGCACGGGGCAAGGGCGTGGAGACGAGACTCAGACTCATGTTTGGGGAGCCTCCCTACCCATTCCCCTCAGAACCAGGTGTAGTGTAGAAAGCAGACATTAATCAGCTAATCCGTTATATCCATTTATGCATGAAGTAGCTTCTTGCTCCCCAGCCACGAGCGGTTTAGCCCTGAGCACCTTCCCAGGTGGGAGTCACTGTGTCCAGGAGGCTCTGGCTGTGTCGCGTTTCCTCTTCAGCCCACGCTCCTGTGTGTGTTCCACCGTCTCTCCCCGAGTCTCCATTCCCAGATGCCCATTTAAGACACCCAGCGTGCAAAGCAGCCGGGCCACGCTACTGGTATCCCTCGGGTGGCGACAACCATAGACAGCCTGAGCCAACAGCCAATTACATTCACCCTGACAGTGCAGACCTCCCCCACTGGCCTAGACCCCAGCCCTGACACCCCACCGGCTGCTTTCTGTCCATGACGCCAACCCCCAACTGACGTAGATCCAAACCACGGCATTTCATCCTTCCAGGATTTGCTGGTGACAGGCAGACAGAAGGATGGCCCTCTCCGCCATGAACCACCTGACACTGTCTCCTTCCAGGGGAAGGGGCGTTTGTGCTCCGGTGGACTCAATGCCCCCATCCTGCATTTCAGATCAGCCTCCAATCCTTTGCGATTTCAGGTGGTTTTCCATTTGGCCACATGTTTATTTTAGACCTAATGGAAGCTGGCTGCCCACAATGGGTCTTAATGTGCCTGGGCTCCAAACGGCTGTTGGTAAAAGGTTTATTTGAAAGGTGATATGGTTTTGGATAATCTAGACTTTTGGTGACTTGGTTTCTCTACTCACCTGGTTGTCATGGGCCTGGAAGAGGTGGCATCGATGTTAGTCCCAACACTAACATGATGAGAGGAAGGGCGGGTGAGAGCTGCTGATAAAATAGATCAAATTGAACCCCTAAGAAGGTGGATGGGGTGGGGGTGTGAGGCAGACTGGCCTCAGTGGCTGGATGATTGGGGCTGCAGGTGCAGCTGTGGATCTGGGAGCAGCGCGCTGGGCAGCAGGTGATGGTCAGGGAGCCGAGCTCCAGCAGGTGGGCAGGGCTCCGGCCGGGAAGCGAGAGGCAGCGCCAGAGGCAGCGAGCGGTGGGTGCACCTGGCAGGGTCCTCTGTGATGCCAGACTCGGGGACAGGAGTCCTGATCCTGGAAGGACTGAGAAAAGTCAAACCGAGCCCCGAGCCGGGAGAGATGGAGAGTCAGGCCTGGCCGACAGTGACAAGGCAGAAAAACACGCTGAGCCCAGAGCCCTGGTGGACCTGCGGTCACAAGGAAAAAGCTAACAGCCCAGCTGCTGGAACGCACTTGCCCCAGAAATGAATTTAATGTACATTTTGCCCCAGGAAAAGTCTGAAAGGATTGTGGGTGCTACCAGGAGCCCCATGTGTGCCAGGCCTTCTAGGAACCAAGCCCTGGCTGTCCCACACCCCTGTGGGGCCCACACTTCTCCATCATGTCACTGGGTGGACACATAACCACTCTGCTCAAGCACTTCCCACACCCAGCGCTGCTGGGAGCGGCCAGCCCATCCTGCTCTGTGCCTTCAGAATCCCAAGCAGGAACCCAGCAAGGGTCTGTGGGGGAGGGGAGGGGGAGGCATGGAAGGAGGGGAGATAAAAGCAGGGTGGGGAGCGGGAAGGAGGGATGGGGAGAGGGTGGGGGAGAGGGAAGGTATGAGGTATGAGGGGAGGAAGAAAATGAGGAAGGAGGGAAAGCAGCAGAGAGAACAGAAGGCTCTAGTCCTGAAGACAGGCTCAGCCACCTGTGCACAGTGGGGCCCGGCTGTGCACACCTGGCACCTTGGGGAGCTGGGAGGCGGGGGGGGGGGGGGGTGCAGAGCATTTACAGAGATCGGAGTAAGGACAGCGAGACCGGCCCCTTAGCCTCCCCGCACCATCGCACCCACCCTCGCCCTCAGGCACACTTCTTCCCCTCTGCGTTTCTCATGGCCTTAGTCCTTTCTGAAGACAGGATTTGGAAAACTCGGAGGTTGTAGAACACCAGGAAGGAGATAAAGCTTATCGGGGGGGGGTGCAGAGCATTTACAGAGATCGGAGTAAGGACAGCGAGACCGGCCCCTTAGCCTCCCCGCACCATCGCACCCACCCTCGCCCTCAGGCACACTTCTTCCCCTCTGCGTTTCTCATGGCCTTAGTCCTTTCTGAAGACAGGATTTGGAAAACTCGGAGGTTGTAGAACACCAGGAAGGAGATAAAGCTTATCCTCAACCCCACCATGCTCTTCTCACCTCCCGGAAAAGAAGGTGCTTTTCCAGGCTCTTATTGTTTCGTGACTTTTAAATGAGACCGTGTTGGTCCCAAGAGTTAAATAGGAAAAGGGGCTCCCGAGTCCTCGATGGCTGATAAGCGGGAGAGGTCAAGGTAGCGCTGCCAGCGTGGCAGGCGTGGCGAGGCCGAAGCGCGTCAGCGTCACACTCTGGTCCCAGGAAGGGGATGAGCAGTGCATCCCGGGACGTTCTATGCAACACATGTCACAGCCAGCGCTGAACTAGGAGCCCCTACTAAGAAGGGTGTTGCTACATTTGTTTAATAGTAACAATAGCACCTACAGTTAACTAGCCACGAATCCTGTTTTTAAAATATTAATAAACGATGAGACTAGATACCTGTACAAGTGTCACATGGTAGACGGGGTAGGGACTTAGGAAATCCATTTGGGGGCGCCAATTGGTTGAAGCAAGTTTTGTGAAAGGCACCATGGTTACATCCAGTAAAATATTTTATAGGCTCTTATCTTCTGACTCAAATTCTTCTTCGAGACGTGTACCCTGAGAAACACGCTTATCAACGCGCCAAAAACGACGCCCAGGGTCTTTCACGGGAGCGCCGTTTGTCATGGCGCATCATTAGAAGCGGCCTCGGAGGGGACTGGTTAGGGAAATACAACCCCAGGAGGTGCCCGGCCATCGCAGAGGGAGAGCCAGGGGTGTGGGCGCGGAGGGGACCCCCAAAGTCCAGCATCAGGTGAGAGGGAAGTAACAACACGGGGAGTAACGTTCGTTCCCATTGTTACTAGAAAGAAATAAAAGTAACATATGGTGGGTGGACATGCTGCCATGTTTCACAGTCTCTGATGTGGTTCTCCAAGCGTGGGAACTAATACCCCTACACCATACCTCTAATGCAGGGGTCCTCAAACTACGGCCCGCGGGCCACATGCAAATACAAATATTGTATTTGTTCCCGTTTTGGTTTTTTTTACTTCAAAATAAGATATGTGCAGTGTGCATAGGAATTTGTTCATAGTTTTTTTTTAAAACTATAGTCCAGCCCTCCAATGGTCTGAGGGACAGTGAACTGGCCCCCTGTTTTAAAAGTTTGAGGATCCCTGCTCTAATGTTATTTGAATTTAAAAAAAATAACTATGTCACTTGTTTAGTGAAAAACATCTTTAAGCAAAATATAAGTGGACAAAAATAATTACTGTAAAATTACAGCTTGAAATGCCAGAGAGTTAAATAAATTTTTCTAAAATTGATTTGAAAGAGAAAGGAAAGGAGAGAGAGAGAGAGAGAGAAAGAGAGAGAGAGAAACCAGTTTGTTGTTCCATTTATTGTGCATTCATTGGTTGATTCTTATATGTGCCCTGACCGGGGATCAAACCCATCACTTTGGCACAGCAGGATGATGCTCAACCAAGCTATCCGGCCAGGGCTGAATAAAAAATTTAAAAGGTAAAATCTGCTATACATCTGTGATGCTTGCATTTTTTTAATCCTCACCTGAGGATATGATTACTGATTTTAGAGAGAGGGGGAGGGAAGAAGAGAGAGAGAGAGAGAGAAAGAGAGAGAGGTGAGAGACAACATCAATTCGTTGCCTTCTGCACATGCTCAACTGGGAATCGAACCCATAACCTAAGTATGTGCCCTGACTGGGACTCAAACTCGAAACCTTTCAGTGTACAGGACGACACTCCAACTTACTGAGCCACAGCGGCCAAGGCGATGCTTGCATTTTTTACAAATATATGTGAATTTTGCTGGAGAAGGACGAGTTCTTTAAATAAACTACCACCATTTTTTTAAAAAACTCAGCTGCTAGTACTTTGTAAACTGTTGGAGAAGTTTATTTTGTTATTGTTCTCCTGGATGCAGTTTCCCTCTCTGCTAACAATAAGGCATGGTAAATATTTGCATTCTCTTCACTCTGGAGAGAGCAAAAAGAACATTCCAGATACCCTCTCTCAATGCTTGAGTCTAATTTAAGTAAAGAAGTGCACCAAATATTATATTGATTACCTATGTGCTACTTTGCTTTCAAATTATGAGAAATGATTACGCCGGGTCTGGTAGGACACTTCCACGTTACAGATGGTCACCTTCTCATTGTGTCCTCACGGGTGGGAGGGGCCAGGAATTTCTCTGGGCTCTTTCATAAGGGCACTAATCCCACTCATGGGGGCTTCATCCTCATGCTCTAGTCACCTCCCAACAACCTCACCTCCTAATGTCACTACATTGAGGTGGGGTTAGGATTTCAACATATGAATGGGGGGGTGGGGGGAGACACAACATTCAGGCCATAGCACCGCCTTTTAACTCTGCTTTCCTCTCTGTCTGCTCTGCTCTGAGGCAGATGCCCTCCTGGAGGCAGGATGGCTGCCTGAGCACCAGCCTTGCATTCTATCTCCCCGAGCTCCCAGCCTAACAGACACATTCCTTTCCCAATGGCCCATGACCACTGATTTAGGTGGGTCCCTGACCCCAGTCCTGTGCAGGGGGAGGATGTGGTTGGCCAGCCTGAATCCCCAGGCCACCCTGGGCGCAGAAATAGAATACCCCCACCCAAACCAAACAGGCTGGGTGTGGAGGAGGGGAGGTGCCCATGGACACTCCCAGTGCTGCTGTTATTAAGAGACAGTGACACAGACAATGAGGAGGCAAAGCAGCAGAGGCCGGTCTTACCCTTGAGGGAGGCCCACACCCCACTGCGTTCCCCCGGATTTCTGAGCGTGTGGCGGTGGGCACTTGCTCACCCTCCTGTTAGAACAGTGGTTCTCAACCTTGGCTGCACATTAGAATCACCTGGGAATCTTTTTAAAATCCTGATTTCTGGGCCTCATCCTCCGGAAGTTCTGTTTTTTTGTTACTAATGTTGTGGCCCCACCCCATAACAAATTTCTGACCTACGGGCAATGGCACCAACTCAGCGAGTCTTGGAATTATCCGTTGGGTGGCAAACCCGACAGCTGAATACAGACAGCCCTCCTGACTTCCCCCCGCAGGTTTCCTGAAGGTTTGGTAAACGCCGAATTCCCTACGTCCAATCCCTTCCCTTTGAAATACCTGGTGTGGCTTGTTTTCCTAATTGGGCCCGAATGGAATATTGACTTTGGTGGAAATTTTTTAAGAAGCTCTAATCGATCCAACCATCTTTTTTTAAAAAATATATTTTATTGATTTTTTTACAGAGAGGAAGGGAGAGAGATAGTTAGAAACATCGCTGAGAGAGGAACATCGATCAGCTGCCTCCTGCACACTCCCTACTGGGGATGTGCCTGCAACCCAGGTATATACCCTTGACTGGAATCGAACCTGGGACCTTTCAGTCCGCAGGCTGATGCTCTCTCCACTGAGCCAAACCGGTTTCGGCGATCCAAACGTCTTTTATTCTGAGGAGGAAAGGGAGGCCCAGAGGGAAAACTGACCTGCTCTGACCACCAGTTTGCAGATCTTCCCCTAAGCCTGCCCTGCCGCCGATGCCATAGCCACCAGCCACATGTGGCGGCTGAAACGTCAATGAATTCAAATGAAATCAAATTTAAAACTCAGTTCCTCGATTGTTCTCACCACACTTCACGTACTCGGTGCCACGTGTGGCCGTGACCGCCGTCCGCGAGAGCACGCACCTGCCCGTATGGAACAGCTCTGCTGCCACGGGATGTCCTATTGGCTGGTGCTGTGTGAGCAGCCAGAGTATAAATCTCTGCCCCCTGACAGTGACTTTCTTCTTCATAAGCAGTCGCGCAAGAAGGGTGACGCGGCAAATCCTCTCTTACAGATGGAGAAACTGAGCCGGGTCACATAGTGACTCAAATTCCCCTGGCCCAACAAGGCCTGCCGCCTAGTGCTTCAAACCACTGCATGTGTTTATGTCACAAACAACACTAATCTTTAAAAGGATGCCAAGAGAAAGCAAGCAAGCAAGTCGTTATTCTTATAAATAACCACGAACTATTGATTTTTCAGTGGATTCAACTAACTGCTTTCTAAACAATATGGTGGGCCTTTTATTCCCCGAATAAACCATGTTCTGCATCTGATTCAGATTCCAAGATTCTAAGTAGAATTTTATTTTAGTTTTTTAATATTATTTTTAACTTTATTGATTTGAGAGAGAGAAACGTCGATTTTGTCGTTCCACCGATTTGTACATTCATTGGTTGATTCCGGCCAGGGCTCTCAGTAGGATTTTAAATGCCATCTGTAGTGCCTTGTTCTCTAAGAGCCGCGTCATCGAGCCAGGGCGCATTCTGTGAGTCACAGAGCATGTCTGTTTCCTACAAGCCGGTCACTGGGGGATAAGATCCCTTCCAATAAAAAGCCTTAACTGAGAAGATTTCTCAAGTCACTGTGGGAATGTGTTTTCTTTCAAGGAGCCATGAGTGTTTTAGAGGCAGAAAAAAAAAATTTCTCGGAACACTTTCTCCTCGTTACAGCTTATTGGGAAGAAGGGCCAGGCTCGGCCACCTGGGTGTCCGGGGATGCCCTGCTTCGAGGCAGGAATACCGTGGGACGCAGTGTCTGTGGAGGCTGAAATGAAGGAGCGAGAAGGACACTGAATGTGCTTTTCTTCAGCACAAGGTCCCTCCCCCAGAACAGCTCAGAGACTGTCGGAAGCTGGGCGCCGTTCCAAAGGTTAGAGACGGGGCCAAAACATATCATTTTAGCCTTTTCAGATGGCCCTTTCTGTCTCTGACATGTTAAATAGTGTCTCGCCACAGTTGCAGAAGTCCATCCCTCAGTCAGAGCGTGGCGGCAGAGCAGTGCCATCTGCCTGGCACCCCCAACCAGAATGCCCCGCCACCTCCCCAGGCTCCCGTGCCCGGACCCGTCTTCCTCTCCGGGTTTGTGTCGGGCTACCTCCTCCTCGCTCACAGTGGCCACTCGGGCAACTTGTTAGAAATTGTGTAGCTCACCCCTCCTAACCACCTCAGGAGGCAAGGTTTTTTGATTCTCAACTTTCAAAGGAGGGGGAAAGGTTCAGGGAGGTTAGGTGATTGCCGAGGGTCGCACAGCTGGGAAATGACAAACCAGCAGCCCAGCCTGGGTCCCCGGCTCCGGATCCAGCGCTCGGCTGAGCTGCCCTAACACCAGAGGAAAACCATCCTGAAGCCCCGTGGGCCTTGTCACTGTGACCTACAACATATGGCAGTGGCCGCGTCTGGAGAAGAAGTGTTTATCTATATTTGTCCTGCAGTCAAGTCAGCTGCCTCGTCCTAGGGCAGTGGCTATACCATCTGAGTAGACACAACAAACTTTTAATAACTCTACCCAGCTCTACACCAGAGTATATTTTTACTCTTGTGAGTCAGCGGTTTATTTGTCAATAGCGGCCAGTGAAGGCAAGGCCCCGGGGCCATTTATAAACAGACCATGGCTCTGGAGACAACCGGGAAGCCAAACTATTTAGGAACGTGCTTGTCCCTGAAAACAATGCCCGAGGAGCCGACCAGGCTGAGGGCTGCCTGGGAAAGGGGCTGTTGGGGTGGCAGAGGCGTGCTCAGAGGTGGACCGGATGATGACCACGGAGCTCCCGGGCCTGGCAGATCTGCATCCCAGCGCCACCTCATAGGAGCCATGGGGCAGAGTGACTCACTCCTCTGAGCCTCAGCTTCATCCTCTGTGAAGTGGGCATGAAGATGCCAGGCTTTCGGGGCTTGGCAAAGGTTAGAGGAGATTGGTTACGCAAGGAGCGGTGCTCAAAAGCCACCTGTGCTGTGCTGAGGATGGCGGGGGCTGTGATGACGGTGTGTTGGGAAGGGGGATGTGTTCAGTAGTCATTCTCCAAAAGTGAACTGCATTAGCTGAACACCTACTATGTGCCAGGTGCTTACCATGAGTTGAGAGAGGAAGGTCAGAAGGCGTGTGTAAATGCAGCCCCTCTGAAAAGTGTAAGTGGAGAGGCAGCAGCTCTGCCCGACCAGGATCTACCAAAGCTAAAAATGCACGTGCTCATGACCTGCAATTCCTTTTCCGAGTAAGACCAACAGAAGCGGGGTTTGTAGTCTAGAAAGCTTGTGCAAAAATGCTCACGGCAATTTTGCTCTTCATAAGCAAGAACTGCAAACAATCCAAGCGT
>NW_006289713.1:4374797-4376589 GCF_000327345.1 Myotis davidii
ATCTTTCTTCTATCATTGACAGTCCCTCTAGGTTGTGGGCTGCTTGCCTGTGTTCCTGAGAAGCATCTACGGTACCAGTCTATAGAGTGTGTTTTCTTTAGTGAATTACCGGTATGTTTACCGGTAATAAACTTGCACTGTTTTATGTATATGTTTGATTACATACAGCCTTGTGACAGTTTTCCTGCATGTCATAAGCATTTGAATATAAATTAAAATGTTAAAATCAAATCTGATATTGTTTTACCTTTTATTTGGTGTGTGGAAGGTGTGCGGAAGAGGGGGTAGTCTTATACGGCGAGTATATAACAAACTCTGTATTTTGAGTCGAGATGTTCCAAAGCTAAAAATGCACGTGCTCCGTCTTATACGCCGGTTTTCCGAGTAAGACCAACAGAAGCGGGGTTTGTAGTCTAGAAAGCTTGTGCAAAAATGCTCACGGCAACTTTGCTCTTCATAAGCAAGAACTGCAAACAATCCAAGCGTCTGTCAACAGTAGACTGAGTAAATTGTGCAATTTTCATGCAGGGAAATAGCGTACTGTGATGAAAAATGAACGCATCACTGCCACACACAGTCACGTGGGTGAGTCTCACATCATAATGCGGAAGAAAAGGAGCCAGACACAAAACGGCACACACTGCGCGGTTCCCTGTATGTGACTGTGCAGAGACATGCAACCAACCCATGGTGAGAGACGTCAAAGGGGTGGCTCCTCCAGGGCAGGCGAGGGCACAAAGGAACTTCCTGGGGTCATGGAAATACTACATATCATCATCTGAGAGGCCGTGAAAGGGTACACACATGTGTAGATGTTCTGTGTGCTGTGCCTGTGTGTATATTTTGAAACAGGAGCATGTAACCACAGAACTGCCAAGACTGGAAAGTATCTCAGAGATGAGATCGCCTTGTGACCCTGAGGGTGGCAAACTCAAAAGTCTGCAGGGGCCAGGAAGGTTGAAAAGTGGCTGATGAGGGTCTGGTGGAAGGCAGGAGACTCTAGGTTGCTCAGATTGTTAGACCTGCAACACACAGTGTGATTTAAAAATACGTGTTGTTGCCCCAGCCGGGTGGCTTAGTTGGTTAGAGCATCATTCTGTGCACCAAAAGGTTGGGGCATGTATGGAAGACAACGGATCGATGTTTCTCTCTCTTGTTCCTTCTCTCTTTTTCTCTTCCCCCACCTTCCTCTCTCTCTCTAAGCTCAGTAAACATATTCTCAAGTGAGGACAAAATAATTAATAATAATAATAAAATACATGTGGTTGACCCAAAGAAAACAGCCGAGGCTGCAAGTCTGTGCCTCTATATTGAACGTCCATTTCACAGTTGGGCAACACAAGGGGACCTGCCCCAGCTGGCCAGTGATAGAAAGCAAACTAAGAGAAGTATCCTAGAGCGAGCTTTATTCAAACGCTGCAAAGTCGGCAGCAGGCTGCGGTGGAAGGACCTGGATTGGGAAGTGAAAGGAAATGGTGATGGAAAGAGACTTGACTTGGGGTGGTGAACACACAATACAATATACAGGGGATGTGTTATCAAATTGTACACCTGAGCTCTGGCTGGCAAGCTCAGTGGTTAGAGCATTGACCCACATACCAAAGGGTCATGGGTTCCATTCCCAGTCAAGGACACATACTTGGGTTGCAGGTTCATCCCAGGTATGTGCCCAGTAGGGACACATTAGGGAGGCAACCAATTGATGTGTCTCTCCATATCAATCTCTCTCACTCTCTCTCTCTCTCTCTCTCTCTCCATCTTGCTCTTTTTTTCTTCCAAGAAAAAAAGGGAC
>NW_006289713.1:4376665-4388587 GCF_000327345.1 Myotis davidii
GAAAGAGTAAAAGGGGAAAACCTTCTCCCTGGGAAACTTACAAGTCAGCTCCATCCACCCACCAGCTGGCTGGAACCACAGTCACAAGTACCTCCATCCTTTCCCAGAGTATTTACCTACCAGCTCCAGTGAGAAAAATCCTGTGCTGAACTCCGATTGGCCCCGTGGGGTCACATGTCTGAAGCGGGGCCAATCACCGTGGCCCAGGGGTGGTGTCTGATAGAGACATGCTCCTGGAGGAATCTCTGGGCTGCCATCTGAAGTTATTTTTGATTCCTCAAACACAGATTTGTGGTTTCTTTTTAGTCTCTACCCAGCTGCCTGCATTGCATCCTTTTATAGTTTTAGAAAGATGTTGAGTGAGTGGGGGAACCAAGTAGAGAGAGTAAAAACTATATTGAAGGAGGAGGTGGAGGAGGAGAAGTATTGGTTAGAGGAGTACATAGGAGATGATTCAATTGTGATAATAATTATTTTTATAGACACTTACATTCCTCATCTCTTTGCTCCTCAACTGAAAGCCTGGGAGGTGAGGTGGGGGTTCAGGGCAGAAATTACCGTCCCCCTCTCCAGGTGAGACCGACAGATTGCAGAGAAGTGAAAGGACTTGGTCTGAATTCACTTGTTAGATTATGAAGAGGATGAAAAAGACCCAAAGGTGCTGGCTGCCCCCGCCCCCCGCCTCCAGCTCTCCCTCAGGCTCCCTCCTCCCCTGTCCGCCTCCCAGGCAGCAGCCATTCCCCTGAGCGTGGAGTTTCCTGTAGACCAGACCACTGTTCCACTATTTGGTGAATGTCTTCCTTTACTAGTAAGTCCACTCATACTTTCCACTTTAATGATTTTTATAAGCAGAGTCTATAGGGTTGCTGTCCATGGGAAGTCAGCATCTCCCCATAAGTGGGCTGGAACTAGAAGTGGATACCATGGAAACAAAGCAGCGTAGTTCAGCTCTACCTGGACCTGCTACCTGCTCACGCCTCAGGGAGCGGCCCTGGTCTATCTTCCTGAGTGAGATCAGCAGGTGTTAGAGAGGCGTTGACACCGCCTGCGGCTCTCCCCCATGTCCTCAGGTCCCGTGGAAGGGAATGGAGACGGGAAAGGCTTTCTCACTGGATGACAACATGTAATGCACGTGTGAGCACACCTAAGAATGAAACACGGGAAAACACGCTTACTTTAGTTGTATGTCCACTTTCTGGATATTTCTGATTTCCCCTACCCCTCACTCCTATTGGGTCTCAGGACGTGATGGAACAGGACACATTTGATGTCTTGTAATTGTGGGTCCAAATAAATTTTTAAAGTGTGTGTGTGTGTGTGTGTGTGTGTGTTATATCCAGACAATGGAGTTACATGCAGGACCAAAGGCTATACTTCAAGGTAGAAAAAAGTAAATATTAAGCTACCAAAATGTAAAATGAACTGTTCTAATAGGATTGACTGTATAAAGTAGTTTTATGCATAATCCCTAAAAAAAATCATATTTTCTGGGGAAGAGAAATGTGTTAAGTGCAAGGATATAATAAAAAATCTGAAATGTGGGAAATGCCTCCTGATAAATAACCTATTTCTTCAACAAATACATTTCCAAAAGAAAGAAAGAAGAGAGTAGCCAAAGGATTAATAGCAACCTAAGAGATCTAGCAATCAAATGAAATCTGTGGTCCTTGTTTAGATCCTGATCCAAAGAACCCAATTAAACGTTTAGATCTAAGAAAACAGAGAGACATGAATCACTGACTGGATATTGCTTGGCATTTAGGAATTCATTGTCAATTTGTGATCAGGGTATGTGTTCTAAGAGCCCTTCCTTATAGTTTAGAGAGAGAGAGACAGAAATATTAAAGAATGAAATGAGAGGAAGTCCAGGATTCATTTCGAAGTCAGGGTTGTTACTGAGCTGATCATCGCTGAAGCTTGGTGAGCAGTATGTGGGGCATTCTCCAATCTTATATGTCTTAAACTTTTCATCATAAAAAGCTTAAAATGATCCAGACTTTATAAACAAATTAGAAGTCTCTCTAAGTTATGTTCCTCTAAAATGTGGGAAACCAGTGCTCATAACGTCTCCCGGACTGCCCTGCCCTGGGCAGAGTCAGGTCGGAAGGTAAGTGGTTCCATGGTTCTTGTGGCTCCAGGGCCAGTGTTGAGGCTCCTGGACAAGGCCATGGGGCCCTGGTCCTGGATTTGGGGGAGGGGGGTCCTGACAGGTCTTCAAAAGAGGCAGGTTTTGCCCATTTCACAGCCCACTGAGAATTCACAGTTCTCTAATTGTGAACCAAACGTGAACTCCTTTCGGCCTGGGAGCTCATTTGTGCTTGGCAAAAGGCAACATCTCATTTCAAAGCTGGGAAGGGAAGACCTTAAAAGATTTAAAATCCAACTCCGAAAGCTCCTTGGACATCAAATAGCTTTTCTGAAATAAGGTTTTGATGAGTTAAGAGCAAATGAATCAGAAACATATGGAGTAAATTCCCCTTCAAATCCACATGGGCTTAAAAATGAAGGAGAAAGGGGCTTGGCAAATATCTTTTCGGTTTTATCAAACCCCAAGCATTTTACAAACAGCATGAGATGGGCGGCCAATCTCAAATGCAGCTGAACTTGCCCAATGCTAATAGCAAAGTGAAGGAGAGGGTCCTGCTATGGGGCGCTATGCGGGATGAGGGTGAGCCCCCCCTCCGTCCAGGAAGCACTGGTCCCTCCATCACCCCCGGACGCTGGGAGCTGAAACTTCAGCCACGGTGCCATACAGTGGTTCCGGTCCTCGCGTCTCCTTGCTCTGCTTGCTAACTGCATTGAAGAAAATTGCGAAAGTCAGCATTTCCATACTGTTCTGGTCCCGACCCCCAATTCGAGACGCCCCCCCAAATCCCCACTGCGGCCATATCCGGGGAACCAGAATGCTGCCCCCGAAGAAAGTCATGAACACCACCCTGTGTGCCTGAGGTGAGCCCCTGCCTCGGGCCCCGAACACAAAAGCAAAGCAAATGCTCTTTGAGAATCGAAGTCTGGGGTCTAGAAGCAGACTCTGTGGTCAGGTATACACGACAGGGGCCATCTGAGCTCAGATGGCAGACACTTAATAATCCTCGGCCATCACTGGAGTCAACGCCCTTTCAATATGAGCGAGGAAACTGAGCTCAGAGAGCACAGGACCCTGCGGGGGTCACCCATCGAGGTACACAGCAGCGACGCCAGTGAGGGGACCCAAACTTCCGATTCCCAGGCCCCGCGCAGGCTGCATCTCAATAGCAGGTGTGGCCCAACGCGAAGAAAACACTCTGGAGCATGACCGAGAATCCTTGTGAATGGTGTCACTGGGGCAGGCCCCCAGTACCCCCAAAAAATGCATTGGTGGCTGACACATTTGCAGGGTAGGCACCAGCTCCGTTTGCCACGTCAGTGCCACCTGCAGGGCAGCACCCATCCACCCATATTCACAGAGAAGGTTCAAGGAGGTGGATGAGAACGGCGGTAAGAGAGTGGACTCGGGAGCCAGACTGCCTGGGCTTGCTTCTCGCTCTACCACTTAGAGCTGAGTGATGCTGGGCAAGCTACCCAACCTCTCTGTTTGCCCAGGTGGCTCGTCGGTAAAGTGAGGATAGTGAGGATTCCCATCTCAGGGGGTTGTTGGGAGAATTGTATGAGTTTCTGCGTGTAGGGCTGTTGGTCTGGCCCAGGGCAAGCGCTCAGCCAGTGCTCACCCCGGTGATGATGATGCTGTGCCAGTCACTGCAGATCCATGACCTCATCCCATTTAATCCTCATCAGCCTGTTGATGTTATTACCCCATTTGCGGGATGAGAAAGCTGAGGCTCCAAGAGGCTGCACAACTTGCAAACAAGTAGCAAAGCCAGATCTCCAGTCCAGATAGGGCTGCTCCCAGGCCGCCTGGAACCCAGGAGGCGCCTCTGCTCCAAGCTGCACAGTGTGGCGAGCAGAGGACAGGCTGGCTTTCTGCCGCAGCTCAGCCTCTTGGCCAGGTCTGTGCAGTGCAGACGCTGTACCACCAATCGCCAGGGCCCTGCCCTGTCTGAGTTCAGAGCCCCCCCCCCCTTTTTGAGCAGGTGGAGAGATAAAGCGGGGGGAGACTCCACTCCAGCGCAGCATCTAAAGCCCTGTTCTGAGCTGCAGTCCCAGCCCGGCCACTTCCCAGCAAGGTAACCTTGAGCAAGTTAATTCGCTGAGCCTTAATCCCCTCATCTGCAAAATGGGCCTGACATTACATCACAAAGCTGGGAGAAATAAACCACAGAGACCTGTAATATTCTCACTTGGCAGGGGTCCCAGCACATGCTAATTGCCCGATAATTCTGAGCCCACTCATGACTACGTTGTCACTGCCAACCAGACGCGCCACCCTCCACCTCCAAGAGTACAGATGTCTCCATCTCAGTGTCCTTCAGATGTTCCTTCCTGCCTACAACTCAGCTCCAGGGCACACCTGTACCCAGCGTCATGCCTACCAGAGCCTGCCCCGGAGAGCAGCATGGAAATGCACGGAAGTGCTGGGGCTCCCACTGTCTGCATATCTCCGCTGGCATGCTGGGGTCGTCTTCATGGGCGAGCCAGGCACGTGGCGATTGTTTCGCCCATGAACATGCAGATGGCTGCCTCTCGTCACACTTCAAGATCCGATACCAAGTGAGAAATCTGAGGCTCCAAGAGGCTGCACAACTTGCAAACAAGTAGCGGAGTCCGTCGAGACAGGGCTGCTCCCGGGCCACCTGGAACCCAGCAGGTGCCTCTGCTCCAAGGTGCACAACATAGCCAGCGGAGGACAGGCTGGCGTTCGGCTTCAGCTCAGCCTCTTGGCTACAATCTAAGATGTTGCCAAAAATAGGGTCTTGTAAATAGGTCATCTTTTCATTCGGCATGATGATGCAGGCTGAACCTCCCTCAACTTTAGTTTTTTTTCATCTGCAAAATAGAGCCAATAATGCCTGCTTCTAAAAGGTGGTCCCCAGCACATAGTAAGTGCTCAATAAATGGTATTCCCATCACTGGAGACTTTACTCCCATTCCCAACCCAGTTCACACTGAACGCCAGGAACACTGCAGGTCAACCTGTAAGCAGCAGGCATAGTGAGGAGCCCACCCCCTGGGCTCACTGAAGATGAAAAGACTTGCTTTGCTATGTCAAGATCACAAACCTATTACACTTTTAAAACCCAAAGAGGAGGCCCAGGCCCTTTGAAGCCAACGTAAATACAACTGTTTAAGAGCTTATGTTAACTATCCAATGGGAGCCGAGTTGCCTAGATGGATTCACGTGGCCAGCCATCTCCTTTAGAGACGTGGTATTTGTTGGAAATCAGGATTTTACTAAATGTCCTGCGGTCGCCTCCGCTTTGTGTCTTAACAGGGCTGTCTTTATGTGAGTTTTCTTTGGCTCCCCAATAGAAGAGTACCAGATTCCTTTTGAAGTTTTTTATTGATGAATGAGCCGCTATAAATAACCCTTCATGGCAGCCGCCCGATCTCTGAAGTTTATTCTGGAATAATAGTAGCAGTGGGAATGAAGGGCAATTTACGGCAGCGTGTCACGAAATAGTTTAATGGGCTTCATACTGTTTAACTTAATCTTTACAGATGTACAAACAGAAATACAATTATTTTAACAACTATTATTACATATTGCTTTGCTAATGAAAACAAAGGTGTGGGCAGCCCTCTGAGACAGAGAGGGGATCTTATGAAACAGAGAGGAGAAAGTGTAGGATGCTGGCAGGATCCCCCTCGATTTAGGGACAGATGAAGAGCCATTGGTAGAGACTCTTGATTTCCCCACCCCCCAAAAGTCTCTTTCTGCCTCTCAACTTTGCCACATGCACACACACACACACACACATACACACCTACACACACACATCATCCTCATCATGTGTTCCTACTAAGGGCGGCTTCTCTGAGCTGATCTCAAGTTCAGCTCTGCGGTATGAATTATGGGGCCCATGGAGAATTTCTGCTGCTGGGAAAGACAACCGCTTGCTCTTAATGGAGCTTGAAGGACTTTTCCTGTTTCTCACAGTCCTCAGCTGCCACCCCACCTCCCGGTTCCTATCCCATCCCCCCACCTTCACAACTCCAGTTTCCAGGGAGCATCCTTCTCGCCAGAGGAGACAGGGATACAACTCACTGGAAAGCCTATAAAGCCAGGGGTCGGGTGTGCAGTTTGAATGTTCTCCTGGCCCCTCTGGGAGGTGGTGGAGATTAAAAATGGAACCCCTGGGCCTCGTCCACAGTGATGTAAAGACTGCCCTCCGCTTTGATTCTTCAGGGAGGTCCTTGCCTCCGGAGGCAGCCTGAGCCCAGAGCGCCGTCCGGTTAGCATTTTCTCATGAGCTGCAGCCTAAGCCCCCTGCACTCCGGACTGGGAGCCGGAGCCCCCACATGACCCTTCGCTATGTAACTTGGTGCCTTGGGGAGTTCACGTCTCCCTGCCCCTCAGTGGGATTCTCACCAGTCAAACTGGGAGATTGCCTGAATTCTGCACCGTTTGGAAAATGGCAGGAGTGGGCAGAGAGAAGTCAAAACATTTATTTTAAAAGCTCAGTCGGAGACTGTGGCTTATATTCGGGGTGAGCAAAAGCCTTGCCCCCTAGTCAGTGGCAGCTCGGGCCCCCGCAGCCCCCACCTCATAGGTGGGGTGGGGAGGGGGCAGACCTTGGGGAGCAAAATAGAATGTGCAGCTCACTCCCAGGGAATAAAGAGCCAGGCTGGGTCCCGATACCCAGTTAATTCTACCCTTGCTTCCCCATCAGATAAGCCCCACTGCTGCCCCCGCCCCAGACCGAATGAGTCTAGGCGTGGAGAGCAACGCTATAAGGAAGGAAACATGAGGAGTGGGGCAAAGTGCTTTCATTAGATTGTGCATCCGGTCTACAAATACTACTGTCTGTTCCACACCCAGCACTTGTTTATAACAAGCTGAGGGGTGTCCACCAGCAGGAGAGGCAGGCATCAAGGCAAACGTAATCCTGAAACCAACATTTGTTGGATGCCGACTATGTGGCCAAGTCCCTTCCCAAGGTCTGAGGAAGCCTGCGTAATCCTCTCTGTGAGATCTTGACCCCAAAGCACGGAGCTAAAGGCATAAACTACATGTCTATGCTCATCTCTCTGGGATTTCAAGATAAAGGCCATGTAATGCCTCTTAATCAGTGGTACCTTTTTTGATCTTCCAGACCAGTGAGTAGAAAAGAGTCATCTAACGATTTTAGTAGCCACATTAAAAATTGATGTACTCATCAACTATTGAATATACTCAGCCAATATTAAAATGATTATTAGCCCCTCCTGGATCTTATCATTCTTTTATCAGCTTGCGTTTTTACTGCAAACGCGCCTTCATGGGTACAGAAAGAGCTTGCACATGACTCACAGAATCTTGGCAGCATAGGCTGAAAAAAACACATTCGAGGTTGAGCTCCAGGCACGGTGGCCCTGCAGGAGATGCAGAGCTGATCACCAAGGCAACGGTGACGGAAGACTTCAAACCCGGAAGTGGCTTCAGGCTTTAGGCTCAGGGTCTGCAGCCTCGAAGCCACACCACACCCTCCCCCTGGCTCACCTGGCTCCCCAGGCCACACCTGGTCACCTGGTGGTGGGCCCTACCCCAGCACACAGAGACGAGTAGGGGTTTCTTTATTTTTACTTTATATCAGGGAGATCGAGTGAAAGTATCTGGAAGTGGAGAGCGTTTAAAAGATTTTTGAATGACCATAATGTCAATTTGCTTTTCTAGCTCTCCTCACCTGAACGCAGGCTCCTCGAGGGCAGGGCCTGGGTCTGGTTCACCTATATTTCCCTCGGGCATGTCCCAGTCCTGCCAGTTAGTGAGCACACACTTGCTATTTGTTAGATGGAGAATGACAAGCTACTCTGATTACAAAGGCTGCTTGGTACAAGTCGTGTTCCTACCATCCTATATAATAAAAGCCTAATATGCAAATTGTCCCCTGGGTCGGTCATCCCAGCAGTTCAGCTGTGAGACCAGGTATTTGACTGCTCGCTATGGCATGTGCTGACCACCAGGGGGCGACGTGGAACATGGCAGGTTTAGGCAACATGCTGCAACCTCTGGCTGGCTATCTGTGGGCGGGGTGACAAGGACAGAGGTGCAGTGAGAATGCGGGGTGTCTGCTGAGCTGGCTCTCACTTCCCCTGCTATCCCCTCCCAGGACACCAGGGCTTGCACACTGGGGAAGCCCCCCCCACGCTCAGGTGCCGGGACCCCACAAGGAGCCCACCCGCACCCACTCACATAGCCTCTTCCAGGTGAGCTGAGACCTCAGGGGCCAGTCAGGCTCCCCATGGGTTTGCACAGGAGCCAGTCTGTGAGGCCGGTTGGGAGAGAGTGCACTGCAGCACTGACACTGCTGGGCAGCCCAGAGGCCCATGCTAGGCCCCGGCCCAAGGCGTCTGGCTACACTCTCCACGTCTCTGTGTGGGGACTTGGGTGCCGTGATTCTGGCAAAAGGGGGACATGCAAGGGCCTGGAGGCCCAAGTGCTGCCCAGGGCCCAGAGGTTAGCTGGGACCTGCCCTTCCATGCCAGATGCTCATGCTTCGATCACCAGCCAGGCCTAGGGACCACACCCATGCACAGATTTTGTACACCGGGCCTCTAGTGGAAAAATATAAACCCTCTTCCTCCTTCATGCATGTCCCTAAATGCATGGGCTCCCTTTATCCTGAGCTAACACGTGTGTTAACATTTATGAAACTCTCGTGTATGCAGCACTGGAGATGGTGTGAAAGAGTGGGAGCTTTAGGAACAGCTGGCCTTAATTTTTGACCCAGGTTCTTCCCAGCTATATGCCATTGGTCAAGTCTCCATACCCAGCCTTGATTTCTTTCCATCAAGCAGGGAGAGTAAGCAATCTCACAGGGTGGTTGAGTGATTGAGTGAGATGATGTGTGCCAAAGATTATAGGCTCGATGCCCTCTCCCAAGAGTGCAAGGAGAGGTGAGGACAGGAGCCTTGAGTGATGTCGGCAGCTGCTCTGCTTCAGTCAGTCCCGATCCTACATTTTTGTTTCTTTATGCCAAGTGCTTTTTCCAAATAATCCGGGCACTTGACCTCAAGCCTTCCCTTGCTTATATGGACACTGCTGGCCCCTGAGCTCAGCAGCACACCAGACTCACTGGAGAAGGTTTCGGAAATGCCATCTGGGCTGGGATGCAGCCATCAGTGCTTCTTTGAAGATGCCCCCGGTGACTCCAGTGTTTACCCAGGTAGAGGTTCACCAGCTGTACAGACGAGAGTCGAGTTTCTAAGCGGCAGCTATTTCCATAGCTGGTGGGAGGATGGACACCGACGTGGCAATGGAACTTGGGTCCCGGCTTGGTCAGCGGTTCTCAACCTGTGGGTCGCGACCCTTTGGGGGTCGAACGACCCTTTCACAGGGGTCGCCTAAGACCATCGGAAAACACATATATAATTACATATTGTTTTTGTGATTAATCACTATGCTTTAATTATGTTCAATTTGTAACAATGAAATTGGGGGTCACCACAACATGAGGAGCTGTATTAAAGGGTCGCGGCATTAGGAAGGTTGAGAACCACTGGCTTAGATGGAGAAGCTGGCCTGACCCCGGTGAGGGAGGGGACAGTGAGGGCACTGATTGGATCTGTCAACCAGTGGTTACTTCATGGGGGTCTGCCAGGCATCAGGGCAGGGGGTCAGAAAGAGCCCACAGTGCTGGGAGTGTGCCCCAGGGCTAATTCTGAAACTGACTAGCCATGTGTCTTAGGACACGGCCAGCTGCCCACTCTGTACATGTGTGTAAATGGAGATCACGGTAGCACCTATTTCATATGAGGGTGGTTGAAATTAAATGAGAGAATGGATATGAAAAATTTGCACAAAGTAAGTCTCTTTCATGCCCCTATACATTTCTTTGCACCTTCTAATCTTGTAATTATTTCAAAATCTAAAAATTTTAAGTCAATCAAAGAGTCTTTTCCACCCATCTCTCCATGTTGCCAGGCTGTCGGCAATTAAAGTAAAAAAATTGTGCCTCATAGAGGCACTGCACAGGGTACGCCGGAAAGCTCTTTGGTGGTGGTGGTGGTGGTGGTGGTGGTGACAGCACTGAAGTAAAAACTATGTAATAACGATAAATAAAAATAAATTGGAAATACCGCAATCTCTTGGAGGTAAGATTCTTACAGATAATCATGGGGTTAAGGTGTGTGCTCTTTTTAATACTTTTCTAAATACTCCACATTTCTTTCATGAACACATGTAACTTCTGTAGTGGAGGGCACCTCTACCCAAAGTAAAGATGGTTGAGTTCGTGGAGAGAAGCTGTGCGTCTATGATGTATAAACATGGGTAGAGGGAACGAAAGAATAAAAGATGGAAAAGCCACACCCTTCCTTGGACCCCAACAGATCCACCCAATGGACTCTCCTGAGCAGCTTTAAGAAACGCAACGCCTGTCCCACCACAATGGGAATCCCTGGCATAGGCCACGGCACTGGGAAGGGCAAGGGCTTCAGGCTCCTGCAACAGAGGAGCGCCCGGCCCCCTGGTTTACTCCCATCTCCTCTGCAAGTCCAACGAGCACTAGAACCAACAGCAGAGACAAGAAATGAAACGCACTGGAAACAGACTCATTTCTCTGTAATTCCCACTTCCTATGTCACTGTGTGGCCCTTATTCAGACCAGACTCTGGGTTGTTCTGAACCTGGCAGTGTCTCCCCACCCCCACCCATCCTGTCCTCTGACCCCTCACCCAGGGCTCAAAGGAGGAGTCGCCCCCAGTGCACTCAGGGCATCAGCGAGAGCCCCACATGAATTATTCATCACCCTCCCCCGCCACCATGCTCTCAAGATGAAGCCCCCAGTGCCGACTTGAAGTCCAAAAATGTGGGAAAGTTTATTTATTTCTCCAAAGCATTCCTGATTTGTAATGTGCTTTCTAAAAATGTTCCAACAGACCAAGCCCCTGCTATATTTAGCCACGGCGTTTAAAGAAATGTCCCTTACACTTTATAAGGCGGGCCTGGAAACGAGTGCATTTAGGGGAACCGGCTCCCCAGTCCTGTCCTGGTCTCCCCAGAAGTGGGATGGAAGCTTTTCCAAGCCTTGGTGCTGGGGCAGAAATAAAGAGTTTTGTTCATTCCCAACGCCCTTGAGTTCACAATGGCCGGACTACCATCCCTGGGGGCCCCTCCTAAGCTCCTGGGAAACACCACAGGGACTTGCTCCCCTGGGCTGTGCAAACAGACTCCCCTGCGGTTTTCCTCGGCTCCCCTGCCATGCAGAGCTGCTTTTTTTGCTTTTGGTTTCATGTTCAAACGATTGGATCAACTCAGGAGATGTAACGTTGCAGTGGAGAAATGAAAATGGAGCCCAGCCGACCCGCAGGGAGAACTGGAGCAGTCAGCCCCCAGGGGTCTTCTGTTACCTCCAGAATTATGTAACCTGAGCAAGAGTTGTTGGTTCATGATTTTGTTACCGAACGAAGAAGTCACAATGGAATTGTAAAATAAATACGTGTAGATTCGAGGCTATGTCTGTCTGCATGGATAAGACCTCCCGTCACTGACCGCTGTCTGTGCACCAGATATTTCATAGGCATCCACTGATCTAATCCTGACCATGGCCCTATGCAGGAGGAGTCACGATTATTCCCATTTCGCAGACAAGAACGGGAGCCGGTGCTGGCCTATGAATTTAATCCATCATTTCATTGACTCCTCACAACAGCCGGACGAGGCAGTTACAAATATTACCCCCACGTAATACAGATGAGAAAGTTAAGTCTCAGAAGAGTAAAGTTATTTCACGCTTAAGTTACCGGTGCCACACAGCACGTGAAGGCAGAGCTGGGTCATTAGCCTCTGTCTGGTGGGCTCCAAGGCCACACATATGAAGAGGTCAATGTAGCCCTCCCCCCACC
>NW_006289713.1:4388838-4394308 GCF_000327345.1 Myotis davidii
TCTTGTGAACACCAGCTGCTGTCGAAGAGGCCTGACCCAGACACTGTCCAGGGCTGAGACACTTCATTCGAGTCATACTTCCTGTGGACCTGGGCAAGGGGACACCCTCACCAGTGTGTGGTTCACATGTGGGAAGGGGGCGACAGCATCAGCCATGTGCAGGACACCACCCGGTAAGGGATAACTTTGTTTTAGGTGCACAAGAAACTGATGACAAGTCCATGTACAGTCCATTCACAGCCCTTAGCAACTTTTCCAGGCGCAAAGCTGTGAAGGCAGGGTCTCTATGGCCAGGGGACAGGCCCTGGGGAGCTAAGTCCAGGCCCAAACCCTGGTCCCTTAAGAGGGTCACAGATTAGGCTCTAGAGCAGCCGTGGGCAAACTACGGCCGAAATGAATAAAACTATTGAAAAAAAAGACGGTACCCTTTTATGTAATGATGTTTACTTTGAATTTATATTAGTTCACACAAACACTCCATCCATGCTTTTGTTCCGGCCCTCTGGTCCAGTTTAAAAACCTATTGTGGCCTTCGAGTCAAAAAGTTTGCCCACCCCTGGGCTAGAGCCACCTTCTCTTGGAAAGTTGCCAGATGAGAGAATTCAATCACCTAGAAGGCCAGATACAGCCCCCAGTATTACCAGGGAGGTTCTAGTCTTGGCTCTTGGCTATCAAAGGTGTGGTCAGGGAAGCTGCCACCAACTGGCCCCAGGGGGAAGTCCTCTGCTGTGCTGGCATCTCTGTCTGCCCCACCCGGCTGGGTGCATCTCAGCCCCTGCTCACCCAGCAGGCTGGCCCCTATGCACTGCATCATCTGGGTTCCCAGTAGGCTGGACTACTAGAGGAGCCCGGCCAATCAGAGGTATGAACATGAGGAGGGTGGGTGTTTCTTCTGGCTCCTGCCTGGGCCAGCACTGGCTGCCTCCCCACTCCCCTGTGCCCACCCGGGGCCGGGCATTGTCCCTGCTCCCTTGCCCCTATAACTAGTCTCTTCACCCTCATCTTTCCAAGTGGTCCATCTAAGTGGGTTTCTGTTTCCTACTGGAATCCTGATTCTCGTGCCTGATGGGCAAAGGACTGTGGCACCAAATCTCAGCCCCACCCCCTCCCTCTGCCCTCCCTCCTCACTGCCAAGGTCATTAAAGACACCTGACTTGACTATGTCCCTCCAAGGCAGGTCCTTCTGCTCCCTTCCTCCAGCCACCTCCCAGGGGGAGAACTAAATTTTGTGCTCCATTTCATCTGCCCACCACGGTGTAGACCCTGGGTTTGAATCCACATCTGGCCAGTGAGCCCAGTGCCATTGGTATTCGGACGCCACTGGAAGAGATAAACCCCCAGTTCAGCCAGACTCCACCACCCCCTGTTGCCCACTGCAGGCTCCTGTACACATGTAGGGTACCTGCCTAACCCCGAGGGCCCTGAATGCGGGGCCTCTGAATGAGGGCAAAGGTGGTAGGGAGCTTGCCATTTGGCCATTCAGGCATTTTGTAAAAACTGCTTGACATGTGGATGAAAATACTTACTTTTCCAAAAAAACCTGATGCGCTCTAATTTTAATAACAAACTTTGCTTAATATTGTGTATTTTTGACTCTATAAAACAACTCCTACTTCATGGAAGCAAGACTCCAGCCACCATGGACATGGGAAGTCCACCCAATCCTGGCTTTCACGCCCACTTGTTCCTGGAAATGTCACCCACTCTTGTGGTGGTAACATTAGCCGGCCAGTGTCTGGCAGATAGGTCCTGGCCTCCAGCTGTAACAATATCATCACGTGTGGCTAGTTCTTTAACCCACACCGACCATTCTGCATGAAATGGTGGAGACACATGTGGCCTCCTTTTCAGAGAGACACAGTTGCATGCAAACATGACTAAACACTTCCCTTCAGGTTCTAGAAAACCTTATGGGGCATTTGAGACCCAGGAGGCCAAATACAAGAGCCAGCACATATCCAAGGCCAGACCAAGCAAAGGCCTATGCAAAGTCCTCTTATCCTTCTCAAAGTCGTGGGAGTGAAGGTCTTACGTTGGTACATCTTCCAAGATTCTTTCATAAAGTCTCTTTTAGTTTCACTACAATAGTGCAAAAACTAAATCGTTCCTGGCTTGAACTATGTAGAAAAACAAAATCTTTCCAAAAGTATCAATATTTGGACTACTTTTAAAGGATTCAGCACTAGATTTCAGACTATCTGTCCCGCCTATATGCAAAAAAGATGAATTTCTGAGCATCTGTATACACCAAACATAAACATACATACACACACATGCACACTTGTATGTGCATATATACATACATACACATTATTTATTTATCATTGTGCACATGCCTGCATATCCCCCATAGGATCACAAGTATATGCGTGCATGCGCGTGTGCATGTGCGTGTGTGTGCATGTGTGTGTGTGTGTGTGTGTGTGTGTGTGAGAGAGAGAGAGAGAGAGAGAGAGAGATCAGGGCTTGAACCTAAGGTCAGTTACAGAAAACAGAACCCATACCCCTTGTTTAGATGAGAGCACAGAGGCATACCTTCAGAGTGCCTAAGAGTAGAGTGAGTGACAGCTACTTCCAGTTTACCCTAAATATTTTAATTATTTGAAGCCCATGATTAAGTCTGGAACATTAGAAAAGCTATTTGGATTACTAAGACCCAAAGCCCGCTTTCTCTTCAATAGGAAGACATACACTAGCACATAAAGCTGTATAGAATCCACAGAAAATGACCCCACTGTCCACTTCTCTTGGCTTCCCTAAGCCAGACAAATGTGGGGATGAGGTAACAGAATGTCTCTTTATGTTTGCCTAACCCCCCTTACAAAGCAGATGCACATTTCTGCCTTTCCCCCTCCTCCCCGTGACATAAAAATGTTTATATTATATTTTTAGAACTGTAACTCTAAAATACCATCCTTTTTAAATGGCAGTATTAGATTGCTGGCTTCTCCAGAAGACAGCCATCATACATTAACAAAACACACAAGATAGAAAGTCAAACACAAAAAAAGGAAAATATATAAAACACATCCTATACAGTGGCCATGTCCTATACCTTTTGACATGCAGGCAGTATGCACTGGCCCTGGGGTTTCCTTCTCAGGCCCCGGAGATGCTGACCGAGTTCCCAAATGTAATCCCAGTCTCCTCTTTCTTATTACATTGTTTGTTTATTCCCCCCAGTAATCCACCGAGCCAGTCACTGAGAGGTTAATAAAAAAAAAAACTTTATTCACAGAGGCTGAGGCTTTGGGATAACAAAATAGCCAAGGGCAGCCCTTCTGCCACATTTTAAATCATTCACAGTGAGCCTAGATCTCAGCAATGAAATCTCATCCACGTCCTAACGGCAAGGGTGCCCTGCAGCTCACTAATGTGTTCCCACCAGCCTGGGTAGAACGCCGCCAGGGAAACATGTATGAGTCAGTAGCACATAGCTTTAAGGATGAATTCTCAGACAGTCAACTCTGTGCCCACAAATTATTAAATTATCAGGCTTGTCCTATATGTCCTTTCCAACATATTAGCCAATAGGCTCTCTTAATGTAAAGTTCGTGTTCATTTTTATATAAGTCCTAGAAACTAAAGGTCATTTTGAAGACCTTTCGCAGCCCACCTCCAGAACATATGACATATTGTGCCTATCCCACATCAGATAAAATTAAAGTAACTTGGTTCAGAAGATCGGCTTTCAAAACTCCTAAGATAGCCCAAAGCGAGATACCACAGAGGCTAGGTCCATTTTCCAAAAGTCCCGAGCTGAACTGGACTGTAAAAATCTCAATTTTCTTTAAAAAAAAATCTCAATTTTCTTAACTAGATCTTTGCTGCAGACCCCTGCCTTGCAACCCATCCCTCCCACCAGACTTCCAGTCGCCTCCATGATGGGTTTATTTAGCTTCAGCTCTGGGTCTGCTTGGTAGGGGTTGGAGGGAGGAACGAGGTCACGTTGCAGACTGGGACGCAGTGGACTGGGAATGTCTACAAGAATCCTCCCAGCATGCCTTATGTTCTTTGGTTCCAGAAGAGGGGCCACCAGCAGATTCCCTTACTCCTCCCGCCCCTAACCCATCTCTCCCTTTGCCTGCTTTTCATGTGTTTGTTCACCCAGCTTTTTTGATGATGGTAGCCCTTCACTACCCAATTCTGGAAATGTAAAAGCAGTTAAACCTAGGTCTTGAAGAAGACATGAAAATAGGAAATCTTATGTTGTCTGCGACGTGTTCCCTCCTCTTCACCCACTTCCGGTCCCCCCTGAAATCTTTGCTCCCTTAAAAACAAAAGTAAAGAGATCAGTCTACTGCTATGGTTGGTAATGTGCGCTGGAGAACATGTGTGTTGACTAATGACTATGCTAAATTATATAGAGTGCGCTTCCTTAACAGTTGTTAATATAAATGTTTTCACAGGGCAATTGTTATAGTAAAAAGAGTCAAGTGTTTAGCCAAAGAATAGAACATGTTTCTTTTCCTGTCTAGAAAGAAAAAAAGAGAGAGAGAGAGAAAAAACTTCTCTATTTAAAATAAAAATGTGGTTCCTCATCTTCCAGCTGGACATTGGTTGTGAATCCTCTCACCAGGGCTTAGATCTGGCAAAGAACCTGAAAAACAGGGTCACCTTCGGTGTCCCCACAACTGGACTTCAGCGACAAACCCAGACCTGTGGGAGCCCAGGCCTGAGTCACAGCGACGATGGAGCTGGCAATGGCAAGGGGTAGCCACCACTCTTCCTCCCGCTGTCCTGCCTTTGGGGTGTCTGGCCTTCCTGTGCCCCAGACACGCAGGACCTGTGGTGGGTGGCCGATGATCACACCTTTAAACTGACCTCAGGTCAAGGAATTCTCCTCCCGCGGTGGGAGGTCTGAGATGCCCAAACTCCCTGCGGGGCAGGATCTTTTAAATTATCCGAAGGCGTCCAGGTCCGGGGAAGGTCCCCTCCAAGAAGCGCCCCCACCCCCACCCTCCCCACACACACACCTGCGCGCATAAGTTGGAGACACTTCCCAGGATCCACACCGCCGCGAGGAAAAGATGTTTGTTGTTGTTTTTTAAGACTCCTTCCCCCAGCAGCGGGAGCCACGGTGGCCCGGGAGAAGCCCAGACCGGGGCAGACCGCGGGGAAGCGGCTCCGCTGGGCGCCTCACTGGAAGTGAAGTAGGGCGTCGGGGAGCTGCAGAGGGAAGTAGGAGAGGAAAGGGATCCCGAGCTGGTAGAAGCCGCCCTGGACGTGCGGGTCCAGCATGAGCGAAGCGTTGAAAGGCGGACAGAGACTAGTGGAGGCGGCCAGCAGCGAGGTCCCCAAACAGCCGCCCGGATCCTGCTTGGCACCCCCCAGGAGCTCGGCCCCTGCCGCCGGCTTCTGGCCCTGCCGTCCCGCCAGGATGCTCTCTATGCTGAAGCTCTTGGACTTGTCGGAGCTCCTCGGAGAGCTGCGGCAGGCGGGGCGCGCAGGGGTCCCAGGGCCGGCCACC
>NW_006289713.1:4394638-4404401 GCF_000327345.1 Myotis davidii
GACCCGCCCGGGAGCCTGCCGTGCGTCTGCCTCCCGCTCTGCCGCTCTCCCCGGCCGCTCCACGCTCTGTCCCTTCTTCATGGCTTTAAAAATGTTAAATAATTGTTGTAAGTTTGCTATTATATGTTGACTTAGCGCTGGAAAATAAATTGTCTATGATAAACAGTCGTTGTGTTCTCAGCCCACCCACATTAATTAAAATTTCATTGCTGAAAAACTCCAAGCTTTTCCCTCCACGTGTCTTTTTGATACCAGCCAATCGGTTTCGGGGCTATTCCTTCATTTGTTTATAGAATTAGTCTGTTGATAAGTCCGCCCACCCAAGTTGAATCAAGCTGTGTTTATTTGGAAAAATTTCCGGGCACCCAATATATAAACGCACTGATCTGATGTTTGAAATATCACGTCCACCCCTTGACGCTGTGAGCACACACAGTCAGCGAGGCAGGATGTGGGCCCCGGTGCCTGGGAGCGGGGTCTTCGGGGCCAGGAAAGAGAGGTGGGGATGGGGGGCGGAGCGCAGGGGTGAGTTTTACCCCTGACCTGGGGAAGCCCCCCCCAACAGCCCGGCCTCCCACAAAAGATCTTTTCTTCTCCCAGGCTTCGTAGGAGGTGTAGAGATGGCACAGTCTCACCGGATGCCTTCCTAGATCTTTGCAAGCTTTTACATCTGTTGTGCGGAGAGGCGGCTCCATCAGAGAGGTTTGGGAGTCTGATGATCCTGGGCTTGCCCCCGCGGAACCATGGCCCTCCTAGGGGCTAGTATCCCAGAGGCAGCAAGCCTTGACCTGCAGGGCTCCTGGGGACCCACGCCTATGGTGCCAGGGAGCTGGGTAGGGCGTGGGTTACCTGATCCACAGCTCAGTTGAGGGAGGTTTCAAAATAAATCCGATTGGAAAGTTCAGGGGGAGAAACTAAGGTCTTTCTAATGGGGCTGAGGTTGCAAGCAAGAAAGACCATAAAAGGGGAATTTGGCAGCTGGCTGGGGAGAGCTGGTATTTGTGAATGCGGGTCCCTTGCTTTATATTCTGCGCTTTCCTGTTTATAACAAGGAGGGGGTTATAACAACTTTACAAGTGCACGCAGCTGGCCCATGATTACATTAAGCATTTGGAAAGCCGGCTTGGTCTCCCCCACCCACCCACTCACTCTGGGGTTCAAGTGCACCCCCCCATGCATTTTATATTCAGCCACGTCAGAGTTTGAATCAAAAGCCATGGATGATGCTGATTCAGTTGGAGGTGTCCTGCCCTCACTCCACCGCTTTGGAGGGAGGGGGGCAGGTAGCGTGACTAGTTCTTGTTTATGATCTCTGATGAATATTTTTTAAAGGAGGAAAAAAAAACACCAGCATTCCGGATAACTGAATTGGCATTCCATTGAGTAAATGGGCTGCCGATGCCAAAGAGAAGAGGGAGGAGTTGGGGGGGGGGCATAGAAATTGCCCAGGACTGGCTCCCACCCTGGATGGGGAGAGAGGGACTCGAGGTGCATTGGGGGGCGAGGGGGCCTGCCACTGCTGTTGTCAGAGGCGACACCATGCTGCAGGCTGGTTTCGAGCACTCAGGAGAATCTCCCCCCAAAATGGGGAGTCCAGAAGTTTGGGGGTTCCGGATAGCCATGGGAGAGCGAATACGTTTGAAATACCGAAAAGGACGCGGCAATCAGGGTGGAAAGACCGGTTTGGGTGCAGGCGCGGCTTGACGGAGTGCCAGGCCAGGCCCTGGGACACACCTCCGAGCCTCCGAGCCTCCGTCCAGGGCGCCGCATTTCTAACCTGGGGCAACCTTTGGGGCCTGGCCTCCCCGGGCCTAGGTCCTGAGGGTGGCCCTCTTGCCTGGAGGGGGCGGGGCGCTGTCCTCTCTCTGGATCTCTGGCTCTTACCTGAACACTCCTTTCAACCCTGGAGCGAAAAAAGAGCCTCAGTGCCGCGCTTTTGCAACCCTCGGTCCCACAGTCCCGGGGGGTCCCCAACCTCTCCAAGATCAGCGCGCCCAGCGCTGGGGTCCAGCTCGGTTTCCAGCCTCTGGATCGCTGGCTCTAACAGACCCAGAACAAAAGATAAACTGGTGCCATCCGCACCCCCAACCCCACCCCCACCTCCGCACCCAGAGCCCTTCACGGAGCTACCCAGGCACCGGCGTCCAGCACGCACATCCCTGCCTCTCCGAAAGGCGCGCCGCAGCGAGGCTTCTTCTAAACTCTAAGGCACATCCGAGCTTGAATTCGTACAATAATAAACACCACCGAATTTGGGCATGGGCCGGACGCAGGCGGAGACACGCGCGTCTGGTGGGCGGGTCACTGATAGTAAAGGGGGAAAAAGAAAAATCCGAGTTCTAGTCGCGGGCTGGAGACGCACCTCCAGCCCCGCGTATTTGTTGAAGTTTGCAGTGTTTCCCAGAGCTTGCAGCCGTAGAACTCTGGCCTGGCGCCCCAACCCGGCTCCCCCGCGGAGAGGAATCCTGGCCTCCCAGGTGAAGAGCTTTTGTAACTGCGAAAGGAAGGACCGCGCTGGAGCGAATTTCCGGGGAGCGCATGGCATAAGCCTTAAAGTCTGAGAGCGGATGCGCCCTCGTGCGGAAGCTCTGTGGGTTGGGACCCAGCGAGCCGGGGCCCAGCGGCAGGGGCCAGGGAAGAGGAGGAATGGGGGGAGGGGGGAGGGGAGGTAGCAGAGCCCGGGAGACAGCCGGGCAGAGTGGGAGTCCCAGAAAGCCGGGTGGACACACTGAAAGTTCCCTGTGGGGTCTTAAGTCTTCAGATCCCAGAAAAGAGCATTCATGTCTGAAGTCAGTGCGAGCACCACTACCAGCCTCAGGAAAGCCCTGAGATGCCCTGATATTTCCGAAGGACCACAGCAATTCCAACTCTGGGGCCCAAGCAGAAACCAGGTTCAGCGTGTGGGAGGGTCCACAGTCTCCGTCCCAGTCCAGTCCCCACCTGTTGAGAGAAAGCCTTCTCCTTGGGCAGGCTAGGCAGAGGCCAGGCGCCAACCTGGACCAAAGAGTCCAAAGGGGAGAGAGGAGCTCCAATCACTGCCCGCTCAGTACCGGGCATCTCCCTTTCCTCTGCCCCACCAGTAAATTAAAAAGCGGAGTCACGTTAATGATGATCTGTGTTATCGCTCCAAATATGTGCATCACTTTCTAAGTGTGAAGACAGATAGCAAGTATATGTGTGTGTGTTTATATGTATGTGTATATATGTATAATTGATTCTACCATATGTGAATTATGTTTGAGAAGAGTGAGGTGGAAAGATGTAGGACTTACTTAGCCAGGTCACCTTACTGACATCCTGAAAACACTGGAGAAGATGATGATTGAAAGAATACTATTAATAACTAAAATGCACTGGAGGCTATTATATGCTGGCACTGTTCTGAGTGCTTTCCTGTGTTAGGTCATTCATTCCTCACAGCAACCCTAAGAAGCAGAAACCTGCACCGTTCCCATTCTGCAGACCTAGAACCCAAGGCCAAGTCCTCCTGGAGGAAGGGTTGCAAAGCCAGGGAAACAATTGCATGATAGTGGTCGTTGTGGGTGGCTGCTGAGGGCCCTGTGGCAGTTCTCTTGAGAACCCTTGCAGCATCTATGAAAGACGGGGGGCTGACCCATTTCACAGACGATGAAACTGAGGCTGGGCACAGAACACCCCCAAGGCATTGTAGGTAGTAAGCAGCAGGACAGGGATCAGAACCCACACTTTCTCCTCCAAAGGAAGGCTCTCTGAGGTCTGACAACCTCAGGTGTCCACAGAAGCTCCAAGAGATGTGCCTGGAGTAAGCAAAATGAGGGGACCCTCCAGAGAGGGGAGGTACGCAGCACCACCAGAGCCGGGAGATTTGGGGCATTATAAGCAGGAACCCAAGCATCCTCACTTTTATCCTACTAAAACCCAGAAGCCCCTGCTCCCCTCCCCTCCTCTCCCATTCTGAAGGGACTGGGGAGCAGGGTCTTTGCTGCTTCTCAGCAGTGGGGGGTAGCCGGTCGGGACTGAGGTACCCCTTGGCTGGTCAGCTGATGCTGAGTGAAACCCAAGGAGCAGGGTGAGATTTTCCTAATGATTGATTGTTTCGAGCCCACCTTGTTCCCCCAAAGGATTTAAAGGGTCTAAAAGGGGGCAGTTAGGGCACACACTGCCCTGCCCAAGCAGTTTATCCTGATACACAGAGTTCATTGAGACCACAGATCCCATCTCTTCTCTTTCCAGGTAAATCCTAACATCTAACAGTGTGTCCTTACTATGGGCTGGGCCCTGTTGAAGCACTTTCATGTTATGTGTTGGATTCATTAATCTTCCCAACAGCCTTATCTGATGAGCCCATCATTTTCCAGTTGGGAAACAAGCCCAGAGAGCCAGAGGTAGTATGCCCGCCCGGGGTCACATGAACCCTCCGCTGGTCCTGCAGAGGGCCCGAGCTGGTGCCTGTGGGCTCAGCTCAGAGCGAAAGGCTCTGCTGGGGAGTCCGCCTGCAAGAATAACACGAAGGCAGAGAGAGCCAGAGGGGAAAGGAAGGCCCAGGCCCCAGGGCCACGAAGTCAGGGGTCAGAGGAGTCTCTCTGGCCTTCCCGACCTCCCAGCCTGGGTGGCCAAAGATTGAGCACAAAGCTATACCCCAGGCTCAAGAGGCCAGGGACCGCCCTCCCATGCTCCCCAACTCCATTCCCTTCGGGGACGTACAATGCCAGCAAGCCCATCAACCTGTCAACCCACCCCCTGCCCTCCACTTCAGCTTTTCACAGCCTCACAGCCCCAGGATGAAGTCCCCACAAGCCTGACGCTGGGAAACCCATAGCACCAGAGAGACACATTCGAGAACCTAACTCTACACCAGCGATGCCCCTCTGCCTTTGCTGCACAGCAGGCATGTTGCAAAAGCAAGAGGAAGGCTTGCACCAGTCCAGGCGGTGGCGTCTTCCCAGGCACAGTGGCCGCCGTCCCTGACTGTGGCTGCCCGGCCTTCCAAGCGCCCTACAACATTCCACCCCCTTCCTCACATGCCTGTGTCAAAAAGCAAACATTTCCAACGCCTTGGTGAGCTGAGGCCACGCAAGAAACAGGCAGGCAGGGAATGCTCCTCAAAGTTTGGGAAAGCATTTCAAGTATGTGGTGCAGGAAGTCACTGGTGGCTCCAACCCAGCGTGTCCTGCTCACCTGGAGTCCAGCCCCCAGCCGTCCCTGGCCAGGCTGACACCACACCACAAACCCTCAGCTCACTACCTGTCCATTTCCACCACACTGAGAGCCACGATGGTGCTGTCCAGGGATGAGCCCCACACACATTCCGCGAGGTGCCGGGCACAGGCTCTGAGACCCCAGCATGCTCTCAAGAAACATAGTTCTGTGCATTAATCAAGGTGTCTTTTCTCAGTAAATTCTCACCGGGCCAACCTTGCCCAGAACGCTGTCCGGTTTGTGTTTGGATTGGGGATGGGGAGAGGAGTGAGGAGGCAAGTGCTCAGCCACCTCGGCTTGTTTTTTCCAAGGGGGACCTGGGAACTCTGCTCTCCGTGCTTTGAGTGCAGCTCACAAGCCTCTCCCAGGCCCGAGGTGACCCCCAGGCAGTCTTGGGGTGGAGAGGAGGAGATGGACCCCGAAAGATTTATGAGCCAAGTGCTGAAGTTCCCAGGACCCTGTGTTTTCTTCCCTCCAACATCGGATCTTCAGTTCTGGCTGGCAGGGAAGGGGAGAGGGGATAATTGAGGACCCAGGCAGGAGCCCCAGCAGCCGGGAGGGAAAGTGCTGGGCTGCCCCGAATGCCCTTGCACTCACCTGGTCAGGCTACAGATGAGCAGACCCAGGCCAGGGAGGGGGAAGCCGCCTGTTCACAGAGCGAGATGTGGCCTTCCGGTTCCTAGCCCAGCGCTCCAGCTTCCAGGATGGACGGCAACCCTGATTTTGGTTACAGGGACAGGCAGCTTGAACCAGGGCAGGGAGGTCCAGCCAGCCACCAACCCCAGCCAGGCCTTGGGAGAGAGGTCCAGGTGGCGGCACACCCGCAGTCCTTTCTCCCTGAAAGGTGAGGTTGGGCATCTCTCCAAGTCTTACTCGAAGCAGAAGCCACTCCGGCTGCCGGCTGCCGCCTCTCTGGGCCTGGGAGCGTTCAGGGGGCTCAGAGGCCTCGGGGTCTCTCCAGCAGCCCGTGTCTGTCTGAACTGTTCAGAGACACAGTCCACCCCGCCGAGGCCAGTGCGAGACACAGGCTCAACGTCAAGGGACATGGTTTCTGCCGTGGTCTTTGGCTGCGTCCATGTCATGTGCAGTATCTCTGAGACCTGCGGGACTGCATCTTATTAGGTCACGAAGGAACACAGTTACCAGCATGGCTTCATGCAAACTGCATTCTGGTGGACCACGGACCACAAAGCCCTGAGGCCCAGCGGCCTGCATGGACTTTCAGGCCCGTCCACCCTGGATTCCTGTTCCCCTTTCTGGACAGGCCCTGGGCCTCGGGAGGGAGGACGGAGGACCGACTGGCTGAAGGAAGGGGCAGCAAGTGGATCTGAGAAGCAGACAGCCTGGCCCAGCACGCAGTCTTTGTGCCCAGGCAGTTGACCGGCAGGGTGCTGAAGATGACCAAAAGCAGCCCAGCGGGTGCCTGGACGCCTGCTGCTCAAGGTGTCATGCTTGTGCTTCAGGATCTTACTACTCTGCCAGCCGCCAGACGCCCCGAGCCCCCAGGTCCACGTCGGGGCATAAAGGCTGAGCTGAGCCAGCTCTGAGCTCAGTGTCCAGCGCATGGGTCAGCCTCTGGCACCCACACCTATCTTGGCCCCTAGGGTTTCAGACTGAGGGATCCCAGGGTGACCCTCCACCCCCAAGCCCTCCACACTGCTACCTGGATAAAGCCCTAAACGCAATCCCCCAAGTGGCCCATGTTCCCAAGGGAATGAGGAGCCCCTCACTATGTCCTCCACCCAATTGGGGGCAACCTTCTGGAGAGCTACCCCTCCAGCAAGTGGCCCCACACAGCGGGGGGCCCCACAGCGGGGACTTAAGATGCTTTCCCCAAAGGTAGAAGATCCAGGGCGGTTCAGAGGCTGGGCTGGTCTCTCGCCCAACTCCATCCTATTTCTCTGTCTTGTATTCTCCACATGTCTCTCAGAGCTGCTCTGAGTGCCAAAACTTAAGGTGAGGGTAATCTTTCTGGGAGGACTCTTTGAAACACCTGGGGAGAAAGAAAGCCAGCTAGAATACTCTCCGCTTCTCCTGCGGCCAACAGCATAAAAGAAACAGGAGCAAAATGAAACCAGCGTGCCAGAGCTGGGCAAGGAGCCGGGCTGCCTCTTTCTACAGCTCAGAGTGGGGGTCTCTCTCTCTCTCTCTCTCTCTCTCTCTCTCTGTCTCTCTCTCTCTCATCTCCCTCTCCCCCCACCTGTAGCTGGCTAGTCCAAAGCACTGTGGCCTGAGGGCCTGCCCAGGGCAAGCCTGGAGCACTGGGGCTCCTGTTCCTGCACATTATGAAAAGGAATAAAAGGCAGCGTTTTAACCACATGCCACCTCTGGGGCCACAGACTGGGAGAAGCTGTGTCACATATATGGGGAACATTATTATGAGCAAATGTTCCCCAACCCTATCTCAGCATAACATAGAGACAGAATGCCATGTTTAAAACAACAATCCAGCTCCCAGGTTATGTTCCACGTCACTGCATCAAGGAAAATCTCCTTTTGGGAAATCATCCCGGCTCATAATGTTACTTTTACAGGGAGCTTGGCCCTGGGGGAGGCATAGCTCACCTGCTGGGGTGGGAAACATTCCCCAGTTTGGAGCTCCTGCCTCGAAATTCAGGCACAGAGACCAGCAGGAGAGGTGGCGGGTTTGGGCCAGTGAAATCGATAACAAAACCATGGCCCCTTTGGCCACATCTCACAAAAGTTTTGTTGCTATTAAAAATTTAAAAAAAAGATGAGATATCAAAATTGAAAAGAAAAACAATCTCATTCCTTAAAGTCTGAAAAGGTTGATAAATTTAGAACCCCAAGCATTGGACATTATGTTTGAAGAACAGTGAAGCTGTAAGATTTTTCACTGCAATAGGGTAAGGATTTGGAAATCAAGAAGGAAAGAGATGTGAAATCCGCCTCGGAGCAGGCCGTTTTCTGGATGGTCATTAAACGCCACAGACTCAGTCCCCTTCGGTCTTTCCCTGGCCCAGTTCAAATTCTTCTCCGGAAAAACCATGATAGTGGGTAAGGAAGCCCGCATTTTAGGAAATCCAGGGCATGCAGGGCTCCCCCTGGTTTGTCCTTAGCTAACAGAAAATACGTTTCCTTCCCCCTGCTAATTGGGGAGGGGTGGGCATTCAGATGGAATGGCACTGCTTGTCTTGACAATGGGCCTGTTTTTCTGCATTTAGCAAAATGCAGGACAGCAAATTACATTCCGGCAAGCAGTCCTTCTGGCCGTGTCGCTCTAAGCAGGACCATCCCTGGATGGCCTCGACCAGGTTGAAATCCTGAATTAATAGAAAGCCTTTTTTCTGTCATGAAGACGACAATAGGGACCTACTCCCCTTCTTCTGTGATTGTCTAGATATGCCTGTCTACACGCTTACCCACCTGTGTAACAAAAATGACCCAAACAGGTGGATTCGCAAACCCACCGTGGCTTTGTTTTAAATGCGAGAACACAAACACACTGATTTTGGGGCAGAAAAACAACATGGGTTTATTTTAAGGTACGTACAACAAGTAAGACCACATAAGACAAACACAGGTGACGTTGAAGTTTTTTTTTTCTTTTCTTTTAGGAATGCTCAAGGAGAAATCTACTATACAAAACCATCACACTTTGTAAATAAAAAGTATCAGATACTTGACTTCTTTCTCGGCCAACAGCAACAAAAAAATAAATTATGTTCTTGTTTTGTAAAAGACCTACAACTGGGAAAAGAATTAAGCCTCGTAATTGTACAAGGGGGAAACCCCACATAGGTTTCTATGGATTTTCGATTTGGCAGTTAGAAATGGTTGGGCAAGATGAAAATTATCCAGTGAACTCAACTTTAAATATTATATTAATGGCTCTGAACAACAACAACAACAAAATAGCCTGATTACAAATCCACACATTTGTACAGCACGGTTAGAGAAATTTAAAATTACACACAGCACATACAAAAATCTATAGAGAGCCCCATAAACCTATGGAGGTCTCTACAGAGAGTCATTACTGGGTCGCTATGGGATTTGGTCCATAATTTAATTTTGGAAACCCCGAGTGGAGCAGAGAGCACAGCCATCCTGGTAGGGTAGGGGGGTCTTAATATTCATTTCGTTGGGCTACGTCCCTTCACGGGGGGGCCTCCTCAAGAATCTCAGAAACAGGACGGCGAGTTTAAGTTACCTGCAGCGTCCCCGAGGGAGGGCCGGAGCTGGCGCGCGCTCTGCTCCCGGGTCTGAGAAAACGCTGGCGGCGGTGTCTGGGTTCTCTGCAGGGATGAACTGTCGGAGGGGGTCGCGTCCGCGAGGCGAAGCCGGAGCGGGTCAGTATTTGGTGCAGTCGTAGGAATAGGGGGCGGCGTGGCGGTAGAGGGACGGCGTGGATCTGTAGGGCAGCTGACAGCTCGCGTTGCCGCTCACTTGGGGCTCCCCGAGGGTCGAGTTCTCAATCCCCAGCCGGTGGGAGTTGAACATCTCCCGGACGTTGGGAAAAGTCTGCTGCTGGGCCGCAAACGTGTGGCCGGGGAGGTGGTTGAGGTCCCCGCTGTGGTTGAGATACCAGGAGGCCGCCTGGGCCGCGGCGGCCGCGGGCTGC
>NW_006289713.1:4404900-4405621 GCF_000327345.1 Myotis davidii
CCTTGAGGTGGGCCCGCTCCTCCTTCTCCTTGGGCACGTCCTTCTTCTTGAAGCGCCGCCGGCGCCGCAGGAAGCTGCCGTTCTCGAACATGTTGTAGGAGTCGGGGTCCAGGGTCCAGTAGCTGCCCTTGCCGGGCTTCTTGTCGTCGCGGGGCACCTTGACGAAGCACTCGTTGAGCGAGAGGTTGTGGCGGATGCTGTTCTGCCAGCCCTGCTTGTTCTCCCGGTAGAAGGGGAAGCGGTCCATGATGAACTGGTAGATGCCGTTGAGGGTGATTTTCTTTTCGGGCGCGTTCTGGATCGCCATGGTTATGAGCGCGATGTAGCTGTACGGCGGCTTCACCAGGTCCTTGGGCGCCGCGGGCTGGTGGTGGTGGTAGGGCGCGTAGGAGCGGCCCATGCTGCTCCGGGTGGCCCGAGTAGACGCCCATGGGGCTGGCCATGCCGCCGTAGCTACCCGCCGCTCGGTAGTAATTCTGCTCGCTCAAGTAGGGCACCACTCCCAGGGCGTTGGGGTCGGACACGGAGTAGCGCGCCTGCATGCTGCGTCCGAGACGGCTCGCCACCGCCTGTTCGCACGGACCGTGAGGAAGGCCCTGCGAGAGCGAGAGAGCAAGAGTGAGCGAGCGAGAGTGGAAGGGAGCCGGCGGGGGGAGCCCCGGGTGCTGGGAAGCCTCGGGAACGAGGTGGAGGAGGCGCCGGCGCTCGGCTCCCGCCTTCG
>NW_006289713.1:4405923-4410784 GCF_000327345.1 Myotis davidii
ATCAGCAGCCCTGGGGGTCAGCGAGCCGGGGTCCAGACTGGCTGCCCTGCCGAGCCCGGAAAAAGAAGTCAAGTCCCTTTTAGGGATTGGGAAAAGTTTCAAAAGTCTTCTTGCTGAAAGCGAGTTTTTACTTTCCTCCGGCCACGCCCCCTCCGGGAACTTTGCACCAATAACTCCGCAGCTGTGGGGAGTTGGCACCCAATCAGGGCGAGGAGAACCCGTCGGCTCTAAGACCCAGCCGCGCTGAGCCAGACTTGAATGCTGCTCAGTCTCAACTTGAAAAAGATTTTTTTTTCAAGAAAAGAGTTATATCTTATTAAGTTTTATTTTATTATCAAATTTTGGTTAGTGGGCCCACGTGCCCAGAGGGAAAAAAAGACGCTTCTTTGCAAAAAAAAAGTTAGTTTGAAAAATAAAAGCGAATTGATTAATGTAGTCAAATATCTCTCTCTCCCCAAGACCTTCTAAGTAGCAAAGACCCGGGGACTATTTTTCTTATTAATGAGTGATGAGGCGAATAATTAGATTTCCTAATTGTCGGGGCCCAGGTGTAATGGATTCAAAGCAAACGTGCTGGCTTGGCCTGGAAGGGGCCTCGCTTGGGTGTTATTATTTAAGCCAATAATTAATAATCAACAGGGAGTTTCCAGGTCCAGGGCCGTCAGGAATAACCTATGAAGGTTTTGGGGGCAAATTACAGAAATGGAGTGCCCCCTGCCCCACCCGAGGAGCTGGGCCGCAGTGTCTATAGGGGGAAGGAGGAGTAGGGGGGATTAGCAATGTCTTGGCCCTTTAATCCTGTAAATTCGCCGTGGACTCGGTAACTCACCCGCGTCATTGTGAGCAGTTTTGTGGAATTTGGGGACTACGGCGAAATAGCTCCGCTCAGCTCCCCCTTCCCCTCCCGCGTAGACGCCTGCAGCCCACAACTCCAGCATCGCTGCGGCCCCCTTTTCCCAGAGAGAAATTCCCTTTTGCAGCGCGTCCCGAACGCCGGGAACAAAGCGGCGAGTCCCCGGCGGGCAGAGCCCGGCCCGGCTGGCCGAGCAGAGCACCCAGCGGCTTCCCGCGGGGACTTCGCCCAGGACGCGCGTCCCCAGCGCGGGCTCCCCACCTGCCTGCGCCTGGAGCCGACCCCGGCCGCAGTGTCCTCTTCGCGCCACCGGCGAAGTCCCTTTGGGGTTCTCCAAACTGGTTTTTATATTTCGGTGGTGCTCGGTGGGTTGGTGTGGGATGGGTGCTTTGGGCACGGGGCTCCGTGGGGGGACGCGGTGAGCGATGGCAAACGGTTTAAGACGCCCCCAGAGAAGCTGTTATGCGGGGCCAGGACTTGGAGCGGAGGGGTCCTCGCCCTTCCAAGTTTTCTTCTTCTCTCTAGGAATCCCGGAAGGTTTGTTTATTTGTGGACTGAGTATTTATCCCTTCAACACCTCGAGTCGTCGGACCCCCCTGTGCCCGCTTCCCCTGAAGGGGCGGGACCCCCACCAGAAGGGCTAAATGCTGGTCAGAATTCTTCTGGAAGTTGTCCATCCGGTTGGGTGGGGAAGAAGACCAGATAAAACGTTTGTTTCGGGTTTCCTTTTCCCTCCTAACTCTCATTAGGTTCCCAGGAAAGGGGTGCGAACCGACCGTCACACTTAGCTTCTGGGAGGTGAGTAGAAGGCATGGGGGACATGGCATTCATTTTCAATAAAAGGACAAAAGAAAATGCATGTGTGTGCAAGATCGACAAATGATATTATCTCGTGAAAAATTCAGAATCAAAGAGAAAGTACGCACAGGTTCCTATTGCCTCGAATAGTCTACTTCTGAAACTCTTTTTTTTTATGGCTGCTCTGAGTTCTTTTTCTAATTTGATTTTTTTTTTCAACGAAGTAAAATAAAGCTTCCCAGACCTTAGCTCACAGGTGAGTGGTTTGAGAGTTCTCTCACCCCACCCCCTCGATTCCCACTACGACTTTATTATTTTTTAATACCTTCACAACGTCCACATCCATCTTTTTTTTTTAAAAAATACTCTGGCGAAAAGTGCCTTCTCAGGGAGCGCGTGACAGGCTGCTCACAATTTTACTGGAAATGCTAACTATTGATCAAGAAACACTCCTCGGTCTGTAGGCTTCCTGGAGAAATATTATTTACTCTGCTTTTACGAGGTGCTTTAAAAAAAAAAAAAGCTTTATCACAGAATAGGCAAAACCCCAAAATAGCTAAGGACCATGGAAAATAAATTCAAAAATATCAGTTTCTGCAGAAGTTTGCATTTACAAGGGTGTTCAGGTTTAAACCAATGTCATCTGAAAAGAACTAAGTTGAGTTGCCAAAATTAGTACTCCCCTCCCCCCCCAAAAAAGAAAAAAAAGGTGGGAGTTGGAGGAAAGAAATCCTTATAATCAAGACAGAAAAGGTGAGGGAGACATTTTCCTTTGCCCCTGGAATTAGGTTTCTTCTCTGCTCAGTAGGACTCCGGGAGAAATGTTTGTTCAGGTTATTAAAACAACACCTTCCACACACCTGGACTTTGCAAAAACCATATTTCCGATCTTTCTTTAACCGGCTCGGGTATTTTGGATTGGGGGCTGCTCATTTCTTGCTGATTTCTTCCTTTCTTGGCCTCGTTGTCAATGAGCTGAAAGCAGAATCCGGTCCCAGAGGGCCCTGTGACCTTCTAGAATAATAAGCGATGATAAAGGCAAAAGATATTCAAGTCACCCCGATACCCACCACCACCGCCATCACTACCACCGTCACTACCACCCCATTGCATTCTCTCCTGAGAGCCGCCAGCTCCTGCACCTGGGTCGGCTCCGGTGACCTGGAGTGTTGGCACCCCCTTGAGGCCAACGGGAAAACTACTCTTAAAAGAAAAAAAAAAATCAGATCCTCTGGTTACAATGAAGGTGCTGACACCTTATGGAAGCAACTTAGCATTGCATGGCAGGAGTAAAGCCTTCAAAGTCACAGTAAATAAACTGTGTGCGGTGCATAGCTAAAAACACACACACACACAAATAACACAAAACATTTGCCATAGCTTTGCAATGTGTCAAGAACACCATCTGTTGGGAAACAGAAATGTCTTTGAAACTGCTAGGAGAGCATGAAATCCTCTCTAGGGAGATTCTCTCTTGTTTTAAGCAAATAAAATCCATGCCTCTTAGTGCCTAGTCTCTTTTTTTCTTTCTTTTTTCTTTTCCCTTCCTTCCTTCCTTCCTTCCTTCCTTCCTTTCTTTTTTTCTTTCTTTTTCTTTTTACTTCTTTCTCTTTTCCTTTATAAGTCCCAGGGTTGCTGAACAAGTTGCTCCTCCGTGTCTTCCCAGGGCAGCTGTCTTCCTGCCCTGCGTGAGTTTCAGGGGATTCATCGGGAAAATGTGTGTACTTGATGTGTATGTGGCATTGGATTTAACTTGAGGGAGATTTTTAAACGTGTCTGCAGCAGCGTCTATGTTTGTTTTTGTTTTTTGTTTTTTTATTTAAAAAATTAAGAAAGGATAGGTTTGAGAGTACCTGGGGATGAGTGAAAATGGAGTGCATATTAGATAATTATTTGTATCAAGGTTAAAATTCTTGCGTGGGATAATTATGTGGTCAAGTAAGAACATGTTCTTGTTTTTAAAAAGTACATGTCAAAATATTTAGCACTGATAATCATCATCTCTGCCACTTTTAAAAGATTCAGCCAAAGGTGGGGGGTAGGGGGACTGAGGGAGGAGGAGAGAGGAGTATCTGAAATATAGTAAAATGAGAACAGTTTCTGAATTGTGGGTATTCATTGGGTACTCTTCTTGCAATTTTTCTGTAAGTTTGAAATTTTCCAAAATTAAACAAAACGGGGGGAAAATACCTTTGCTACTCTGAAAATTTAAAAAGGGATGTGACACAAAGCAGACATCTTTCTACGGAAGGAGTTGCAAACCCTGATGTGGGGACCCAACTTGGCCTCTGTGTCCCCTCTCCTTGTGCTCTGGAAATTTCTGAAAAACAGCCATGGAATTTATCACATTAAGTTGTAGTTGTTAAAGAAAAAAAGAAGCTGATTTTCTTAAAAGCTTATCTATCTTATAATTCAAGCATCGCCACAATTGATACAGTCAAAGATTCAAGAAATCCAAGACTGCTATAGATGTTTTCAAAAGAGAATATTAAAGATATGCATGTTACTTCTTAAAGAGAGTTCATGACATGCTTATCCACTGCCCATTTCATACAAGTCCTATAGAGTTGCCTTTATCCATATTGCTATGTAATTGATTTGCTTACATGGTGTATCAGTCAGTTAAGGCTGGTGTATGCATAGTAACAAACACCCCCAGTCTCAGTGACTTCATCTTTTTTATTATATTTTATTTTTATTGTTGACGTTATTACAGATGTCCCCCATTTCTCCCCTCTTTGCCCACTTCTACCCAGATCCCGCCTTCCCCTCCCTCTGGTCCTCTCCATGCTGTTGTCTGTCCATGGGCTACGTACACATGTTTCTTGGTTAATCTCTTCACCTTCTTTCACCCAGTACCCCCCACCTAACTCCCTTCTGACATATGTCAAGCTGTACCATGTATCCATGTCTCTGGTCCTATTTTGTTCATGAGTTTATTTTATTCATCAGATTCCACATATCAGTGAGATCATATGGTATTTGTCTTTCTCTGACTGGCTTATTTCACTTAGCATAATAATCTCCACATCCATGCTGTTGCAAAAGGTAAGAATTCCTTCTTTTTTACAGCCTCATAGTTAGTATTCCATTGTGAGAATGTACCACAGCTTTTTTATCCACTCATCTACTGATGGTCACTTGGGCTGTTTCCAGATCTTGGCTATTATAAACAACTAGAGGCCCAGTGCACAAAAATTTGTGCACTCG
>NW_006289713.1:4410812-4418559 GCF_000327345.1 Myotis davidii
CTGGCTTGTGGCTAAGCAGAGCTCCCCCTGTGGGAGCACACTGACCACCAGGGGGCAGCTCCTGCATTGAGCGTCTGGCCCCCTGGTGGTCACTGTGTGTCATAGTGACCAGTCATTCCCAGTCGTTCTGCTGTTAGGGTCAATTTGCATATTACCCTTTTATTATAAACCCCCAAAGAAGCACAGACAGAACATTCAGCAGAGGGCTTGGCACACAGAATGCACAAATCGCATTTCCTCACCTTGAGACCTGGGTGAGGAAAACGGCCTTCTTTATCCTTGCACAAATCACACTCTGCACTGGAGATCGAGCCCATAACCTGGGCATATGCCCTGACTGAGAATCAAACCTGGGGTCTCCTGGTTCATAGATGGACACTCAACCACTAAGCCACACTGGCTGGGGTGTATAAGTTCTTTATATATTTTGAAAATTAACCCCTTATTAGATGTATCACTGGCAAATATGTTCTCCCATACAGTGGGTTCCCTTTTCATTTTATTGACCTTTTCTTCTGCTGTGCAGAAGCTATTTAGTTTGAAGTAGTCCCATTTGTTTATTTTTTTCTTTTGTTTTGGTGAAAATACAGCTATGAGAGATGTCTCAGTGATTTAATCTAGAGCTTGATAGAGGCCTGGTGCACGAGTGGGGGCTGGCTGGTTTGCCCTGAAGGGTGTCCCAAATCAGGGTGGGGTCCCGCTGGGGGGCCTGGCCAGCCGGGGTGAGGGGCTGATGGGTGTTTGCAGCTGGTCACACCCCCTTCCGGGTGAGGGTCCCCACTGGGGTGCCTGGCCAGCCTGGGTGAGGGGCTGATGGCTGTTTGCAGGCTGATCACACCCTCTTCTGGGTGGGGGTCCCCACTGGGGTGCCTAGCCAGTCTGGGTGAGGAACTGAGGGCCGATTTCAGGCTAGCCAAGCCCTCTCGGCGACAGAAGCTCCCAGTCTCTCCTTTTTTTCTTTTTCTTTTTTTATTCTGGGATTTATTTACCTTCTATAATTGAAACTTTGTTGCCTTCAGTGGAGCTCAGAGCCAGCTCCTGCTCGCTCCAGCTCCCTGGCTGCTAGCTGCCATCTTAATTGGGTTAATTTGCATATAGTCGCTCTGATTGGCTGGTGGGCGTGGCTTAAGGCATAGTGAAAGTAAGGTCAATTTGCATGTTTGTCTTTTATTAGATTAGATTAGATGCTACTATGAACATAGGGGTGCATAGATTCTTCCTGGTTGGTGTTCCGGGATTCTTAGGATATGTTTCCGGAAGTGAGCTTGCTGGGTCAAAAGACAGCTTCATTTTTAATTTTTTGAGGAAACTTCATATTGTTTTCCACAGTGGCTGCACCAGTCTGCATTCACCCCAAGAGTTCACTAGGGCTCCCTTTTCTCTGCATCTTCTCCAGCATTTGTTTGTTGGTAGCTATTCTGGCTGGTGTGAGGTGATATCTCATTAAGGTTTTAATTTGCATTTCTCTGATAATTAGTGACATAGAGCATTTTTTATTCAGGTCCTTGCTCATTTTTTTGTTTTGGTTTGAATATATTTTTATTGATTTCAGAGAGGAAGAGAGAAGGAGAGAGAGGAAAACATCAATGATGAGAGGGAATCATTGATTGGCTGCCTCCTGCATGCTTCTACTGGGGATTGAGCCCACAACTCAGGCATGTGCCCTTGGCCAGAATTGAACCCAGGACCCTTCAGTCCACAGATCGATGATCTATCCACTGAGCCAAACTGGCTAGGGCTTTGCTCGTTTTTTAATTGGGTTGTCTGTCTTCCTGGTATTGAGTTGTATAAGTTATTTAATATATATATATATTGATTTCAGAGAGGAAGGGAGAGGGAGAGAGATAGAAACATCAATGATAAGAGAGAATTATTGATCAGCTGCCTCCTGCACACTCTGCACTGGAGATCTAGCCCATAACCCGGGCATATGCCCTCACTGGGAATCAAACCTGGGGTCTCCTGGTTCATAGGTAGACACTCAACCACTAAGCCACACTGGCTGGGCTGTATAAGTTCTTTATATATTTTGAAAATTAACCCCTTATTAGATGTATCGCTGGCAAATATGTTCTCCCATACAATGGGTTCCCTTTTTCATTTTATTGACCTTTTCTTCTGCTGTGCAGAAGCTATTTAGTTTGAAGTAGTCCCATTTGTTTATTTTTTCTGTTGTTTTGGTGAAAATATGGCAATGAGAGAGTCTCGGTGATTTAATGTAGAGCCAACCCCAGCTCAGAGGGGGCTCTGCTCATCAAAGTCACTCAGGAGCCTGAGTGTCCAAAGTTTTCCTCTCCTGTCATCTTGGCAGGGACAAGAAAGGGAGATCCTGTCCTGGGGATTGTGTTCCTGACTGGAAGTGACATGTGTCAGTTCCATTCCCAACTCATTGGCCAGAGTTGGTCACATGGGCCCAACACACCAGGGGACAGGAAGTTGTTTCCCCGTGCCAGACACAGGGCTAGCTGACATTCCTTTAGCAGCCTAAGTCTGCCACACATGCCCTAGGCAGGCAGCGACTCGGCCTTGTTTCCCTCTGCGGTCCCTCTGCCTTGCCTATACCTTGGCACATAGTAGGTGCACAAGAAGTATGTATTGAATGAATGAGTGACTTTTCCAAGGTTTCCCTAATATATGAGTAAATGTGATTTGTGCATACAGTGTGCCAAGCCCTCTGCTAAATGTTCTGTCTGTGCTTCTTTGCGGCGGGTGTACCATTAACATCACTGTTGAAAGGGTGAGGAAACTGAGGTTTGAGCATCTGAAATAACTAACTCATTACTTTGCTATCTCTTTGAAATTAGGGTTAGGGCCTTGGAAATTAAAGGAGACTTAAAAAGTTAAACCAGAAACTTCTCCATAACTAAAACATCTGTATGGAAACAAACATACCTACATATAATTTTCTAACTATATATGCACAGTCAATAGTGTATTCATGGAGGCATGACTTCTGAAAAACACATGACTCAAGATCTATGAAGCTTCGGCTTTTTACATCCCCAACATGAAACCCTGTCATTAACCCTGTGGGGTTCGTGACTCATTATCGGAGCCTGTGAAGCAGGCTGCCCCTTGGGAGGTGCAGGCAGGGCTGGGATGGTTGGGCAAGGCCACGGGGAGCAAGAGGTGAGGTGATCTGTTTTTCAGCCAATTTACAGCCTGTGGGGTGGGTGCTCTGAGCCCCAGGGGGTAAGCTGAGCTTGGAATCACAGTCAGGGGACAGCTTTGGCTGGTGCCTCAGCGTGGCTGCCAGGTCTCAGGGTGGCAGGAGCTGAGGCAGGTGCCAGAGGGACCCACCCAGGACAGAAGGAAGTCAACCGCAGTGGCTCCACCCTGCTGGCACTGGCTGCTCTTCACCTTCAGGAATCCCCAGAAAGCCAAGGCCATTCTCCCACTGGCTCCCAGCCTGTGCACCGCACAGCCCGGACCCTCTACAGCGTCTCTGCACGTGCCCTGCCCTTTGCCTGGGTCTCTGGGTTCCTTCCTGCCTTGCCACTTCCCCTGAGGCCTCCCCCAAACACCCATCTCCTTCCGCCTCCTCCCCTTACCCACCCCTCATCCTGATTAACTCCACCCTGTCTCATGGGACCCTGGCTGCTCCCCTGTTTGTCATCTGCCCCCCACCCCCCGCCTGCCCCAGCATGTAAAGGGCAGGAAGGCAGGCAGGGAGGGACCTGGTCTGCCTTGTGCACCCCACTGCACCCCGCACCCAGCGCTGCTTGGCATGGAGTCCATGCCCTGAAATTATAAACTGAACAAAGGCTGTCACCTGGGGGCTTCAGAGACACACACCCCTCCCGCCATAACCACAGGCACAGTCTGCCGTTTAGCAGTTCAAACCCCGACTGGAACTCAAGCACGTGCTGGCGTTTATTTTTGGTGCATGGTCCAGTGCTCCCTGGTTCCCACCTTGCAGGCGCAAGGCTGGCCTCACTGGGACTCAGGCTGCAACTTTACTTTTAGCAAACACAGGGGGCCCTCACCTGGCGGAGGCGCTGTGTTCATGGCCAGCGCCGGGAGGGGCTGCCAGCGGGCCCTCTGTCCCTCCTGTGGGTGCAGGAGGACTCCTGGGAGATCCTGGAGCCGTCCCTTCTGTGGCTGCCATGTACTGAGAGGGGGGCCGGGGCTGAACAAACTAAGGTTCAGCAAAGGGAGAGAGCGGATTGAGGGAAGCTTGGAGAAGTCGGCAGTCACGCTGGGCCTTGAGTCCTGGCTGAGGAAAACAGCCTTCTTTTTCCTTGACATGGCAAGTTGTCAGGTTTGGTGAATAAAAGTACAGATGCCCGCACTGTGCATGGGACCTGTGTACCCTAGAAATACCATCGTTTCTCTGAAACCAACTGGAACAGGAATCCTGTATTTCATCAGCAAACCTCAAGTTGGGGGGAAAGACTTTCTTCAAACAACCTTTGGGTTGCGTGCGAGCTTATGACACATTCGTACATCCATTAAGTATTAGATGCGGCTCCAGGCAACTCTATCGTGAACGTTTGCAATTCAGGAGAAGCCGTCACTTGGCTCCGTCCCTGCGCAGTGGCATCAGTGACTGCCCGCCGCGCGACGGTGGAAGAACCACACTGACTTTAATGAGCACGAGCATCATACATCGCCCGGTTAAACCCCGGAGCAGAACGTCGTTAAGATGACAAGAGCATCTGCTCGCCACCCTCTCCCACTCACAGGACCGCTAGCTCCTGTCACTGTTTCTTCTGGCAGGTCCCCGTGTTTCTGGAAAAAGTAGACTCCACTGCGATGTCTTTTCTTGGTGACAATCTCTATGATCCGCTGCCTCCCTGCTCTGTGTTTAAAGATGGTAATAAGTTTACTTAGAAGAAATGGGCTGGGTCCTGTGGGGGTGGGGGTGGGAAGTGGGAGGTGGCCTTTGAAAACATGACCCACTTGATTCCCGGTGATCCCGGCTGCAAAGTGCTTTTAAATTAGCGCTCGGGTTCACCTAAGGATGCCAGCACCCTCCCTCCGCCCGCACAGCTTCCAGGGAGGGCTGTGTGTTCAGTTCCTCAGGTTCCCGCTATGCCTGTAAGTAATGCCTCTTTGCGTTCACTTCTCCCCCCCGCCCCCACTCAGCTTTCACGTGTTTGTGGAGTCCCTGCTTTGTTAGAGGAGTTTGTGTGTGCCCCACCCTTCCCTCCTAATAGTCCTCGGGCCAACTTGGGGTGGGATTTTTGACCTTTGAAAACTGGGGGTCGGGCAGGGCGGCATCCCTGGGGTGGAAAAAACATGAACAAAACCCAGCAGGAGGAGAAGGGTGGGGCTGGGTTGCTAGGGGTGTTGTTTGGCTGAGAGCGATGAGGTGGGCACGCCATGGGCAGTCCAGCAAGGCCTCCCTTGTCCAGGGGAGAAGTGTGTGCTTTGGCAGGTGGAGGCGGTAGGGAGCCACGGTCACAGCTGGAAGATGTGCAGGTGGAATTCAGGTACGTGGAGGGCGAGAAAGGGGAAGCAGGGGAGTAGGAGGAGGGAGAGGAGGAAGATAAGGATGAGGAGGAGGAGGAGGAGGAGGAGAAGGCAAATGAAGGGGAGGGGGAGGCAGGCCCTTGAAGGGGGCCAGAGCAGGGAGGCAAGAGGCAGCCTGAGGCATGGCGAGTGACATCTTTGGCCTGGGTGGTGCAGTGGGAATGACGAGGCATCACTGTGACACGCCAGGCGTCCTCGTCTTGCCAAAGTACAGTCTCCCGTGAGATGCCACGTGCTGACGGACAGGCCTCCCCTGCCCCAGGATGGGAGAGTGCACATAGTGCAGAGCAGAGGAACCCCGGAAAGTAGAAGGGCATCTTTGAGCTTCTCAGAAGCAGCCTTTGTCGTTAGAGAATTATTCACTTGTTTTTTTCCGTTATGGCTCAAGGAGTTGCGTTTGTGAATATGATGCACGAAGAAGTCAGAGAGCTGAAAGCTGAACCTGACGTTTCATGTTTCACGCCCATCCTGGGAAGTGTAGGGGGCTAGAAACGCTGGCATTTCAGGGGCACTCATGGGAAGAGGGTTAGTCTCAGTGCCCGGCACCTTGGGTGCTGGACTTCATCTCTCAACACCGCCATCTCCCGTCAATCTAAGAGGATTGTATGGAACAACGAAAGCTGACATCTCTAGCGGGCTTGCCGAGGGCTGGGCAGGCTGGCTAACAGTGAGTCATGCTCATTTCAGCGGCTGGGGCCAGGTCAACTTGCATAGAATACTTTCCACCGATCTACTGTGTTTTCCTGAACTGGGAAAGGACACCCAACCACTCGGAGAGATTTCATTTTATAACCTCCACTGTCCAGTGCAATGCTCTGTACTCCTTTTGCAGGCCTGGCAAAAGACCTGGCCGCTTAATGTAGCGTGAAGGCCTGTTCATGTCTTTATATATTAATGCTAGGGGTGCCACCTGGGCATGCAGGGTTGTGACCAGGAGCTGCAGGTTTGCAATGACCTCATAGGGATGCATCATGCTCGATGCTCTGTCCCTTCCCATTTGGGTGGCTTTGGGCAAGGGTCTTCAACGTCTTGAGTCTCTGTTCCCTCCTCTCTAGAATGCCAGTCACATTTGCTGTCTACAGTTGTTGCGGGAATTATGTTTAGGTCTGACCTCTATGGCACTTAGCCCAGAGCCTGGCACTTTAATAGCATTGTTTATTACTATTTTTAATCATGTTCTACATGATGAATGCAAATGGATTAGGATCAGTTCTGATCACTGGTAAGTCACTGGAACGCCCAGAAACTCATTTTCCATATCTATAAAGTGAGTATTAAAATGCTTTGTCCACCCCTGGCCAGTGTGGTCCAGTTGGTTGGGGTGTCTTCCCGCATGCCAAAAGGCGGCCACGGGTTCGATTCCTGGTCAGAGCACATACCCAGGTTGTGGGTTCGATCCCCGGTCAGGGTGTGTGAGGATGTGGCTTCAATGTTTTACTCTCACGCTGGTGTTTTTATCTCGCTCTCCCTCTCTCTAAAATCAATAAAAATAAAATTTAAAACATTGCTTCGTCTATTTCACATTTGTTGTAAGGACTGTATGAAGATTGCATGAAGAACTTTGAAAAGTGGGTACCACTTCTTGATGCTCATAATGCACTTCGCATGTTGCTAAGGGTATGAAATCACTCATAGGGAGTGGTTACTAGTGGCTTAATCCCCCCTCTTTGGGGGAAGGGGATCATTTTCCTAATGCTGCGGCCAAACTGACCCTCCTCGTCATCTGTCCTGTTAGATTGGAGTCAGGGAGACCATGGACTTGGTTGTCCTTTCAGCCCCATCTCTTCCAACGGCCCTTAGGGGGACTCATCCTGTGTGTTGAATGAATGAGAGGACAAATGGGTGAATGATGTAGAGGAGCAAACGCAGGCTGCCAGGAGATGCGGAGGCCACGGTGAAATCCGCGGGGTGTGGGCTCCAAGTGCCTGCTTACCACTCACCAGGGGCTGGGGTGGACCCGACCAGACCCAGTGAATTCCACTCCATTGAAAACCTGACATTTTAAACCGGTGCCCCCGCCGCAGCCGGGTCTATAGGTCTCAGAGCAGAGGAATGTCGTCCTGGAGGGGCAATCAGGGCAGCTTCCCGGAGGAGGCGCCCTCGGGGGCTAAAGAGGCGGGTGCGTTGGGACTGGCGTCGCTGCCACAGCCTAGGGCTCGTCCACAGCCGTAGCCACAGCGCCCGGCACATGCATGTGGAGCAGAAGCTCATCGCCGACCGGCTCCACGGAAAGACCAAGGCAGCGCCCCTCCCGGCGGCTCCCGCCAGGGGT
>NW_006289713.1:4418718-4431871 GCF_000327345.1 Myotis davidii
CTGCTCCCGAGAGATCCGCCCTCCCTCTCACCCCCGCTTTCAGCGCGGGAAACTGAGGCTCGCGGCTGCGGGAAGGGTAGGACGACCCCAGTTTTACCGACACGCTGGGCACGTGGTCATCGTCTTCCTAGCAGATGAGTTGTGAGGCCTCGGGTGGCCCCGGCTCTTGGGGAGGCTCGGCCCAGGGTCCCCGGGCTGTGCCGACTGGGTGCAGGATTCCCTGGCGGAGGTCATGTAGGGCTCATGGTGCGCCCGGGTCCTGCCATGCCTGCGCGTGCAGCCGGAAACCTGCACAGCGAGCCGCTGCTGGTAACCCAGTGGGATGAGAAAAAAGGCCTATGGAGACGCTGCCACGAGCCAGGACCGAGCTCAGAGCCAGAGGGAGAAAGAAGAGTGAAAACCAGGCTGACCTGACCCGCAGCTACAGCACTGGGTCGGGCATGTCACACATTAATACTATATGTCGCCTCTTATTATTCTGACCATTTCCTTTGTTTTCATAACGTTCCAAGGGCAGGGACGTGCCCTTTTATTCTCTGCCTCCCTCCCAATTAGCTCATTGCTTTCTAAATGGGAGTCACTCAGATGTTTGTGATGAATTGATTCTCCAGGGCCGGCCCCAATGTCTGCATTTCTTGTGTTCCACACAGTCCGCATCCTGTTAGGGATATTGGAGGGCTTCTGGGTTGTTAGTGAAAGTGATAATGTAATAAATAGCCTTATGATAGTTGTGTCAAAATTTGGGATTATACTGAGTTTACTCTGTCGTTGGACTTCAATGATTTGTCATGGGTGTAGGACTTATCACTAACCCTGATTTTACGATGGAGCGATCAGAAGGCCTAGATCCTGGTCTGGCCTGTAGAGAGTGGAGGGTGCATGAAGCAGGCATGGGACAGGCCCTGGGGCGCACGCGCCGTGGAATTCCTTGCAACTGTTTAATCAGACACCCTTATTATGATAGGTATTTCCAAACAGGACATTCGGGAGCAGATCTGGGACTACATGGAATCACAAAATATAGCTGACTTTCCCCGGCCTGTCCATCATAGGATTCCCAACTTCAAGGTACTGACGCATCCCCAGAGCATTCAAAAGGGAAACGGGGTGTTCCTAAATGAATAGCATTGGTAATACAGTTACCACCCTGTTTTCATGGTGTGAAATGCGAACCACCAGGCGGGGTGTTTCTGTGTTGTGGGATGTCCCTTCACTCTCGGGGCCCCTTGCCTTTCTGTGCAGGGTGGGTTAGTTGGTTGTCTTGTCGACGTGGTGCTCAGTCTACCGTTTACTATTCGATGCAGAGTGAAATGTTTATCCTGGCTGAACGCACGTTATTGTGGTGCCTTTTTACAAAATTGGTTCCCCAAGGGTAGAAAGGGTGATGCGCTCTGAGACGTCAGCCCACTGCTGGCACCTGTGGAAGGAGGAAGGCTTCACCAGGCCCTGATGACTCTGGGCCTCAGGCTCCCAGGGTTCAGAATAGAAGACAATCAGAGGTGTCTCTGTGATAGTATTAGTAGGAACTAGTGTGCCTGAAAAAGGCAGCATGCACAGCCCTAATGTTTGGCATACATGTTTGCCAAGAGAAAAAGAAAGCGCTTGTTGAAAATGCACTGCTCTGTCGGCCCGAAGGACGTGGCCCATGTGCTTGCCATCACCCCCCATTTGGGCTGGACATTCTCTCGCAGCCCGGCTGCCAAGAAGCAGGCCCCAGGCCTTGCCCGGCCCTTAGCTGAGCTGGTCCCGAGGCCATCCTGTTCTTCTGAAAAACTGTTCTTTTGGATGGTTTTGTCGCTACTTTGTTTTGTTTTAGTGCTTGTTTCTCCAGGGAGAGAGATGTACGTGAAGTACAGGGAATGGATGAAAGGTGCACAGAATCAGTGATGATCTTTCAGAAGGAAATCGGCCAGGAGAGGGAGGGGGTTCCGGGCCAGTGCTCTAACCTGGATTCATGCGCTCTGTCCTGGTTTAGGGGATGGTTCGCAGATGTGTTCCTTTTGTGAAAATTCATGAAGCTTACACATGATTTGTACCCTTTGGGGGAGTGTGTTTTATTTCAGTAACAAATTGGGGCTTGGCCAGCTTTCCCAGCCGCTCTCTACCCTGACTGCTGTCTTAGGTGTTTCTCTGTGCGACTCTTAAGTCCTGTCTCACGCATGATGAGTGCTTCCGCCTGTCTGGGAGGGATGCTGGAGCAGGTGCTCGGGCTGCAGTTGTCCTCTCAGTAACGTGCCGTTGCCTTTAACACAGGGCGCTGCTTGGGCCGCTGAGCACTTCCCACGCTTGCTGGCGTTCAAAATGGCCAGGACCATTAAAGTCAACCCTGATGCTCCCCAGAAAAACGCTCGCTTCTTCGTCCTCGACGTAAGTGCAACTCTGTCTGCTTGCCTACCCAGGGCTCTTACCTGGCTTGCCAAAGCATCAAAGACCTCGGAGTTTTTGCCAGAACGCAGGAAGTTAAAGTGGACCCCGACAAGCCGCTGGAAGGCGTCCGGCTGCTGGCACTGCAGGTAATCCCACTGCCCTGCACGGAGCCCTGGCCCTGACGGGAAGGCGCCCACCAGGTGGCTGGTAAATGTGTGCAGTCCTGCTGTACCCAGAGGCTGGCTCTTCTAGTCCCTCCCACGCAGAACGTGCCCTGGAGTTGTTTTTCCAGGAACAGTCCAGAAGTCTTTCACTTGCTCAGCAGTCGGTCCTGGATGTTTCTGGAATTCAAAGATAAAAGACGTGCAAGATGATGATGTTGAGGCATTCTCAGTTCTGATGTGCTTCACCAGAAGGGAAAGATTACAATATGTTTATTCTTTCTGCTACCTTTGTAACATTGCAGTTCTTTGAAATGGGATAACCCATGAGTCAGGAATCTGGTGCGTCCCCAAAATATTATATATATTAAAAATATATTAGAACAGTGTTTAACTATATAGGCCCCCTTTCAAGAAAAAAAAAATTCTCCAGGGTTGCTTTAAATTATTATAATTCAATAAGTGTAAACATAAAACTTGGTATAAATGTTAATGCTCATAGCTCTTATGCAATGATAAAATGCACATAAGCATATAAATAAAGTGCAAACAAAACTTTAAAAGCAATAACATTCAAATAACCACTGATTTTATGAATGGGTGATGTTGTGCTGAACGCATTGCTGCTGATAATGGGAATGTGGTGCTGAGGGCCACGGGGCAGGGTCTTCGGAATTCTGCCTCCCCCTCCCTCGCCTCGTGTGGTGACTCGGTTGGTTCTCCTGCGCCCCCGGAGAAGCCGTGGTTCTGCAGGGCACCTTCCATCCCACGTGGTGGAAGGAGTACCAGGAAGTAATTTTACCAGATTGGGGAGGGTGCAGGGATCCCGCTCTGGTTCTTTCAACTCTCCGGTGTAGGAAGTGAGTCTGTCTTCTGTTTGCGGTTCAACCCCACGAGGCCTCTGGTGTAGGCTCTTCTGGAAGCATTCTTCCTCGCAAGCCTTGTTTTCTCGGTCAGCAAAGCACTTTAATGAACTAGAGGTGGTAGTAGCGGCAGCAGTGAAGGACCCACAGTATATATGAAACCCATTTCTATCTAAACATTTTCCTATGTTCGTTTAATCCTGCTGACAACCCAGTAGGAGAGATCTCCCTTCCCATATGTCATTGAAGAAACCAGACACAGAGAGGTCACGTGTCTTGACCAAGTCACACGTCAGGAATGGTGGAGACGGGATGGGACACTGAGTCCTCATTACCACTTTATTTATTCAGGGGAAATAAATAGCCAAGCTGTATTTCAGGCTCTGCCAGGCACAGGGATGTAGTGGTGAAAAGCACACAATGTCACCTACAGTCCCTATGCTCTAGGGCTACAAGTTCATCAGTGGTTTCGTGTAGTGGGTTAACAGTCATGAGGAAGCAGAGAAAACTGCAGGTTCCCCAGTCCCACCTGAGTGCACGCAGGGACGGTGCTGCACACGCCGCAGACCACACCTGGCTTCCCCGGCCCAACCCCAGGCCTTGAATTGGTTTGTGCTTGAGAACCATTGGCCTTGCCTGTGTTTGCCAACACTCACTGCAGGTCAGTACCCTCCCGAGAGCTTTGAAGATGTCTGTTGTCGAAGTCAGGTTCTGAGTCAGAGGCCCTGAGTGGGTCTGGAGATGCTGTCGTACAACTAGGGTTGAGGTCTGCTGAGCTATGGTGAGCAGCTTCCAGAAAAGAGGGAGGAACCGGAATCAACCTTCAGGGTAGCAGTCATCTGGAGATTGCAAATGCCAGGAACCCAACACGAGTTAGCACTCAAAAGGAAGATAGTATGTGGTCATTGCTTGTAGGAAATACTCTCCTCTGCGGTTGAAAATGTTTATTTAAGTAAGCCGGACTGGTTTCAGAGGTCTTTCTTTTATTGGTCTCAGTCTGGCTTCTGCACAAAAACTGAAGCACACTATTTTTTACACAAAAGATTTTATAAATGTTATGACTGCCTGTGCCCTCCCCTGGGTGATCAACAGAGATGCCCGTGGGCAGTGGTTCTCCCCACTGACCAGGTGGGCTGTTAAGCAGGTTGCTGGGCCGGTGTCCAGGCATTTCTAACAAGTGCCCAGGGGTTCCTGTGGCTGCTGCCCGGGGCACCCACTCTGAGAAGCCCTATGCCCTCTGGCACTCACAGTCTGAGACTAAATACAGTCAAACCTCGTTTCTCCAGCGGCTCCCATGTTGACCAATTTGGTTCACAGAAAAAAATATCTCAGTTGTCAACCAAAACTTCATTTTTCTACCTGACAGTCCTTTCATGCTGGTATCTCAGCAAGACAGAAAGTGTCTCTTAGACAATAAAGGAGAGAAGGCTTTTGTTGCTGGTGATTGGCACAATTTTAAAACATAAAGAGGCCATCGGAGTGCTGATGTTGCTAAGGGCGTGAAAGTGCTCACAAAACCGCAGTCACAGGCAGTTGAATAGGTGGAAAAACTGTTGATTGAATCCGTGAAAGGGAGTTAGCCCTGGAGAGCATGTTGGAGGCAGTGATACATGAACAATTCATTTGAGGTTAGTAGGGGCTGGTTCGATAAATTTAAGGAAAGAAGTATTTACAGATTAAACAGTACATTAGACATGTGCTGTATAGAAGAAAGGCTAAAACAGGGAATCATTTGAGTCTGCAGTGGATTAATTCAATTTACATTATTTCTAATGGGGAAAATGATTTAGTTTTCGAACAAATCGCTTCTCAAACAGCCAAGTTAGAAGCTAGAGAGCCGAGGTTCCCCTGTAGGAGATAAGGGCTGTTGACACAGATGAATATGTAATATTGATTCTATCAAGTGTTGACTTTTTAGGTTGTGATTTATTGAACAGCAAACTAGAGATAAATGCTGATGGCATAACATTGTTAATGTAGCTGTAGTGACTAGTTTAGAATTAAAACAGCAGCTATATAAAATACTTAATGCTGAGAACAGGGAACATGGGAAAGTTATGGTTGGAAATTTTGTAAGAACAGACCTTTGGCCGAAACCGGTTTGGCTTAGTGGATAGAGCATCGGCCTGCGGACTGAAAGGTCCCAGGTTCGATTCCGGTCAAGGGCATGTACCTGGGTTGCGGGCACATCCCCAGTAGGAGATGTGCAGGAGGCGGCTGATCGATGTTTCTCTCCCATCGATGTTTCTAACTCTCTATCTCTCTCCCTTCCTCTCTGTAAAAAAAATCAATAAAATATATTTAAAAAAAAAAAAAAAAAGAACAGACCTTTGTTTGGATTTGTGTTGTCATTTTTTTACATGTCACAATTTTCATTGGCAAGTGAAATAGAATTAGCCGTTTAACAAATGCCCTGTGAAAGGCTGGGTAAAGTAGTGTCTCTAAATAAAATCAACCCTCGCGCTTTTATTTATTTGTTTGCAAACAAGTAATTTCCTGGCACACACCAAGAAATTGCAGATAATAGTAACTTGTTTCACTCCTGAAATGTTAAAAACATATGCAAGAAAGTTCCTATTTCACTTTGTAATTTATCGATTGTTTTTCTTTTAAAAGAGCAAAAAAACATTGTTGGTTCCAACACCAAGACTGAGAACAGGATTATTTAATAGGATCACACCACCCCCTGGGGCAACTAAAGACATCCTGAGAAAATGTGCCACCTCGCAGGTAAGTGTTTCAGCTGCAGCTGCTGCTCAGTTAGGATAGCGGATAGCCTGTTGTTTCACCACACGCTGGAAATTTATTTCTATCAAAGTCAAATGAACAGAGATGTTAAAAGTATTCAGCACCTGCCATTAAGGGGCCAGGTAGAAACACTATGAATACCTGGGTTCTGTTTTTGTAACTTGGTTTCTGTTTCTCACCAAGCTGGCAAATTATAAATTCTGTTAAGAAAGAAAAGGAAAAACAAAGTACCTGGTACTCTGGCGCCCTCTAGTGCTAATCTGTGATGTTTAATGGTCTATAGATTTTTATCAAAGGCCAGGAGAGCAACTGGGGACACAGGATAGAATTTCCAAAATATTTTCAATTGGAATGACTTACCAGTTGCAAATTAATTATTGCTTATATATACATATGTATGTATATAAAAATGCACACACGCTCTGAATAGTTATAAAGTCAGTATTTGTTAAAATTCATTTCATTTTTTAAATGTAATAAAATCTACAGACATAGTGTGTATACATTTGGGAGAGAAACCCTGTGTGTGTGTGTGTGTGTGTGTGTGTGTGTGTGTGTGTGTGTGTATTTGATATTATATGTAAGATTTTCTTGAATGCCTCACCATGTAATAAAACCAAAGTATGTAACTATTACATTAGTGTGTGTTATAATGGAATTTGTCTTGTAGTTTACAGATAAAGAAATAGAATTTGGTGGTTTTTCAGACTCCTAGAGTAGACCCAGGTAATTTGATTCTTACTTTACTGGAATAAAAAATAGGGCATCAAGATACTCCTTTCTTACAGGGATTTTCCACTTAACTCTAATGTGTAAAAATTGAATGCTTTATTATTTATTGATAACCTGTTGTATTCCAAAAATAGAACTTGATGAGGCTTACAATAGTACGTAATAATAAAGTAAAATAATAGAAGATGTGTGGGGAAAGGAGCAAAGGGAAGATAAGGATAGAAGAATAAGAGGCAGCAGTGGTTCAGGTTGCTGCTCAAAACCGCAAGCCCTGTGACCCTCTGCCTTTGGCAACCTGGGCTGCAGATGGGAGCCCACGTTCCTTGGGGCCACAGGGGATGTGATCCGTGTAAATCATAGGCTCACGACAGTAAGAGCCTTTTCCTGGAATTGAGGTCCAGGTCGGGGCTGCTATAGTGGTCTGTCACCTGAAACAGCACCCCTCTCCCCTCCGAAAGGGGACCACCACCCTGCTTACTGCCCGGAGTTCCCCGTGAAGTGCCGGCTCTGGCTGGTCCCGCACACACACTCCTGAAAGCCTAACGGCCCATGAGGAGGCCGGACCCGTTCTCATGGCTGAGCTTCAGTAAGGACTGAACAGCAGGGTTTGGGCGTTTTTACAGCATGAGGTACTGGATCCAAATCAGAGATCCAGAGTCATGAGCTGCAGACAGATCTTCATGTGCTTTATGGCACAGGGAGAGTGGTGAAGGGGAGACACTGAGGCCGTGTCTTACGCAGGGGCAGATTTTAGTGCGATCTTTGTTTTGTTTGCCAAAGCTCGGTGGCGGGAATACTGCCGCATGCACATCTACTCCAGGAGACTCCGAGGGCGCCTTGTTTCTTGGAAGATGAGTCTGAGTTTGTCCTCACCACCTCAGCCCCCGTCACGCCCCAGCCATCTGTGTCTGTCATCCTTGTCGTTGTATTTGCTCGGACACAGGAGTGTTCTGGTAACCACCCCACGGGCAGGCAGAAAAGTGTGTTACTCACATGATAAGTCCGTCTACTCCTGTCGGGCGAGGCTTAGCCGGTGAGGCTGGCCGAGTGAGGGAAGAGGAATTGTAACAGACAGAGGTACAACCCAGGAACTCCGCATGCTGTCTGCTCACTACGGCTGCCCGACACTGAGCCCATTAACACTGAGCTGGGGACAAGGGCTGTGGACATGAGGTGCCTGTCTCCATGGCCTGTGAGAGTGAGGAAAACAGGCTTTCCCGCGGTGGGGACACCTAGGCTGTTGACTAGTTTGACTGTTGGGAGTCCCCAAACTTACCTCGTGTACTGATTCTGTGTGTGGCTTGTCCTATAGTTGTAGATGGGACAGGGGCCAGTACCACATCCAGTGATTCGCTTCTGCCAGGCACTGCTCCGAACATCGTTCCCATCTGGTTTCCTAGATTAACTGTAGCCCTCGTTATCAGAATCACGGCCTGTCAGCTTCCCTATTCCTTAAATACGGGCCTCCACTAGTTAGTACGCATGGGAGTACTCTTGGTGCATTTTGGTTGAATAAGTAATATTTCAGAAGTGTGTATGCTATACACGAAGGCCATGGCCTCCAGCCTTTCATGCTGCATTAATGTGGCCATGTCTTATGGGCCAAATGCTGTACCTCCGTGTTACCATTTCATCGTAACACCAGCCCGATAAGCCTGTGTGGGGTCCCCTTCTTAAAGATGAGGAAACTGGAGCCCAGAGAGCTTCCTCCTGCTGAGGTCACAGGGCAGAGGGGTCTGGGCCAAGTTCTGAGGGACTCCTGTGCCTGCCTGTGTTCTGATCACCGGGTGGGGAAATGATTTGCTAAAAATCATGAAGTTAATATTCTCTCCATTTGTGCTGTCAGTCCCTCTTGGCATCTTTCCTGGGAAGACATTGTGGTAAATTATCCTAAAATGTTTTTCCTGAAATTCCATGTCTGCCATGCTGTGGGGCTGCACGTGCATCTGCTTCTCGCAGGAGGTTGATGCCGACTGGCACTCGCCTGTGAGCTGTGAGGTGGGGCAGCCGCTCGCTGCCGGGGAAGCTCAGGTCCGTGTCTCTGTCCGCAGGGCGTGAGGGACTACAGTGTTCCCGTGGGCTTGGACGCCAGGGTCCTCGTGGACTTAGTGGTGGTGGGCTCCGTGGCCGTTTCCGAAAAAGGTAAGATTACAAACAGAAACTCCAGTGCGACCACTTGGCCTGCAGCTTGCTTTCCACCGGCTCTGCTCAGCTTCTGGGCGCCGACGGTAAGGAATTTCAGCCTCTGGTCTCATGCCTGGCTTCCAAAACCAGTGCATCCATCGTTCATTTTGAAGAGTTAACTCCGTGCCTCCCACTCCTGGCCCCACTCAATGCTTTTACAGTATTTCCACTCTTCTCACCTGGAAAAATAAAGTGAGATAATCCCTTCAGATGGTGAAAGGGTTCCCCTCTGTTCTTAAGTTAACTGGCACCGGAGCTGAGTTTATTTGCAGTGTGTCAGTAAGTAGCTGGTCTTGGAGAGCCTCCAGTGAGTGGGAAATCTTAACTGCGGCACCTTGTGTTTGTTATGGAGCAGCAGCGTCCTGGACAAGATGGGCCCGCGCCTGCTGCGAGGCCTGGTGCTCCGCGGTGCGGGCAGGTGAGCAGCGTGGCGCCGGCGCTGCCTGGCACCCTCGGGCGTGGGCCCCTGTGCTTCCGAGGGACCTCTTTCCCCTGCACTGCCCTGCCCCAGCCCAGCCTGATGCTCTTTGAAAACAATCTGCTGGTTCTTTGGGGGAGTCAGTGGTTCCAGGTGGGATCAGCCCATCTCAGACCTGCTTATACAGTGTGACTTGGGTCCCACTGGGAGAGTGTTCTCTCTCTTCTCATCCCCAAAACTCGTGTTGTTTTTGTTTGTTTGGTTTTTGTTTGTTTTTGTTTAAATATGTCTTTATTGATTTCAGAGAGGAAGGCAGAGGGAGAGAGATAGAAACATCAATGATGAGAGAGAATCATTGATTGGTTGCCTCCTGCATGCCCCACACCAGGGATTGAGCCCACAACCTGGGCATATGACCGGGAATTGAACTGTGACCTCCTGGTTCATAGGTCGACGCTCAAACATTGAGCCATGCCAGCTGGGCACCCAAAGCTCTCTCTTTGAAATTAATTGGCCAAGGCCAAGTTCTGTTTTCAGGAGAGGTTTTCAGTAAATAGTTGGTGAGAGATGCTCCAAGGCAGTCATTGAGCTTGGTGTTTTTAAATGCTGGTCTGCAGTATCTTCACCTTCAGTTTACTTACTGTCTTCTCCCAGCTCTCTGAGCTAATATGTGAGATGTTTTGCTTTTCCTGTGCACAGTTACAGATACTTTATCCTGTGCACATGCGCACACCTTTCCTGCGTGCCTACCAGGGGCCAGGAGCCAGGCCGGCAGGGTGTTCTCTGCCCAGGACCCACAGTGAGTGGGAGGAGCAGACAGCAGCCGAATTGCAGGACCATATGCGTGGCATCAGGTGGGAGTTAGGACAGGCAGCAGCGGGGTCAGAGGAGGGACCTGTGAGTCTCGGGCAGGGCATCACCTCAGAAGTGACACCAGGGCTAGCCCTTGCATGCCAGTTGTTTCCGAGGCAGGTGGAACGAGAGGAGAGGTGGCAGGTTTTCGGAGCAGGGCCCTTGGCGGTTGGGGCCGGCTTTCCTGAGGCCTTGAGGCCAGTGACAGGATTTGGACTGTACTGATCTGGCAATGGAAAATGAGCAAACATTTCTTCTTTCAGAGGTTATTGGAGGTTTCCTTTTTCAGCTTTGAATGTATGAAGAAGCATATGTTCTGTAAATCTCACCATCCAGATAACCACCTGCTTAAAGCAACAAAACCACCTGCATGTGTTTGGGAAATTTGAACAGCACAGAAAGCATCACCCCCCTCCCCCCCCACCTTCCTTTTCCCAAACCCCGCTGCCGGCAGTTCCTGTGTCACTGTAGACACCCGCACCGCCTGAGACACAGGTGTCGCGTGTGCTCTGCGTGTTGTGTGTTCATCCTGTGTCTGTGTCACAGGGTGGCGGCAGCACTCGCAGGGCTTGGTGCCATGTGGGTGATGTGTCTCCAAGGCCTTGGCCGGCAGCACAGCCGGGCTGACCTGTTGATCGCCCTGGCTGACGGCCATTTCGTTTTCTTCAGGGTTTGGTTTTGTTTCTTCCCACAAATGGCACTAGAGTGGGGTGTTACCTTGTCACATGGCCTACGTGGGCCTTTGGAGACTGTCCATGGGAGAGGAATTGCCGAACAGGGTTTTAAATCCTGATGGATGTTTTCAAATTATCCACCAGAAAGGCTGCCCACCTCCCACCCCCAGCACCATATGCCTTGCCTCTCTCCCCACCCCCTTGTTAATCATCCAACTTTAATTATTTGCCCATCTGATGGTATTTCATGTGCCTTTTGATTTGCATCAGTTACAAGTGACATTGAACATTCTCATAGGTGCTGTTCATCTGCCCATCTCTTCTATGGATGGTTCATATCCTTTGCTATTTTTCTGTTGAATTGTCTCTCTTATTTCTTTGCCTGCACTGTTGAAGGCTTTTAATTGTAAAAGTAGCACGATCAGATCTGAATCTCAGATGCACGAGCAGTGATGCTTACACTCTCGGGGTGAGGCTGATGAGAAGTAGAAGTCAGAATCCTGCACTGTCCTGGGCTGCTACCCAGAGGAACCTGTCGGCTCAATCTGGGAGTCAGAGGCCTGTTACTGCTTACTGTCCTGCTGCGTTCTTTCCTCCTGTTGCCTCGGATAATGATGCGTTTGTTACGCTGCCATTTACGAATTAGCAGAAATAGCACTAGTACTGCTTACACCACCCTCCCTCAGGAGCTGTAGGGCTGCTTGGGTAGCTATGCCATTTTAAATCACATATCCCTGATTTTAGAGCTTTTATTTTCCCTTCAAGGGAAGGAGATGAAAAAGATTTGCCTTTAGTAGGAAGTTATTCTTAGTCCTTTTAAAAACAACTCTTTCGCCCTAACTGGTTTGGCTCAGTGGATAGAGCATCAGCCTGCGGACTCAAGGGTCTCAGGTTTGAATCCAGTCAGGGCACGTACTTTGGTTGTGGGCACATCCCCAGTAGGAGGTGTGCAGGAGGCAGCTGATCAATGTTTCCCTCTCATCGATGTTTCTAACTCTCTATCCCTCTCCCTTCCTCTCTGTAAAAAATTAATAAAATATATTAAAAAAATAAAATAAAAACAACTTTCATTGTTTTTAAATGGAGTCCTGCTAGCATAAAGCTCACATAAATGCAAGCTCAGCTTCCTTTTGTAGCATGTTTAAACGGTTTGATGTTCACTTCATTGTGTGTTAGCCACTGTACACATTCAGTGTCGTTACTCCTCTTTGATTCCTCTTTAAGTTCATTCTCAGTGGGCCGCCTGTGGAGTTACTGTGGAAAGCCAGGGATATGGGGTCCACGTTTCTCCCTTCATTGTGACGTAATGAAAAGTTTACTCCTGAGTGATTTCCCGGACCCTACTCAGATGTTGATTCTCTGCGTTGTCTCTTAGGCTGGAGAATTGGGAAGGGAGAAGGTTATGCTGACCTTGAATATGCCATGATGGCGTCGATGGGAGCAGTCAGCCAGGGGACGCCAGTGGTCACCATCGTCCACGACTGCCAGGTGCTTCCTGTGGCCGACAGAGCCACACCGTGCACCTCTGAGAGGGGGACACGGGGAGGGAGGGGGAGGTGGGGAGAGGCAGGCAGAGGCAGACCAGTCTCTGCCTTCACTCCGCTCTGTGTCATGAGTGGCATGGATCAGCTGGGGCTGGACCTGTTTAGTGATGGGCAGCGAGGCCGCATCCCAGTGGATGTGGGAGGTGGAGCCTCCACTGCACAGTGCCGTGAGCACTGCAGTGTGTTCCCATCAGCTCCTTGACCCACTTCTGTTTGCTCAGGTCGTCGACATACCTGAAGCGCTCCTCGAGGATCACGACCTCACTGTGGACTATATTCTCACTCCAACCAGAGTCATCACCACGGGGTGTGAGCGCCCAAAACCAACAGGAATCACGTGGTCTAAGGTGGGTCAGCGTGTGGCATGGAGGGCAGCCACAGCCTCCCGTGGCCGGTGCTGGCCCCAGCTTGGAGGACTCTCTCTCTCCCTGGGTCCTTCCTCTGGCGTGGCAGCTGTCCCCAGGCCTGCAGTGGCTGTATGTTAGAGTTACCGTGAGCTTTTCAACAATTCAGCTCCTGATCACGGTCTCCAGGCATGGACCTAAGAATTATTTTGCAAACCCGTGGGATTCTGATTAGCAGCCGCTTCAAGGTCTCCTTCCACAAGACA
>NW_006289713.1:4431971-4450461 GCF_000327345.1 Myotis davidii
GGATTCGTTTGCCAGCTGGGTTATAGCATTATACTCAGAGGTACTGTAATTAGAAAGCTAGTTGGCGCTCCGAGGCATGGGTGGCATCTGGGGAAGACAGCCCATGCCCTGGCTTATCCTCTGAGCGTGCTTCCTCTAGAACCTTTCCACCTGGGCATTTGGAGGGACCTCAGAGCATTGTCATCAGCGATAAGCTCTAGCCTCACGCAGAGGAGTTTTATTTCCATTAGAAATACTCGTGGCGTTTCTGTTCCTCTTTGCCAGCAGCGGCTCAGACCTGCCCTGGCATTTTAGAACGAGGGGGATTTTAAAGATCGCCCATCTTCATCTCCTTATCTCTGGGTCAGGAAAGTGAGGGCAGAAAGAAAGCAGCGTATCCAAAACCGTAAAGCCCGTGTGTGGCCGAGTACGATTGGAACCCAGCTCTTCCTTTTGGGTTGGCAGCAGATGCCTGCAGTGTCAGATTCCTGATTTATATTGGACTTAACATGTGTTTGTAGGGACAGGTTTTTAATGTCATCATTATAAGTGACTGATATCTGTGTGCTCCAGTGAAGCGTGCTTGCAGCATATAAAAGAAAACCAAATTTGCTTTTTACTATTTTTTTAGTTACACAAGGGTGGAAATATTTTTTTATGTTTGATTAACAAGCAACATCTTTCATTGCACATGGCAAGTTAACAAAATGTAACAAATGTTCCTAATTGCCGGCCAGGAAAAACGGTAGCACTGCCGTGGGCCTGTCCCGAGTGTGACGTGCAGCCGTGGGTTGGCTCACAGAGGCCTTTCTGTCCGCCGTGGGGAGCAGTCGCCCGAGCCGTCCGCGTAGAGCACGGAACGGCAGGCAGCTGGCAGGAGCCACCTTGCGGGGTGGGGGGAGGGGGGCTTTTCCGTTTAGAATTTGAGGGGGAGTGTGGAAGACTACACTGACGGTAGCTTGTCATTCCTTTTACCCAGTAAACATCTTGCTCTTGAAGCAAGCAATTTTCCGTAAAAGCACGCATTTGTGCGTTCCAGTTTCTAAAGGCCCTTTGCACGTGCCGGTGCGAGGGTGCTGTAGACTTCCTGCTAGTGTGTGCTGCGGGTTAAAGCGTTTCATTATTCTCCGGCTGGTTGCAGGTGGCACAGTGCTGGCCATAGGGTGTGTGCAGTAGGATGTGTTTTTGCTTCACGTGACATGTTCTACAATGAATTTCTGCCGCCCGAGTGTAGAGCCTTACCCCGAGAACACTTACTTCTGCCTGAGGGAGCTCTGTGGTTCCATCGGGCCAAACCCACAGAAGTTACAGCACGCGAGGGGTGGTCACCCTCACCCGGCCCATCGGCAGGGGCTGCTGAGGCCTGTGGTCCTGCTGCTGCTGCTTGCAGTGGACTAGCATTTAGCGCTTCCATGTAGCCGTATAGGCAGACTTTTCCCCGGATTGTAATTGCAGCTGTTGGTCATCCTTTCTAGACACCAGATGTAGTAACTTAAGAATCTAATTATGACTAGTTTAAGTCAGCTTTTGAATATTTGGAAAGAACACAAGAATCTGAACTCCTTAGGAAGGTAGAGCAGGGACATGGGAAGGAGTCGGGTTGGCTGGACTGAGATAATCTTCGGGATTTTTTTGGGACCCAGAGCCTCTAGGTCTGTGAGTTTAATCACCTTTTGATGAATCAGTTCAAAAGAATTTTGGAGGGACAGTGGGCAAAAAGTTCCTGTCGATTAGAAAAGAGTAGTCACGTCTGGTGGAGATCCCATGGCACAGACATGATTTTTGCCTTGTGTCTGAACAGTGGGCAACATTAGAAGGAGCAAGCCTGTCTGCACCCTTTCCATGCAGCTGAGTCTGTGCCATTCTGAAGACCAGGAAGGGCTAATGCTGCCCGCAGAGGCTTCTCTGAGTGACTGATAGCACGTGCTTCGGTGGAGCGTGATAGTAGCATGTAAAAGAAAATCAAGCCCTGGCCGGTTTGGCTCCGTGGATAAAGCATCGGCCTGTGGACTGAAGGGTCCCAGGTTCGATTCCGGCGAGGGGCACATGCCCAGGTTGCAGGCTTGATCCCCACTGGGGGGCGTGTAGGAGGCAGCCAATCGATGATTCTCTCTCATCATTGTTGTTTCTCTCCCTTCCTTTCTGAAATCCATATAACAAATATTTAAAAAAAGAAAAATGAAAAACCAATACATTTTTTTAAAAAAGAAAATCAAATTTGCTTTGCGGGGAGCAAGGCCGATGTCCACTTGGAGAGGGCGTTGACCCACAGAGGGCTTTGCCGAGGTGGGAGTGTTACTTAGACCAGGGACTAAATGAAGTCTGCAAGAAGGTGCTAGGTTATTCTTAGGTGCTTGTGTTTCTGTAAATCTTACTCTAATTCACTGATTTTTAACCTGAGGTCTGAACACATCTTGTGGTTTGGAAGTCCATGAACAGACATTGTGGACTTGTACACAGAAGTGTGGGAGAGTCCCAGGGAGGGAACCCCAACTTCTCTCAAAGGTTCCTGCCCAGGATAAGAACCACCCCTCTGAGTTACATACGATTCTGAATATAACGAGGACACTGATGCTGGTCAAACTATTTTCTTCTGGGATAGCTCAGTTGGTTAGAGTGTCATCCCAACAGACAAAAGGGAGCAGGTTTGATCCCCGGTCAAGGCACATACAAGAATCAACAATGAGCCCTAACCGGTTTGGCTCAGTGGATAGAGCGTCGGTCTGCAGACTCAAGGGTCCCAGGTTCGATTCTGGTCAAGGGCATGTACCTTGGTTGCGGGCACATACCCAGTAGGGAGTGTGCAGGAGGCAGCTGATCGAAGTTTCTCTCTCATCGATGTTTCTAACTCTCTATCCCTCTCCCGTCCTCTCTGTAAAAAAAAAAAACCAATAAAATATATTAAAAAAAAAAAAGAATCAACAATGAATGCATGGATGAGTGGAAAGACAAATCAACACTCTCTCTCTCTCCCTCTCTCTCTCTCCCCCCCCCCTTTCTCCCCCATCCCCTCTTCTCTCTCTCTAAATCAATACATACAATTTTTTTAAAAAAACTATTTTTGTAGAAAAATTGGACCTGTCTCCTCATGGACTGATCTGTACTCTGACATGCCCACGTCTGGGGGAAGCTGGTGCCTGAACATTGCTTGCCTCTTTGTAACTAATCACTTACAAGCTTCATGCCCCAAAGAATGACAGAAAGCATCACTAAAGAATGAGGGTTGCTCCGGCTGGTGTGCTCAGTGGATAGAGCATCAGCCCGAGCACAGAAGGGTCTTGGGTTTGATTCCTGGCCAAGGCACATACATACCTGGTTTGCAGTTTGATCCCTCGCCTGGGTCAGGGAGTGTACAGGAGGCAACCACTCACTGTGTCTCTCACACTGATGTTTCTCTCCCTCTCTCTCCCCCCTCTCTCCCTCCTTCCCTTCCACTCTCTAAAAAGCAGTGGAAAACTATCCTCAGGTGAGGGTTAACAGCAACAACAAAAGAATGAGGATTGTGAAAGGACTAAAGAGTGTTTTTCTGTTCCTCCTCTGCCTCCTGATTCCTCTGACAATATGAGACCAATTCTGCCCCGGCTAGGTGGTCCAGGCTCAGCCGGACCCTGGGGCAGCCCCCGTGTCCCTGCCCCAGCAGGACAGCCAGCGGCCTCCACACTGCAGGCCCACGGAGGCAGTTCCAGCCTGTTCAGGCGGCTCCTCTTTGAGCCTCATTTACTGGGACACCTGCCTTTCCTGTGTTGTAGGTTTCAGGAATTATCTGTTGATTGATTAGGCCAAAAAGCCAAAGATGTCCTTTGTATAGAAGTCCTGTCCATTGAGGCTTCACTGTGTATGTGTAAGTGTGAGAGTGTGTGTGTGTGTGTGTGTGTGTATGAGTGTGTGTGTGTGAGTGTGTGTGAGTGTGTGTATCTGTGTGTGTATGAGTGTGTGTGTGTATGCGTGTGTGAGCATGTATGTGTGTGTGGGTGTGTGTGTGTGTGTGTGTGTGTGTGTGTGTGTGTGTGTGTGTGTGTGTGTGTGTGTGTGTGTGTGTGTGTGTGTGTGTGAGTGTGTGTGTGTGTGAGTGTGTGAGTGTGTGTGTGAGTGTGTGTGTGTGTGTGTGTGTGGTATTTGTTATTTTAGAATCATTGCTGGAGCTGTTCTATCTCAGATTTGCCTTGTTTCCACGTAGTCAGTGACATATTTCTCTGAGAAATGCTCCTTCAGTGCGGGGTGGGGAGCAGGAGGAGGGGCTCCCTGTGACCTCTTACAGACCTCATCCTGCCCAGTGGCATCGTCAGGGGGAGGGGACAGGTATGGAGGCAAGAAAACCATTATCCTGGGGAGCCAGCAGGGGACATGCCATTTGTGACCCTGTGACTCTCATACCAGTGACCTCAGCTGCCCCCTCTGTGCGGGAGGCCCTCGGTTCTCTGCTTCCTGGCCTCTGGGGAACAGAGAAAGCTGCCGTTCTTGCCAGCTGCTGTGGCATGCCCTCAGCCAGGGCTCAGAGCTGCTGACTGAGTAAGGGAGTGGGGCCCCACATCACAGGGCTCGTGGCTTACCGTGCAGAGAGAGACGCTGCTGAGAGCACGTGTGGCAGAGGCCCCTGTGGGATTCTCATCTCCCCCCTGACCAAGTCGTGGTCCCTTTGGGACGCCCTGAGTCGCTGGAACTGCTTTACTTTTTCAGATCAGCAGTGCGATGATGGGAAGAATCCCAATACTCAGAAGCCTTCGCTCCCGAGAGAAGCAGGCCGGGAGAGACGTCACGCTTAAGAATGAGCACCCACCCCGAGAAGCCCGCAGCCAGCACGCAGCTCCGCCGGGCGCTGTAAGAAGACCCGGGGACCCAGCCCAGCCGGAGGCATGTTCCCCGCAGGGGGAGGATGTGCCTTCCGACACTGTTTACGTGGGGAACCTCCCCCGGGACACGCGAGTGAGTGAGCTGAAGAGAGCCCTCCGAGAGCGGGGCGCAGCCCCACTGCGGCTCACCTGGCAGGGCCCACAGCACAGGGCCTTCCTCCATTTCCAGGACCCAGCCGCTGCCCAGCAGGCCCTCTCCCGCTTACAGGGCTTACACCTGGGTGCCAACACCCTGAAGGTGGCGCTGGCCCAGCAGCAGAGGGCCAGTGACCTGGCAGGTGGCCATGCTAGAGAGCCGCACCCAGACCATTGACCATCAGTGACAGCTGACCTCCGGAGGCCCGCGCGGTAGGATGCGGCCCAACTGTTGCTACACAAGCTGCGTTGACCAGGTTGGTTCTTTCTAGGAAGTCACAGCCGCAGGCCCTGCCTCCCGGTGATCTCCTGACGAGGAGGGAAGTTGACCAGCACACTTCCTCCTCTCGGGAGGCTGAGCGCCCCATGGATTCAGTTCTGTTTATCGTGGCCCTCAGCCCACTGGATGGCATAGCCATGCTGGTTCTCTGGGGAGACCGCAGTTGGAGGGTTTAGGGGACCAATGAGCAATAAGCGAGTGGGAGTAAGTGGTGACAGTGGATTAGAAGAGTCTGAGGCCCCGGCAGGACCAGACGCAGGAGCAAACCAGGACGCGCTCGTGCCCAGGACCCTGCCCGGCACTGCTGGAGGGAAAGCTGCATTCACATTGCAGAAGCCAGGCACCTCCGCCTCCTGGGTACAAGCCGCTTGTCTCAGCTCAGTCCTGGTGTCGGAAATGGAGAGCTGGTGCGACATGGACCCTTGGTGGAGCGGTCTCCCCTCTGTCCTCGCCTTACCTTTCCAGCCCTCCTCCTCCCCTGGGTTTCGCTCTGCACTGGGCCAGCGGGCCCGCACACAGCAGGAAGTGCTGGCTTATAGGAGACAGTGGTTTTAGGAACTGACCATGCAGGCCTGAATCACAGGCAGAGTCCGCAAGCGCTCTCGCACTCCCATTTGCCCAATGCCTATGTTCTCCGAGTTTCTTCCTCTAGTTCCTTGTTCCTAAAAAACAAGCTGGATTTGGGCTGAACTGTGCTTTCTAAACAGAAGCACTTTTGCAATTGATCCTGGGCACAACGTCAAAATAAGCATTTAAGTGGAGGCTTTATTTTTCCAAATGTACACGCATTGGAAATTTTATTTTTTCACCAGGGGGCCTTCCTGTGTATTTTAAGTACATTATGATGCCTCAAGAGGCCAGGCCCTGCACGAACTTTCAAGAAAATATTCTTAAGGTACTCAGTCTCCCTTGGAAAAAACATTTCCTTTTTGGTTTTACAATGAAAATACTGTGGAGACTTCGGAAAGAAAATCTATCCAAATGGACAGATATTTCTCTAAGAAAATCTATCCAAATAGGTATTTCTCTAGCAAAATGGGACTATTCAGGAACAACGAAGAATTGTAATTCGGGATGCAGGGTCTAATGGCAAACCGTGTGAAAGCCTTGAGAAACGAAGGAGAGGAATGCTCTTTTATGGACTTGGGAGGAGCTGTTGTAAACAAAGAGCCCATTGGAGGAAACTGAAAGATGGAAGTGTAGTGACTTTCCATTGGCTGAGCTGTCACTAGGCCAGAAGGAATCCTTTCTTCCTCCTGCTGAGCAGCAAGTAGAATCCTGCCATGGGAGATGCGGGGTGGTCCCTCCTGTTGGGGTCAGTAGTGTGCATAGAGTGGCACGTTTGAAAGAACTCTCTTGCAGCTTCTGGACTCCACTTTCAACGAGGTTTCACCATCCTTAGATTTGTTCATTAAATGCAGACTCCTTTTCCAAGCTGTCATGAATAAAATGAGAGTAAATACCTTAAAACGGACCAGGGCCTTCCCTGCCTTGGGACCTCTGGGCTTCCTCTCTCTTGGCCTGAACTGTCCACCGTCGTCTGCAGGGCTGGTTTTGTTTTGTCACTAGGCGTTCAGCAGTGATGTCAGAGGCCGACTCTGGCCACCCAACCCAGAGTAGCGAGCTGATCATCCTAACTCCTCACTGTTTCCTTTTTAGTTTTTCTTTTTTCCCGGAATACCTCTTGTATTTGGCATGTTCTTGTTTGGTTTTTGTTGACGTTTTCACTGTTGACTAGCACTCCAGAACAGGAAATGTGTCACTGCTGATCTTCACTCCTGCTGTACCCCAGCTGCGAGCAAGTCCTGGCACATACATCGCAGCTCGGGAAACTAACATGTGGATGGATTCACCCGAGCCAGAGAGGGAAAGGAGAGCATGATGATACCGCCCGACGCCCTGTGTCCAGTTGTGCATGCGCCAGCCTGCCGTGGACGGCGTTACCCCCATCAATAGTGGTCCCTCTTGGTTAAGCCAGGTCGCTTGGGTATTCTGTCACTCACAGCCAGAATAATCCAGATGAATGATACACAGATCTGAATGAGTTTCATCATGTTTATATTTGCGAGAACGTAGTATAAGGAAAACTAAAGTCCACGTGCCTGAAATAGAAGTCCCCCAAACGTAGCAGCCTGGGCCCACCTTTTACCCTCCGTCCTGCCTCAGACAGGCCTGGACAGGCTTCCTCAGAGCCGCCAGGAAGAGCACTCAGATTGCAGGACAAGCGCTGAGGGACCCAGCTTTTTGTTCCCAAGACTCAAGTACTTGTCGGAATCATAATTGTATAATTCACATGACGATAATGAGGTTGAAGACTGGAAAATGACCACTTGACAACATGCCGAGAAATATAGACATACGTGTTGCTGTCTTGGTTTGTGGGTCCCGTCCTGTATTTTCCTAAATGGTGGTGAGCTCTGCCACTGGATTTGCCTCGTGCCAAATCTGCAGCTGCACAGTTTCCAGAAACACAGTGAGTGCTGGCCTCTAGGAGCCCAGAAGCGCAGGTTCCACTGTGGTCTCGGCTCGGTTCCTGTGCTGCGTGCTACTCACGTGGCTTATGCGTGTTTCCGCTGCTTCATCTTTAGGACAAACCCTCTGGTGTCTGTAACACCTGACCAGTTCTCACAGTCTGTGTTTCTTTGGAGCTTCACTGGCCTCCATCACTTAGATTTTTTTCTGTTTATAAAAGTAAACATAGCCATTGTGGGAATTTTGGAATATCAGAAGTATAAAGGGGTATTGCCCATCACCCCACCATTTAAGCAGCCTTGATTGATACCACCTTTTATTTATTTTCAGTCTTCTCTGAAGTTTTAAAACAGCTAGGCTTAGCAATGTGAGCTCCAGAAACAAACTTTTGGTGGGGGCATTAGTTTTGCCAGTGTTAGGTATGCTGTGCCACGGCAGTCACATAGCTCCGAACTCTATTTGCTCATCTACAGGTGGTCATAGATCTGTGAAGGCTAGATGAGATAATGCCTCAAAAATGTGTGGTCTGCACATAGCAAGTGCTCATGATTGTGTACTTTTGTGGGGGGTGGGGCATATGGCTCAGCCAGCCAGAGACCCCCTCGATCACCTCTCAGACTGGGAAGAGCAGCTCCAATGGGGCAGAACTCAGGACTAACCTGAGGTCCTGTCTCATGTCCTTGCATTGAGAGCAAGAGGCTAAGGCGGCAGCAGCAGGCCCGGGCCTGAGGGGTATCAGTGATGGCAGTGATGGCCATTTCCCAGGTGACAAAAGCTGTCACGGATGCTGAGACCTGGTGGACGTGGGCAGGGGTGACCACAGCACTGAGCTTGCTGGAGGGCATGTTTATGAAGATGGGAAGCAGCCATTTCTGCTCCAGAGGGGCCCCTGGCTATGGGGTTTACTCCAGACAGAAGAAGGCAAGCACCACCTATGTTCCCCTGCTCAGTAAGCCATGGCCGGCTCCTCCCAGCCCTCAGATGGCTGGGCCATTGAACTGGAGCAGCCCCTTCTGTTGAGATCTGGGAGAAAGTGTGACGGCTCACAGGTGGAAAAGCAGCACCTACGGAGAACCCACTGGCCAGTTTCTAGGACATACAGTCTGAATACAGTTGAATAAAGAAAACAGATCAACAGGGGGCCTTTCAGAGACTCTCAAAGTGAAAGGGTCTGACACATGAGATGTGAAGGAAGAGCATTTATGAAAAAGATTGACTCCAGGCAACAAGTGGATTTCAGGCAATGCCTGCTCTGTACTGAAAAGTCGGAGAAAACAGTTTCCACTTTTCTATGAAAAAATCGTGTCAGTGTTTTACCTTCTCTGTCTGATCTCGAAGTACACAGGAAATCTTGAGCTCTGATATCAAAGACCCTGTGGGCTAGATCACTATCAGAAGAGAGCTTGCTGAAAGTAGGCAGAAAGGGAAAGCATTGAGCAGGATAGGTAAAGATGTTTTTTAAAAATAAAAATGTGTGATTCTACATTTATATTCGACATGGTGTGGAGGAGAGAAGACAGCAAGGTGAGAAAACTGGAGAAGAGACAGTGGCAAAGCCGCAGCTGACACAGGGAAGGCAAGACAAGCCAACATTCATAACATGGAGAGCCCTGGCCGGTTTGGCTCAATGGATAGAGTGTTGGCCCAAGATCTGAAGGGTCCGGGTTCAATTCTGATCAAAGGCACGTGCCTTGGTTGCAGGGTCGATCCCTGCCCTGCTCAGGGTGTGTGTAGGAGGCAAGCAATTGGTATGTCACTCTCTCTGTCTCTCCCCCTCCCACTGTCTCAAAATCAATGGAAAAATGTCCTTGGGTGAGAATTAACAAAAAACATGGGGGGTTGGGGGGCTCCCCTCAGCTGCAGAAGGCAGTGTCAGTACGCAGACCTCCACAACCGATTGTGTGTGTGTGTGTGTGTGTGTGTGTGTGTGTGTGTGTGTGTATCCCGTGACAGGATTCCTGCTTGGAGAGAGGAGGATGCCAGCACTGCTCCCTGGGCCCTTGTCTACAGATCTGAACAGACAATAAGGAACCTGCAGTCATTGAGGAAAACCAGCATCTTGAATCAGTATCTCTCCCTTGTGGAGATGGCAGTACAGGAATCAGAAGGTGATGAGAAGGCTATCATAGCCATTACAAAGAGAATAAACTGGTAAGGAAAAACAATTCTTAGAAGTTAAAAACACCATAAAATAAAAAGTCACACTGCAGGCAGAATAGACGCAGATACACTTAGTTGGGAGATAAGCCACATGATTCTTCCTGGAGCTAGCACAAAGACGATAGAAGTGAAAAGTATGAAATGATGGGGAAAGTAGACAAAACTTACTTCAGCTAAAGAGGATTTTATTTCATGTCGAACAGTCCTCAAAATCCAAAACGGGAAGCATATAGGTCAGCAGCCTTCCCATATAGTATTAGTAACTTACCGAAAATTTTGTTTTTTATGCAGTAGCAACCAAAACTAATAACTTGGGAGTACACCTAAAGAACAGTCCAGGGGTCACATGGCTAAAATTACAAAGCTTAAAAATATGAAAGATCTGAATAAAGAGGCATGCTGTGCTCTAGAGTAAAAGTTTCAATATTATAAAGTTATTATATCTCCATGTATTAAGATACTCTATATGTGACCATCAAAATCCCAAAGAATGTTTTCATGGGACCTGATAAGGGGGATGTCAAAACCTACTCTACAGCCTCAGTGCTTAAAGCAGCATGGTACTGGCGAATCGGCGCACCAGTGGAACACAGTTTCCGAGCGGGCGGGGTTCTAGAATATAAGAGTAAACTCGAAGCGGGGAGGGCTTGCCTCTTAAGAGATGGAATGAGAGCTACTAGCTGGTGATTTGAAGGGTGAATAGAGCAATGGACTTCATACCACGCATCAAAATAAAATCCAGCTAATTTAATAGACAGAAAAAGAAAGAAAAGGATTTGGAGGTAATGCCAGGGCATGTTCTATAACATTGGGAAGGGCAGCATAGGCAAGACCCTGAATTTAAGGACTTTATTCTATTCATTTGTTCCCTCTCAGAAGGTCGGATTTTAACGGGTGCGGAATGCAATGACCCCAAGATGAACCATCTGAAGAATATTCTCCAAGTAGGAAAGTTGACTATTACCCTCTTCAAAGCTGCCTAGTGCAACAAACCTCAGCTATATATAAATCAGCATGGAAGGTTCGTTGCCTTTCCGTGGAGTTTGGGAGCTGGCACCCAGTTCATGTCGTACTGTTAGCATAGGCAACTAGGAGTTAACAAAAGAGAAGGGAACCCGGCTGGCATCGCTCAGTGGTTGAGCATTCACCTATGAACCAGAAGGTCATGGTTTGATTCCCGTTCAGGGCACATGCCCAGGCTGTGGGCTCGATTCCCAGTGTGGGGTGTGCAGGAGGCAGCCCATCAATGATTCTCTCTCAATGATTCTCTCTCGTCATTGGTTTCTGTATCTCCCCCTCCCTCTCTGAAATCAATAAAAAGTATTTTAAAAAGGAGGAGAGCTAGACTGGCTGAGCCTAATGATGTCTGGAAGGTACAGCTTCAGACACACCAGGGGGAGCCGCATCTTCTGCCAAAGGGGACGTAATCCCTGGAAGACCCAACTCCCAGTCTCCCAGGGGACAGCCCTCCATCAGCCAGGAGCCAGGGAGGGGAAGGAGGGGTCTCCTTTGCCTGGCACAGCGCAACAGGAGCCCAGATGGCCGCCATAAAGGGAAGGTTTCTAGCCTGAGGAAAGGATGGGATTGGATGAGGGCACGAAACCCCCGAAGAACTAGGAAAGAGATCGGATGGGGAAGGACCAGCACAAGCCCGGGAAGCATTAGGAAAGACATTGGTTAGTTTGAAAGGAAGCCGGCTCTTTCCCAAGCCTAACAGAGGCCTGGCTCACAGTGTGCATTTGCTCATTTGTTGGCCTATTTGCCCATGTTCTCCCCGTAGCAGCCCTAGCAGCCGCGGGGCTCCACGCACAGGTCATTGCCGCTGTGCACATGGGCAGCCACACAGGCCCAAACTTGGGCCTCTGTATGGCTGCACAGCCCCAGCCGGAGCAGCCGGAGTGCAGCAGCAGACACTAAGCTCCCCAGATGGGGACAGAGACAGCTGGACTGAGCGCTGGCACGGACTAGAGCCAGCTGGGGGCAAACTACGGCCCACGGGCCGGATCCAGCCCGTTTGAAATGAATAAAACTATTGAAATAAAAGACTGTACCCTTTTATGTAATGATGTTTACTTTGAATTTATATTAGTTCACACAAACACTCCATCCATGCTTTTGTTCCGGCCCTCCGGTCCAGTTTAAGAACCCACTGTGGCCCTCGAGTCAAAAAGTTTGCCCATCCCTGGACTAGACTCAACTCCAGCTGCGTCGGATGCCCTCCCGATGCTGGGTCATGGCGCACCTCTCTGACCTGGCTCTTCTGGGCTTGGCGAAGACAAGGCTGGCCTTCCACAGCAGGATGGAGGAGACACGGGCTGGAGACGGGCCTTTATTTTCACGTCAATAAGTCTTACCACTGCACCTCACCCTCCCAGGCAGGGCTCCCCAAAATGCTTTTCTTGTGACTCTGAAGAGCCCCATTTCCGCCGCCAACGCATCTGTTCTAAGGGAAGGGAAGTTTATAGAAAATCCAGTTTTATCACCTGGAAAAGAGTCATCTTCAGGAGGAAACCCAAGCTGTTGGTACCCAGTCCCTCCCACCGCCTTTTCCTTCCACAGATTTCCCTAAATCCCATCACGCTGCCTAATAAAACAGGTGGGATGCACAGCCAGCTGGCCGGGCCCAGGTATCTTCTTGCTGATGCCCCAGCACACACTGCCTCAGCCCTGTGAAGTGGGAAGCAATGTTCCCCCCACCGTTACAAATGGGAAGACGGCAGATCAGGACAAAGTGGTTCCCCCGACCTGGCCCCACAGCCCGTTCTGGCAGAACCGCACTGCACCCGATAGAGATCATTGCTGCAAAGCCAGTGTTCTTTCCACTCCTGCACCCACTTCTCACACCCGGGCCCCCCCAGGCTGAAGGCACCCAGTGGGCGAGAGCTCAGCCTTGTGGTAAGAATTCCTTACCTGCCGAACCACCACAAACAAGGCTGTCCTCAAAGGCTGATGGGACTTGTTCAGGGTTCCGAACCCAGGCCCAGGGAAACCTGGTGCTTGCTTTCCTCCATCACTCTCTCCGGGAGCAGGAGAGCAAGGACAGCGTTCATGTGCCCAGCCAGCAGCCCAGCCAGCAGCCCCGCTCCAGGGCAGGGGCCCTGCCCGCCACTCTGGGTCTCTGCCCTCCCAGTGTCCTTTGGGAATCACTTGGCCTCCGCCTCTCACCCAGCGACCCACACAGACCTCGCCCCAGACACCACAGGAGAAAGAAGCTGATGACACCACATGGCAAATGAGAGGCTGAGGACTGAAGAAAAGAGCCAGTGCGGCCAAAACCACAAAAGAGCTTACATTTGGCAGAGATTGGAGAGAGGACTCACATGTCAGATGGGAACAATTAAAAGGAGGAGAAGCCAGGACTGGGGATGGTCACGTGGTGAGAGCACTCTCCACCCACACCCTCGGACACCAGTGACCATCCCTGCGGTCCTGCATTTTAATGCACCAGGGCCAGGCCATCTTCTTTGCCAGGAGATAATGAAGCTTTTGCCAAAGGAGCAAAAGTGAAGATCCCTTCCCTTCACCTCTTCCCATCTTGCTGGGAGCATTCCCGCACATCACCACCTGCCTCCCCCACCGCCCCCAGGGACCACCTGGCTGACAGATGATCTTCAAAATGTTCACCCTCCCTACCCCCCAGCACAAATAACCAAATGGGTGTTGCTAAACTTACTTGCCCTCGCCTGGATCTAATCTAAGCTGTGTTCCAAATAGAATAGCTACCCCTACAACTTAAGGGTCTCCACTCATTTTCAAAATGGTTTTCTCCTTGGGGGCAGGGGTTCCTGGGACACCTTCTTTAACATAAGTCTTACATAGAACCCCACGCATGCAGCAGGCGAGAGGGGAGTGTGTAGGTGAACAGGTAATCACTTCCCGGAAGCATTCTTTGAGGGGTGCTGCCTACCTGGCTGCCGGCCCCTTTCTCCCGCAGGGAGGGAGGGGACCACGTCCTCAGCTGGGGTGGCTTCTATCACCTGCGGACGCTTTCTCCGTATAATAATGACTCGGGCTTACTGAGCTGTTCTGAACGCGGTGGGAGTAGTAAATGTTGGCCTCCAAGTGCTCTGACATGCCTTTCCTCTAGAGAAGGGGACTGTGCCCATCATCTTGAGTCTGGGCTCTGGGGCCGCCTGGTTAATAGGCTCGAGCGGAAGTGACGCTGTGAGCTTGCATGAGGAGCCTAGGACGTGCTCGGCTTCTATTCTGTCTTCAAGGGATCCTCTTGGAACCCAGCCACCATGCTGTGAGGAAGCCCAAGTGGCCTGTGGAGAGGCCCACGTGGAGAGGAACTGCCAGCAGCACCGGCTCGCCAGCCATGAGGGCACACCAACTTGGGATCCTCCAGCCGCAGCTGGGCGTCTCAGCGATGCCTCCTGGAGCAGAGGGGGGGCTGTTCCCACTGAGCCGGGTCCCCACTGCAGTCAGGAGTGAAATGAAGGATTTTTGCTGCTTTAAGATTGGAAAATGACTTGTTCCTCAATAATCAGTTGCATAATTTCATTATATCATAATGATATTCACATGTAGATTATATGATGCACTTATATGTAAATATACATGATTGAAGATATACAAATGGAAATTGTAGGCACAGAAACACAGCACATACTTTCAGTTAGTCCTTGCAGTCACTTTGAGGGACTCTATTTCATAGACACAACCAAGGTGCAGAGAGGGGGTCCGACCTGGCCCTAGTGCCCCCACCGGCTGGCAGTGAAGCTGAGACGCAAGCTGTAGTAGATCATAGACTAAGCCAGCGTGGCCCCTGTGCCTTCCTTCACTGCGGATTGTCTGCACTTTGCAGAGAAGGGCAGAAAAACCAGGGCACTTCCAGAGTCGAGTGCAGGCGTGGGCGATGTCTCAGGGCGCCCGCCTGCCAGGGGCTCTGCCCAGAGCCCAGGTTGCTCTCCCAGGCCCACAGGGGAGTCTCCTGGTGGTGGGCAGCGGCTTGTCCACTCTGCGTTCCGTCTATCCCGCCCCCTTCAATTCTGATCTGCACCTCTCTAAAGAGCTACCCCTGATGGAAGCCCACTGTGTGATGGGCACTGGGCCAGCCTTGCCTCCTCTGTGGATGAGGAAACTGAGGCACCGAGTGTGGTGGCTTGTTCCCCGGTGCACGGCCGAGCTCCGCTGGTCCCCACCCCACACTCCCCCCTTGAGTTCTGATCACTTTGCCAGTCCTTGTCCTCATGCTGGGTTTTCACCTGAGACCGCCTGGGCGAGCTTTCAAACCAGGAGAGACTTCTAAAAAGTGGAACCCACACTCCTGCCCCTCTGACAGGGCAGGGTTTCTCCCTGTGAATGACCCTCTTATTTTCACCGTCCATAAATCACAAAGGTTAAAATGGGAGCTGACATGTGACCATGTAATGTGGACATTTTGCACTTTGGATATTTGGAAGCAATAAACTCAGGCCCTGAAGCGCTGAGTTGTGAGCAAACTAAACCTCCCTGTCTCAAAGGGCGGGTGGACTGACTCATTTAACCCCACGAAGGGTGAGAAGGATGTGGCTCAGAGAGGTTAGATGACTTGTAAAGGTCACACAGCAGAGCTGGCCTTCGCCCCAGAGTCTCTCCCAATCAGCAAGGGAGAAGTCTGTCCTCTGGAGAAACTCCAATGGCTTATCTCTTGACCACCAACAGGGCTTCGGGGGTCATTGGAAGCCACAGTGGCCTGTGGGGGGCGCCAGAGAGATGACTCATGCTTGAGGAATGTGGTGAGGAGGCAATGCGCACCGGGTCTGCAGTGAAGTCAACTCTGACATGTCCGAGCTGTGGGTCCCTGGGCAAAGTGCTTACTTACCCCCTCTGTGCCCCAGTTTCACCTGTAAGCCCTTCATAGGTTTTACTTCATTTAAGCCTCACCATGCTTTGAGGGACGTGCTCCTACAATTATCCCCATTTTACAGATGGGGAAGCTGAGGCTCAGAGAGGAGGGCATCTGCCCAAGCTCACAATGTTAGGAAGAGAGAGAGTCAGGGCTCGAGTGCAGGCTCTCGGATTCCCACACTTGCAGCCACTACACTTGTTTTCTGCTTCTCCTGAGACCCACACAGCTGTCTAGGGGGGTGCTGGGGGGGGCAATGTTTGCTTTCTTTTCACTTTTCTAAGGTTTATTTGTTTTATTTTAAATAAGCCCTATCATTTGTGTAATTAGGAAAATACTAATTTAGTTTGACCCTACCCCCCAAAAAGGCAGCTACCCCTTCAACAAAGGTCACAGAGCCCGAACCACCAAAATCAGGTTCATCTGTGCACATGGTTTGCTGTCCAGACGGTTGTGAAATCAATTTTCCTTGGCCCGGTTTATTTTTGTCAAGACTCTGCTGTTGTCGCAACACAAACTGCAAAGCAGACAGCAGGTGGCGCTGCCGCCTCACAGAGAAGCAGCCGGGGTGTGCAATGCCTGGGGTGGGGCAGGTGCCTCTCTCCCTAGGAGCGTCTCCGACCCTGAGCTCTTCTTGGAAAGAGCCTAACGGGGAAGCCGCCTGGAAAATTAACCGGGTCCCCCTGTCCCCATGGCCTCACTGGCCACGTCTGACACCACTTCGCCAAGCCTCTGACCATCTGGACAGAGATGGCCCAGCCCTCCCTGCCTCACACGGTACTGCCCACACAGAGGCACGATGCGCTTATCTATGGCTTGCTTTAGAGGAGATTTCCAAACACAGACGGTTTTATCCCTTTCCGGGGCACATCTGAGGACTTGGCCGGCTGCCATGTGGCCGTAAACCCTGGGCACAGTAGGATGTGTGGTCCATGCCTCCTCACTGATGGGATCTCACCAGTTTAATAAGATGCTCAAAGAGTCCGGCCGGCGTGGCTCAGAGGTTGAATGTTGACCTATGAACCAGGAGGTCATGGTTCGATTCCCGGTCAGGACATGTAGCTGGGTTGCGGGCTTGATCCCCAGTGTGGGACGTGCAGGAAGCAATCAATAAATGACCCTCTTTCTCCTCATTGGCGCTCCTCTCCCTCTCTCTCTGAAATTAATAAAAATATACTTAAAAAATAATAAAATGCTCAAAGTGGCTTGTCACCACTGTTTGTCCCCAGACCCCTGCCCACCGGCACCATTTCTCCCTGCTCTGCCACCATGCTGGCACAAAGCACTGCAGAAACAGACTTTCCAGAGGATGGGGCCCAGAAATCAGGATTTTAAAAAGATCCCCAGGTGATTCTAATGTGCAGCCAAGGTTGAGAACCACTGTCCTAGAGGGAGACAAATGTCAGGGGGTCTGAGCTGGGGCTGCTGTGCCGTCTCCCCACCCCAACTGCATGGCCTCCCCACAGCTTGAAGGCAGGGAGGGGTGTGCGAGGCGCTGTGTTTAGAGACAGACCCCAGACCCCTGTGTGGTTCCTCATCTCGCCAGTGGAAGCTGGCAGCCACAGAAGCTGGTTCATGGATCACACTTCAGCTTCCCTCTTTTTTCACTAGACCCCATAGCTGGAGGAAAATGGGTGAGGAGGAGCCACACAATACAATGGTAAGGGACATGGGCTTTGAAGTCAGAAAATCCTGGGTCTGAGTTTAAATTCCACCTTTTTCCCAGTGTCTGGAGCAAGTCCCCTAACCGGTCCAAACTCCATTTCTGCATCGAGAAAGCGAGGGTAGGAACAGGACCTCCCTGAGGACTGACAAGACCCATTGAGTGGGTCCATTGAGCGGGTGTATGCCCTAAGGGCTCCCCAAGGGCCTACAGAGGTAAGCCTGGTAAACGTTGGTGGCCTGTAAGTCCAAGCTTGCTGGGCTCCACCTTCTCTCAACCAACTACTTTTTATACTCACTAGCGCCCTGGGCTGCTGGCGGGAGGGGGCAGCAGAGGCCACGCTGAGCTGCCTTCTCTGGGGTTTTCTGGGGAGCCCAGAGAATGATGGAGGAGAAAGAAACTTTAAACTTTAGCACTCACCAGGACCACTTGGGAATCTGTAAAGACTGTGGATTCCTGGGAACCCCCTCCAGAGATTCTAATCCCATGGTTCTCCGGGCCCTGCCCCAGTCCAAAATCTGCAGTTGGAGCAGACCACCCAAGTATTCCAATGAGGGTGGTTTTGGGGGCTGAGCTCTGAGAACCACTGTCAGAAGTGAAGTCACCGGGGCTCAGGGGCCTTCTGACCTGGAGGTTAGGAAATCCTGGGGGTGAATCCACGTCAGAGCCCCACACTCAACTCCAAAATTCCATCTCTTGAGCCTCACAGATGTCATCCTCCTCCCTGGGGAGGGAGAGAGCGTCCAAGTGTGTCACACCAGAAGACGGGGAGTTTAATGGCTCCCAAAGTGGGTGCTGATCGGAAGTCCCTGAGCAGGAGGCCTTGCAAAATATGGGTTCTTGCGCCTGGTGTGCCACCACCGACCTGTTCACACCTACAACCACCAGATCTCTTGGGGGAGGAGGGTGAGACATGTGTGGGTCGCAGGGCCACTCCTGTTGGTGCCACCCCCTCTCCCAAAGGTCCTTGAAGACAGTTTTATCAGAGATGAGAAAACTGAGGCTCAGAGGTGACTTTGATGGTTTGTTTAGGTGGCGGCAGAGCTCCGCATTTCCACTACCTCTGGAGAGTGCCCGCTAGCCGGGCACTTGCAGGAGGGGAGCCAAGCTTTGGTGCCACA
>NW_006289713.1:4450522-4456210 GCF_000327345.1 Myotis davidii
CCAAAGGGAAAAGAAAATGGGGACACTGCGGAGCTCAGTGGGCCGGGCGCTTTCTCATCAGAAGTGCACACCCTGAGTGTCTTCCAGCGGTCCGTCCGGGCGCTGGCGTCCAACGTTGGCCCTGGGAGTGAGCTCAGGGCGGTGGCCTTGCCGCTGGGGCTGCGTTCTTGTCCACCTACGCCTGGGGAGCTCAGAGGCCTCGCTGGGCATTTCTGCTGCCAGAGGGTGCATAGGGCGGGCCGCTGAAGCTCAGGTGCACCCACAGCATGGGCCCCTCCTGGAAAACCGCAAAATCTGCGGGATTTGTGATCCAGGAGCGGAAACCCTGTGGCATACATCCTTGCTACTTCCCTGCCTCTGGGCCTTTTGTCATGGAGGGGTGGAATTGCATACATTGAGGGGTGGAATTGCATACATTTAGGGCGTGTAATGGACTGCATTGTTCCAAGACAAACTTCCTAAAAGTAGCGCAAATATTTTTAATTGATCCTGTGGAGGCTGTCCCTATGCTAGAAGGATTCCCACGTATGCCCACCGGCCGGTGATTTTGCACCGGACTCAAAAGGCCGTACACGTTACGCTTCTACCTTGCACATGACGGTCACCCTTTCATCGCACGCAGCGCAGGACAGTGGGAGCTTCGCCCAGCAGCCCAGGGTGCGAGCCCAGGCTGAAACGGGCCTTGGGAGACACAATGCCAGTGAGTTCTGTCCCGCGCAGCAGTGGCGGCGGCGGCAGCAGCAGCATGAAATCTCGGATGAGGGTGTGGAGGCAATTTTGCCTGCGGAATCTGGCCCTTTCAGGTTTGCCAGGGGAAGGCTGGACTTTTCTGTCGCCCCCAGGCCCCAAGTCAAGCCGGAAAACAGCAGGTAGGCCCATCCCAGGGCTCCGGGAGGCGTTCCTGCACCCCGGACGGGGACGCGCTGGGAGATCCCACGGAACTGCAGGCGCCACCGGGAGATGAACTGGAAGCCGCGATCCGCTGCCGCCCTGGCATCTGGCACAGCAGCGGCGCCAAAGCCACGCGCCACGGGGACGCACCTCGGCCTCTGGCGCGCCAAGGTCCAAGCGAGCGGGCGAGGGGGCTGGAGGGGCCGCAGGAGACCGGGGAGCGCGCCGGCTGGGCGGCATTGAGTTTCTCCTAATCAGCCCCACTTCCCCGGAGCCTCCGAGCTAATTGGGGCGCAGTCTCCGGAGGGGAGGAGGCCCGCCTTGCCTGCGGAGGTTGTCTGGGTGAGAGCGCTGGAGACCTGGGGGCTTTTCTCGGGCCCTGATTTCCTGGGCGCCCGTGGGAGGCGCGGGAAGAGGAGAGACGATCCCTTCTGGGAGAGCAGTGCCGTCTCCATCGCGGCGAACCTGCTCAGGGAGCACAGGGCCGACGCGCGCAGGCGACAGCGCGCTTCGCCCGGGAGACCCCCGCCGCCTCTTCGGCCCGCCCGAGACCCCAAGGGACACGGAGTCACCAGTCTTTTCCTGTCCCCTTTATCTCCGTTTTATAGACAGCTGTTAGGTTGGGACATTAATTGCCCGGGCGAGTTTATTGATAATTTTGATGTAACAGAGCACCGGAGAAATTACCCTCACGTCCAAAATGTCAACTTTGAGAAGAGCCAGGTTCAGAAAAACTGCGGTGGGTCTTGAACGGCCGCACCAACAATGCGACTTTATTGTGTTTGTTTTCCCGAATAGCGGGAATGGGAATAGAAAGAGGGTGGTGAGCAGAGGACACAGGCTCCTAAAAATGTTCTCTTGCCCCTGAGGATCTAGAGCAGTGGTTCTCAACCTTCCTAATGCCGCGGCCCTTTAATACAGGTCCTCATGTGGTGGTGACCCCCAACCATAAAATTATTTTCGTTGCTACTTCATAACTGTAATTTTGCTACTGTTATGAATCATAATGTAAATATCTGATATGCAGGATGTATTTTCACTTACAAATTGAACATAATTAAAGCATAGTGATTAAATCACAAAAACAATATGTAATTATATATGTGCTTTCCAATGGTCTTAGGCGACCCCTGTGAAAGGGTCGTTCCACCCCCAAAGGGGTCGCGACCCACAGGCTGAGAACCGCTGATCTAGAGGGAAATGTTAAGGGATTGGAAACCTGCCTATCACGTTGTTCTCCCACTAATGGCGCTTTTTTACACACATTTTACTCAATTCCTGACTTGGGAAAAACAAGTGTAGGGCACCAAAAAAAAAAGCAACTACAAAAACATAAAAGTTCTTTCATGATTTATAGCTTCTGGGATATTGGAACAGTAAAGTCTGAAATTCAAAGTAAAACTTTCATTGGTCTTGGAATGGGAAAAAAAAGAATATAATTTTTATATATTTATGTATATTTTACATATATGTGGTCTTCCCTGGGAGAAGGAGGACTCTAGTTCTTCTTCAAACGTTTATTTCTTTAAAAAGAGAAATGACATTTAAAGGGGCAGAGGGCTCTTCTTAAAAAACAGAAGCCAAGAAAAATAGTTCCTCGTGTCCAGAATTCACTTCAACGTGAAATGAAAAGCGAAAAGGAGAGGATTAGCCAAAAAATGAAAAAGAAAAAAGGAGGGAGAATCACCCATATTTTAAATACAAAAAAAAGAAAGTCTGTCTATCCCAGGCCGGTTTCTGTCTGTATTTGGGGTGGAAGATATTCTGCAATCCCAATGAAATACTCATGCGATTTTATTTCTAGTTGATACAATGTTAAAGGCCATGTACAAATGTTATACATTTTTATTTTTGTTCTTTTTTTAGGAAAAAAAATACACAAAAGGCAAAACATCCTCAAATTGTCATTTTATACAGTGCAGAAGGAAATTTAAAATACGTGTCACAAACGCTGCACCCCAGCAGCCAAAATACTAGAAAAAAAGGGGGTAGTCCTTCATTTTATATATATATTTATATAAAACATATGGGGATTTGTTTTTACACACATTGGACTTTGTTTCAAATTTACAATGGATATCTAAAAAAAAAATTCTACGCGGCAAATATTGCCAACAAAGTTACACCATTAATACTGATAAACGGAGGAGCCTATGCGGTGTTTCGATTACTAAGGAAAGAAAGAATAAATAACAGGATGAGCCTTGCTATAGTTTTAAAAAGTGCCTTAACCTTTCTGCATCGCCGCAATCCTGAATTCGCGCGCTGGCCGGGCCTCCCCGTCCCGCGTCGGGCCGTGTTCGTGCCGCGTTCGCACCAGGTTACAGTAGAGGTCAGGAGACAGAAAAACACCCTCCAAAAAAAGTCCACGGAAAATTCGAAACAAGACCAGAAAGACTGCAGAGGAGGAAGAAGAGGAAGGCGGAGGGGGGTGGCCGAGGCCCGGAGAGCCGCCCGCTTCTGGGCTCCATTGGTTTCTTTTTTAAAAAACAAAAACAAGACGAACAGTGGCTTCAGAAACGCAAATCCTGCGCACAGAGATCCACCTGCGGCTGCAGGGCTTCCGAGGTGGGGAGGGAGAGCTGGCCTCTCGCCCCCCCACCCCTTCCCTGCAAACGCGGCTCTACCACGGGACGTGCGCATTCCAAGACATTCTTCCCAAAGAAAGTTAAAAACGATAAATACTCAACCCCCAAATAAAAGTATTTGATAGTGATGGTCTCATGCGTTTGCCTTTCTTCTAAAAAGTCTCCCCCTTCACTTTTTCCATTAAAGGGTTAAGGGCGGGGGGGAGAGACCTCAGCAGAATTTTTGTTTAGATGTTGAGGGTTTTCCCCCAACACAGCACCTTCTCAGCCTGTTTCAATCGGATCAAAAAAAAAGGAGAGATTTATTTACCAACAGCTGCAGTCAGATTAGGCCTGAACGCCACCATTTTTAAAATATTTTGAGGGAACAGGAGAGGAGGTGCCAACCTCTGTGCCGCTTCTTTGCCCTGGGGGTTCCTTTTGAAATAATCCGGTTGGGGAGGGGTCAAACCCTTTTCTTCTGCCGACGGTTATACCTCGAGAATAAAGCAGTTTCTAGGGGTGGGTTCCCAGGTCCCTGTTCCGACGGCGGCCGTGCCAGGGACCCGCGGGCTTCCCGGCTCACATCACACAGGGCTTGATGTCTTGGTAGGTGACCTGCTGGTGGTAGTAGGAGCCGCCGCCGGCGGAGTGCATGGAGGAGGACGCCATGGTGTTGAAAGAGAAGACAAACTCTTTTCGGTCACACATGCTGGGTGACTGCGAGTGATACCGAGGGATGCCTGTGAGGGAGGGGACAAGGGGGGAGAGTTTAAGATGGACAAGCAGCTCTGCCCGAGGCGCTCTGGGCGCAGGGCCCCATCCTCCCCACTCTCCACCCCCACCCCAGAGTCCCCGAGTTCCCAGCCCTGACTGGGCCCGGGCTTGTGCGCCCCAGGGGAAGAGCCTGGAACACCCGGAGACATCCCTGCTCCCGGGAGCACCCCTGCCCGGGCCTGCACCCGCTTTGGACACAGAGCGTGGGCTGGGGGGCTTCCGATGCCTAAATGGAAGGGGTGGGGTGGGGGCCCAGATGGGTCTGCAGACGCCGCCATGGAGGGCCCCGCAGCGTCCACCTCTCGGGCGGCCTGGCGCCAGGGCAGCCACTTCCCCAGCCCGAAGGCTGTGGAGGCCTCCGCGCAGCCAGAGGCAGGCACCGGGAGCAGGAAGCACAGGCCATCACAGGGGCGAAGGGCGGCTTCTCTGAGGAAGCCCCCCTTGGAGAACAGGGCCACCCGGGCAGCAAGAGCCCAGGAGTTTGAAGCAGCCCAAGCAGGGCAACCCCAGATCCCTCCAGAGAAGTGGCCTTTCAGCCAGCAGGCCCGGCTCCTGCCTCCCACCCGCTGCTGACAGCTGACCCCTGAGAGGCCCCTGCTAAGCTCCCTCCAGGCTCTTGCCAGAACGAGGCAGGAGTTCAGGAGGGGAGGTTTTTCTCATCTTCCCCCGAGGGATGGGGAGAGGGCACCCGAGGACCCGAAAACCTGGGTCCTGAGAAACAAAGGGCCTGCGGAGCCAGCAGCTCTGACCCTCGCTCTGGGCCTGGCACAGACCTCTCTGCCTCGGTCCCCACGAATGCCCCTGGCTCAGCCGTCACAAGGCCAGGCCTGGTTCTCTGAAAGGCCGGGCGCTGAGCTTCTGCGCACCAGGCCCAGGCGGCATTGGGCCTAACCCTTCCGTTCTGCCAGGGCAAGGAGCAGAGGCGGCTCTCCGCTGTCTGAGGGGCCACCCTGGAGGGTGAGCCAGCTGGCTAGCCGGGCCCCATCTCCATCCTGGGAGCTTGCTGAGGTGTGAGGGGACCTAAGGGATCAGGAGCAACTTAGACTGTTTGGATCTGAGCCTTTTTGGTGGGACCTGGCCATGCTCCCCAAGGCCAGCAGCCTAGCGTTGGGGAAAGAAAAAGAGAAACGACATGTTGACCCAAGTCAGGACCCAAGTTGCATTCACCCCTCAAACGGAGAGAGGTGGGGCCGAGGGACACCGCAGTGTGGAGCTGGCACCCAACGGAAGTGGCTGCAGGCTCTCAACCAAGGGCCGGCAGCAAACTGGGGCGCTGGGTCCGCGCAGTGCACTCAGAGATGTCCGGGCCGCCCAGACTCCCCACTCACCTTGCAGCTCAGCTGGGGCGTTGTGACTGTTCTGGTGCAGATAGGGCTGGTCCAGGGAGTGTGTGGAGAGGCTGCCGGACAGGGGGTTAGCCGCGGGGTTGCAGGGGGACAGGGGCTGCTGCTTG
>NW_006289713.1:4456344-4456921 GCF_000327345.1 Myotis davidii
TGTACGAGTGCGCCGTTGGCGGGCAGGTGGGGCACCGAGTGGCTGGGCAAAGCCATGCCGTCCACATTGCCCGGCAAGTGACCATTCATCATGCCCAGGCCGCCCTCGAGCGCCAAGCTGTTGGGCGGACACGAGAGGCCGCCAGCCGAGCTCTGGAAGCCGTAGGTGTCCGGGAGGTGGTTGAAGCCCAGCCCGTTCATCATGCTGTACATGGGCTTGAGCGCCTGGCATTTCCTTCGGAAGCCGCGGGGCCGCCGCCGAAAGGAGCCCTCCTCGAACATGAACTCGCTGGCCGGGTCGATGGTCCAGTAGTGGCCCTTGCCCGGCCGCCCCAGGCCCTTGGGCAGCTTGATGAAGCACTCGTTGAGCGAGAGGTTGTGGCGCACCGAGTTCTTCCAGCCCTGGTAGGAGCCGCGGAAGAAGGGGAAGCGGCTCTGCAGGAACTGGTAGATCTCGCTGAGCGTCAGGCGCTTGGTGGGCGAGCTCTGGATGGCCATGACGATGAGCGCGATGTACGAGTAGGGCGGCTTCTCCGGGCGCCGGATGCCGGCGTTCGTCTTCTTGGCCTTGGACGGGC
>NW_006289713.1:4458271-4458992 GCF_000327345.1 Myotis davidii
GGACCGCCTCCCCACTCTCCCCGCCCCGGGAAGGACTGCGCTGCGCCCGGGACTTTTCGGACTCTCCCGGCAGCGAGCAAGCGGGCAGGCAACTGCTGGGCCGAGCGAGGGCGGAAAACGAAAGTGCGGGCGGGTGGCTCGCTGCTGCTTTTGTCTCCGGCTCTGCGTGGCCGGGCAGGGGCGAGTGAAGAAGGCTGGTCTCGGGGGACCAAAGTCGCACAGGCTCCCAGAACAGCGACCCGGCTCGATCACTCACTCGTGCTCACGTATGCACGCATCGATGCACATGCAAACCCGGTAAATGACTAGGCTCAGATGTGTAAACTCTCTCCTCTCCCATTCGTGCGTTTCCACTCGCGCACTCCGCGCTTCGGCTTGTGCGCGCCCACTAATGCGCTCGCTCGCGCACACGCCATAGGCCCATAGGAACTTACATTTCACCAGCTCCCACTCAAATGTACGTTAGCCACGCTCGGATCTGAACCCACACGTAGCCCAGTTGACTCCCCCCACCCCACCCCACCCCACCCCCACACTGAAAACCTTCCTATTATTTGGCCCCGCAGCCCTGATGTCCCCACTTTCCAAGAGCAGGTTCCGATTCCTCATGGATGGTAAAGGCCCTGGCAGGAAGTTTATGTGGTTCAATGTAAACATGTTCTGAGGGATTCTTTAATAATAATAATAGAGAATTCCGCGTGCGCGGGCGGGGCGGGGGGAG
>NW_006289713.1:4459074-4468715 GCF_000327345.1 Myotis davidii
AGCACACAGGGACCCAGGTGAGTGCTGCTGGAGCGCAGACTGTGGGGCACCAGGCTCGGCCTCTCCCGCTCGGGCCTTGGGTCGGGTGGAGGGAGACCGGGGGTGTTTTTGCGGGTCATCGCGAAGAGCCTAGATGCCGTTCCCTGGCTCGAGCTGGGGTGAGAGGCTTGCGCCGGGCTCAGAGAGCGGCCGCGGCGCTTTTCAAAGCCCACCGACCTCTCCCGTTTCTCTGGCCTCCTTGTCTCCGGCGGACGCCCCTCCTCGTTCGCTTGGCGGTAGACGCCTCGTCGCCTTCGGGGCGCCTGGCACATCCTTGAGAGGAGCTGGGGGGCGCGCTGGCGTTGTCTGGCTAATAATCGCCGCCTGATCCGGCGGAGCCGCGCTCTTGGAGACCGGAGAGCCACTGTCCCTGCCCTGCGCTTTCTCCTGGCTCTCCCGCCCTCGGTCCGTGCAGGCAGCCAGCCTAGCTGGCCTGGGGAAGGGATGAGTGTAGGACGTGATTGCGTTGTGTGTCCCGGTATTTTCGCACAGGTAGACGCGCAGTGGCAGACCCACCTCCACTTCTCTGGGCCCAGACAGCACCCACAGACCACAGACTTCCTCAACACCTTGCCTGCCTCCAACACACCTTCCCCCGCCCCCCAGCGAACACCCCCGCACACAGCTCAGGGGCCCCCACTCTCACAGATGCCCAGGCCTGTCCACCGCTGAGAACACGCTTTTGGTTAAACGCAGGCTCTCCAGCACTGCACGTCCTCCCACGCACAGTCAGCCGCATTTGCACACGCAATCGCACGCACACATCCAGGGTCACTAGCCCTCGAACCTTCTCTCCCTCCATCACTTTTTTTCCCCCTCTGTCAAACGGAAGCCGCAGGCAAGGAGGCCCAGGCAGCCGCGGGAGGGAAGCTGGAGAAGGGGTCCTACCACCAGCTGCTGGGAGTACATCTGGCCTTTGGAGGAGAAGCGAGCGAGCCGGGAGGCTGCTGCTAGAAAGCCATCAAGGGCTGCAGCACTCCCCATGGCTCCCAAATGCGATAGGAACGCCTTCCTTTCTCTCGCTCCTCCTCCACTGACCCGGAGCCTCCAAAGTGAGGGGCTCTTTTTCCAGGAGCCCCCTTTCCTCGGAAGCCCTCTCCCGGTGGGAGGGGACACAGATTTCATTTTGGCTAACCCCCCAGAGCAGGCTTCCTCTCTCCTGCACAGCCTCTCTCTCACCAGCTCTGCTTGGGGGCCCCTAAGTGTTTTGAGGTGGGCGAACTTATGCCTTTATGGGCAAGAAGTATGAAGTCAGACCCCACCTGGCCTCCACTTAGCCCGCAGGTTCTGACAGCAACCTCGGCTCTGCAGAGGAAGGACAGCAGTTACTACGCCCACCCCACAGAGAGGGGCCCCAGGGGTTTTGGAGCCTCAGAAATGTAGCAGATGGAGGTTCTCCCCATCCTCTCATCTGCACCCGGGCAGGACATGAAGATGGGGGTATGAGAAGGAAGGGAGGAGGAATGAGCTCCTGGATCTGTAATTTGGGGGGGAGCCCCCCTCAAATCTGGGAAAAGCCACAGCCAACACCAGGAGGGCTTTTTCACAGGCCCAGGAACTAAGCTCTTGTCTCCTATGATGCCCCTGAGAAGTCCCAACTCACCTTGCAGTTTTAGGGCGGGGAAGCTGAGACCCAGGGAGGACCTGGCCTGGGTCAGCCAGTGCTGACAAGCAAACATCGCTCCATCTTTCCTCTCCACCCCAAGAACAGACTGTCGTTGCCTTTACCCTCCAAGGTGCCTCTCTGCAGGCCGCAGCTGCCCAGGGTGGGATTTAGACATGCTCTACCTCTGGGCTTGCCTGGCATCCTAGGCCCAAGGGCCACAGAGACCTGTTGGAGAATTAATGGTGATGAAAATAACAACCACCACAAGCAAGTCAGCAGATCTTCTCAACTGCCCATCATGCCCAAGTACTGATCACCACCTTATTAACACCCCCTTGGGTGTTCTCTGGGCTGTGAATCCCTTCCTCCAACTGTTGAAAATTCCACCCCCCCCACACCCCTACACACAGAAGGCGCATAAATTTGTAGAATGATTTTCAAGGTTTTAACAAACACTTTGAACCCACGGGTGGGAGCCCAGCCAGGAACCCGCCACCTCCTATTCACAAACCCAGGACCCTGGTTAAAGGCCCCAAAGATACTTGTTTAATCTCCACAGAAGTCCCACCTTTTACAGATGGGGCTCAGCGAGGCTACCCTCCTAGGTCACCCTGGGTTCAGTTGGTGCCATAGGGTGAGGGTCGGCAGCGGTCAGGGCGGTCAGGGCAAAGACCCTTTGCCTGCAGATTCGAAATCATGGTAATTCACTTGGGGGGCGGTGGGGGAGAAGGGGTTGTTATTGGTTGATTTTTGCCCCAGACTTTTTATTGACATAGAAATCAAACATAACCTTGTTAAGTTTAAGGTATAGGATGTGCTGGTTTAGCCTATCTATATGTTGCAAAATGAGTACCACAATAAAGTTAGCTGCCACCTCCACTTCTTCCACATAGTTAATGTGTGTGTGTGTGGTGATGGCATTCAGGAACTACTCCGTTAGCAACATTCAAGGATATGATACAGTATTATTAGACACAATCACCAGGCTGTAACTTAGTTTCTTCATCTAAAAAATGGGAGGAATAATTGCACCTTTTCCTTAGGGCTGTTGGGAGCATTGGACAAGACTGTGCAGAGACAGACTTAGGCGATCCAGACAGACAAACAAACAAAATCGGCTTGAGGGGCAGTCGGAGAAAATGCAGGCTGGGATGTGGCAGCTTTTTGCTCTTAGCTTGAAGAGCCATAAAAGACCCCCCTCCCGGACCAAATCAGACGTGCGCCCCAGCGCCAGCCCCAGGAATCCCAGGATGGGGGCGGGGGTGTAAAAACAGACACGCCTGCCATGTCTCCCACTCCCCAAACCCAAGGTATTTTTACTGGCTAATTGCTTAAGTGAAGCCGCCCGGGCGGAGAGCGCGCAGTAACCGGAGCAGGGAACCAGATCCTGCTCCGATTGTGCCCGGGCTGGCCTCAGGGGCGGGGGCAGAGGCAGCCGCCGACCACCCACCGCGAGGGCAGCCGCCTCGCCCGCTGCGCCCCTGCTCTGCATTAGCGCCTGGCCAGCACCCCCCTGCCCTGCTCCCTCCAATCCTTTCCAGAGGACGTCCAAAGGCGACCCAAGGTAGTGTGGGCTGGTCCCCAAACCCCTGGCAGGTACTGGGCAGCGAGGGAAGCCGGCTGGCCAGGGGATATCGGTAGGGAGGCTGGAGGGACAGGATGGGACATTTATGGGTGAAAATGCAACCCGCAGATAAAGGGCTTTGGGGAGAAACGTCAAGGTCAGGAGGCGAGAGGGTATTCTTCCTCCCTCAATCATAACATGATCTGTGCACAGAATATCTGGGCTCTTTCTCTGCAAACTGGGGATATGCACACGCATCACACATGCCAGTCTGTAGAGGGGAAGAACGGTGGGACTGGGTGGTGTCTGGCAGGCAGGACAGTGTCAGGTGGGTGCCAGGGTGAGGGCTGTGCACAGAATAGCTGAGATGTACAAATATGAATCGTTTGCTGCGCTGAACACTAGAGGATGTAAGTACAGTATGGTGTCTTCACGTGCAATTAGGATTTTAAGAGGTGAACAAGATAGCACTTTATGTGTGCAGAACATTCGCATGTAATATGAGGTGGCCCGTGCACAGATCATTGCAGAGTAAGTTTAGTATAGCAAGGTATGCGCATGGAATGGTTTGAAGGTGCGTACAACGTAATGTATTCCAGACACAGAATCTTGTGGTCTCTGAAGAGAAGATAATATGGAATTAGACAGACGGTTGTAGATTGTGTGTATGATATAAAGGGGTATATTATAAATGATATATTGGATTTACATGAATATCGTAAAATGTGTACAATTCGATGCCCGTGGGCACAGAACATCATGGGAAATGTGTTGACAGTGCGTCTGGGTACAGCCGGGCGGTCGGAGGAGAGGGGTCTACCCTGGGGAGCTCAGTCCCCCCAGGCTCCAGGCAGTGTGTTTGCAGCAGAGGATGGCTGCGTCAGCGAAGGCTGCAGGAGGTGTGCGTGCCATCTAACATGCAATAATAACAATGCAGAGCCCACGCAGCTCATGGTTGTTGAAGCCTGACTGTGTGCTCTTCTGAGGCCCCTCAAGGTGATCACTGGCTCATGCAGCCCTGACCATACCACGTAAGGCAGGCTCCAGGGAAGCCAAGGTCCCAGGAAGCTAAGCGGACTCTCCTGCTGATTTTTGTAGCTTCGGGGGCACTCTGGAAGTGCTATGGAGTCTTGGGGACCATGTGTCTTCTGTGCGGGCCTCCAGGAGGTTGGTAGCACAGGACCCTGTGGTCCTCTCTCTGCAGCCGGTGCAGCGGACAAGAGGTGTGTGCACTGAGGAGCCCACTGGGTGTCCCGGGGCCATGGAGGAAGCTCCTGATCAGAGCCTACACCCACGTTTTGGGGTGCTGTACCCCCTTGTGCCCCATTGCTGCCCAACTAAATTCCAAACCAGGGCAGCCCTGATGTCAGTAGGAAGCCAGATTCTGGGTCCCCCGAGACTCCTCATGGGGTTACCCCAAGGTGAGGAGAGAGAGAGAGACATCACCCCCTGGCCCGCAGAGCCCTGCCACACCCCCGAGGCACACGTGGGGCTCAGAAATCCCACCTGTTTGGACCACCAGGGCCACGGGTCGCGTTGGGGGAGCAGCAAGGGAGGGGCTCCCCCTGCACCAGGCCCCGGCAGTCCATCTCCCTGTCAGCTGTACATTAGGGAGAGGTTCATATTTTGGTCAAGAAAAAAAAAAAGGCCCGTGTTTGCACGGCTGCAGCCCTGAGCTTGCCCCTCACTTGGCCCTTTTACCCAAAAGCACACATTTTCCATGACGTTCTTCAATGAAATATTTGACAACATTGCAGCCCAGGAATTTACAGCCTTCTTCCCCTGCGAGATTTTTGGGAGTTTTCTGGCATTAGCAGTGCACGCTGCTCTAAGAAACAGAGATGCTCCTGGGACACGGAGTGTCCTGCGCTCCCATCCGGATGCCTGGCTGGGCAGCCGCCCTCCCGCTTCCCACAGAGACAAGCTCTGAGGCATCCAACATTGTTACCCCACTGCCCGGCAGCTGTGCTCAGAAAGATAGCATGTTCCTTCCCGCGTGGGGTGTGAGGATGTGTGTGGTGCCGGTTTGTTTCTGAGCAAGCCTTCTCACGGGAGGGAGAGGGATGCCCCAAAGCTGCTGCAGAGAGGGAGGGAGGGAGGCGGTGGCTCAGCGCCTGGGGGGCTGGGGGGCTGCCAGTGTGTGGGGGGAAGCAGTGTAGAGAGAGATGAAAATTAATTCTGTGAGTTTCAACAAAAGGAAAATATCCATTCAATTTCAGGGGCTAGGTATTTCCTATTTTCTAGGTGAGGGAGAGAGAAAATAAAGACAGACAGTGGGACCAAGGGAAAACACACACACACACACACACAAACACACACACACACACACACACACAGCTCGTGGGGAGGAGGGAGCTAGAACTAAGACTGGGGAATGAGGGCCGGCAAAGCAGGGTGGCCAGGGAGACGTGCTCAGATTTGTTCCTTAATCAAAAGCAGCTATCTGCTCCCAGGAACCTGCGGGTGTGTGCGCTCAGATGTGCCTGCGGTCTCCCCTTAGAGCTGGTAGTGCTCGCTGTCTATTTCCATTTAGAGGGCCTTGAAAATGATACAAACAAGTGTTATTTTTTATCCAGAAAACAAAATTCGCTCAGCCCCTGCCCCACTCAGGGAGGGAGGGAGGGGGGTGGCGCTGGCTGGGGTTTGCTGAGAAAGTAGAAGTGACACCCTCTCCCGCATCCCCCCCACCCAGTCTGGTTTGGGGGCTTTTGTCCCAGCCGGGTTGCCCCAGGCACCCCTGAGAGAATCCGCGCTTGGATGTGGGGGACTTGCACGGCTTTGCTGGACCCGTTCTCTGCACGATTTACTGGGGAGCCAGTTCTTGCATGTATGTGGACGTGGGTGAAGGTACCGCAGGTCCTGGGAAGTCAGAGCTGGTGGGGTGCTGGGCATCCTGCCCTGTGCACTGAGGGCCTGGAGACACGGAGACCCTGCCCCTCCCCAGAGAGAGACCAATATTTGGCCACCAGAACCCAGAGACACCTAGAGTCAGAGACACAAAGAGTGAGGCCCTGAGAGAGACAGGCACACACAGATGGTGAGAGTCAGAAGTTTGCATACCTTGGTGAGAGAGAGACAGAAGGTCAGAGAGCAAAGTCAGAGGCGGGTGGGGAGGTGGGGGGGGGGGAGAGAGCAAGAGTGAGAGGAGATCTGACTGGGATGGACAGAGTTCTTTGGTCTTCTGCTTGGGGATTGGGGGTGGCACCTAGAAAGCAGGGAGCCTCAGATTGGAGTGAGGAGTGTGTGCAAGAGAGGGGGAGAAACGGGGGAGAGGGAGAGACATGGAGAAGAAAGAAGGAAGAAAGAGGAAGGGGAAGGGAAAGAAGAAGGAGGAGGGGGAGGAAGAAAAAAAAAGGAAAGAGAAAGAAAAAGAGGAAGAGAAGAGACATGCTTCTCCCTGGGCTCCAGGACTGCAGGCAGTGGCTGCTCTGACACTGAAGCTTTCTGCGTCCAGTTCTCCTGGGTGTGGGTCCCAGACCTGCTCCCGTTCAGCCCTGGTGTGGTCCTTTCCCAGGAGAGCCTGAGGGTCCTGGTGGCAACGCTTGTTGGTATTTGTGAGTAAATCGATAGGAGGCCACGAGCAGGGTGGACCGAGAAGAGCCTTGGCAAGTGACAACCTCTAGGTGCCTCAGTTTCCTTATCTTAAAATGGGGATGATAAGTTCTCCATCCAGAGGAGCAATGCCGGAACACTCCATGCCGGAGTCTTGTGGGTGCATGGGGGCATTCATGTAGACCTTGGCAGATGGTTAAACAACAAACAAACGAACGAACAAACCGGGCAGGAGCGTGGGACCTGCCTACTGAGACTGGGCTCCACGGCTGTGTGATCTGGGCTGGTGGCCTTCCCTCTCTGAGCCTTGGTTTCCTCATTGGCAGAATGTGAACAGTGACAGTGCCTTCCTCTGGGTAGCCACGAGGAGTACATAAACGAGTACTTGTTGGCCTGGTTGTTATACGTAGGGGTGCTTCCTCACAGAGCGTGGGATGGGGGGATGAGATTTCTCAGGCCTGTCTCCTGGCAGTCCCCGAAGGCCTGTGGGGACCAAGGATTTGGTGGAGGGGAATCAGCTCATGTGGGACTTTGACTAAGTCCCTTTCCCTGAAGACTCTGTATTTGCCACCAGTGAATTTCCTCCTCCCCGGTGTGGACAGGAAAGGAGCTCAAATCCCGGCAGGGACTTCAGGTGGCAGAGTGCCCTGTTGGAGGGGAGCCTCCTTGAGCCACGCAATGACTCAGAATGGACTTCCAGACACAGGGCAGGGTGATGCAGCTGAGGTGTGCCCCGCTGCTCCTACCAGCCAGGCTCAGTCCCTGCACCAACAGAGCTCCTTGCAGGTGGCCACCTAGACCAGGGCCCAGTCTGTGGAAGACCTGGGTTAGAATCCCACCTCCCTGCCCCATCTGCTCTGTGACCTCTCTGCAGCTTCTTAACCTCTCTGAACCCCCTTTCTCCTTTGCATGATGGTGAAAATATAGGCATCTCTGCCCTAGGGCTGCGTGAAGACTGAGAACATTATCCTTAGAGAACCGCTGAGCAGACTACGTGCCAGCCCTGTGCTAAGGGTCTGCTCTTACTGAGCCCATTCCGTAGAGGAGAGCAAGGCGCGGGCACACAGTGAGGGCTCATGAACGTGGGACCCACTGCAAAGCACTTGCCTCCCTCCTCCCAAGGGCACCCGCGGGGTCCCCACTCTGGGCTGCTGTTCACAGATCCAGGAAGAAGAGGGGAGACTATCACCCCCCAACTCAGAGGCTCTGCTTAGTGCACCCCAACTTTCCACCACAAGTAATAACAAAAGAACAGTCTCCAACTGTGATGACTCTGCTCTATAACCTTCCTGCTCGCACCCCTGCTTCCCGGCACCCTCCCCAACAGTCCAGTTTCTGGGAATTGCCAGGGAGGGGGGGTGGCCCCAGTTTCCACTTGCTGGGGGAGGGGGCTCATTTAGTCCCCAGACTTTCCCCACCAAGGTGTTCAGGGAAAATCTTTATTGCCGCTTTTTTTTGTGTAGCATGAAATTGGGGCCGGAGGACTTGTAGCAATGCAGGCGTTGGAGCAGCTCTCAGCTCAGCTCCGCAGAGGCCCAGGGGTCCCTGTCCCCCAGGAGCGGGCCTCCAGGACAATTTTTCTTCTTCGGAGTGGGATTGAGGGCCCCCTGCCTGCTCAGGCTCTAGGTCTCCACCTGGGGCAATTACAGAGCCCCCACCCAGCTGCTGCTGCTCAAACCTTATGGTTAGTGAACTTAAGTTTACAACTTGACTCTCCCTTTTAGCTATTATTATTTTTGCCTCTTACTCAGTGGTCACCTTGTTACCAACAAACAGCTTTCCACCCTGTAGAATTTAAAAATCAAATAGAGGGAAAAACATAAAACCAACACTCGAACTTTCCAGTCCTTTTATTTTGAAAAAATATTTTATCAATGCTGGAGAGACACCAAAACTTTTGGGAATTATTTATCGATTTTAGAGAGAAAAGGAGGGAGGGAGGGAGGGAGAGAGAGAAACATTGATTTGTTTTTCCACTGATTTATGCTTTCATTGGCTGATTCTTGTATGTGCCCTGATGAGATCAAACCACAACGTTGGCTATCCCGCCGTTCTAATCAACTTAGTGTCCCTGCCCCGGCCCACATAGCAAACCTTTGGACAAGCTGATCACACACAGATCCTCGTATGGGTTCATTTTAAAAAGTAATTTCCTTGGGGCACTTCGTTTTCATAGATGTACTTCATTGCCCTACCCCACTACCAATTCATTCTTATCCTGGATGTGTTTCATCTTAATAATTAGCCTTTAGTTACCTGCAAAATTCTCTCCCTGACATGGCAAGATGTATGAGACCGCTATTTTAAGGCGCATAAACCTCAAAATATTCCAAACATGTTGTTGTACTCCCAAGGTCAAAATCAACCCTTTTATCTTGTTTCTCCTCCCACCTCCCTTCGCGCTGGTAAAGTCGGGGGATGAGTTAGGTGCACGTGGCGGCAGCAGGCAGAGCCTCCAAGGGTCAGTCACACACTCCCACCCCCCCACCCCCTCCCAATTAGCTGAGACCCGTTTAATTCGCCGTGAAAACGAACTCAATTAGGAATCACATTCGCTTTTTAAAGAGGCCGGTAATGAGTGTCCCCGCACCCTAGGCGCCACCGCTCCCACGTTTTTCTCCGCGAATTTGCGAAGCAGCGTTTGCTGAAGGACTTGGCTTCGGGGTAGCGGCCCTTCCCCACCCTCCCGGCCCCTCGCTTCTCTCTTCTGCCTCGGAAGCCGCCGGCACTCACTGGTTTTCGAGGCTGAATCCGCCTCGAGCTGGTTTCCTCCCAGACGAGAACTGGCGGAGCACTGGCTTTCGGCCGAGGCGGTGCGGGGACTTTCGCAGGAAGCACCGCACAGGCTGCTCCCCGGTGGCCAGGCCGCCGCGGGGCTCT
>NW_006289713.1:4469110-4469776 GCF_000327345.1 Myotis davidii
GTGCGCTCCTGGAGAGGGGCCTTCGGAACCAGGGCGGCGCGGCGCGTGGGGGGCTCCGACGTCCTCAGTGGACCGGGTGCGAATGCCCCCTTTCCTCAGGCGCTCGAAGGGACCGGACCCTGGATGCAATCTAGGTTGCCGCTAGAGGGGGACGCCTAGATCGGAATCTAAGGCCCGTGAAACTGGGGGGCCTCGAACCCATTGTTCCCCACCCTGCACACCCGGGAAATTGAAAGCGAGATTGCTTAGGACGCGGCTCAGCGGGCGATAGGAGCGGCGGCACCAAAGATCGCGCAGTAACTACAGGGGAGGAGGGGCATCCGAGCCGCTGCGGGGCCAGCACAGCCGCGCTGTTCCCGGCCTTCGTTCTACCGGAACGAGCGCGGTCCTCCGCCCGCCTGTGCCCGCGAACCACAAACCTGCAGCCACTGGAGGGCTTGGGCTGACCCCCACTGAAGCCCCCCAAAAGCGGGTTTTTCATTCGGGAGGACGAACTGGGGGTTCAGAGAACGGAGAAGAGCGCGAAGCTCAGACCCAGGACTCTGGCTGACTGCTGAGCGCGGATGCCCTGCGGACCCAGGAACATGTGCGCACGCACGCGTGCGGGGTGCGTGGGCGTGAGAAACTCGCACCAGAACTGCGAGGCCGCGGACTCTGGAGGCCCGC
>NW_006289713.1:4470098-4476691 GCF_000327345.1 Myotis davidii
GTGTATATTTTTGTTCAAGTGGTGTTTATGTTAATGAAAAAAGGATGGAATTACAAACAGCCCGCCGATTGCGCCGCGGCCACCGGGACTCGCGTCCCAGGTCCAATCCAAGGGCGCGCCTGGGCCCGCTCGGGACCGTTAGCAGAACCCCATTCCGCCTAACGAGGTGCAATTGCGTCTCCTCCCTCCGCCCCTGCGCATCGGGAGCCCCTGCAGCCACCCCCTCCCCACCCGGCAGCCGGCAGGAGCACCAGCAGATTCTGGATAAGAAAAACCCTCCTTGAAGTCCGGCAGCGCCTTTGTGTTTAAGAGAACATTCGAGTGGGAGTCGAATCGGTCTCCCGCCTCCCCGTCACCGCCTGCCTTTCACTCCCCTCTTTTCTGTTTAAAATAATGTGATTCGCCTGGCTTGTTCCACGCCGCTCCCCGGGGAAGCAGTCGGCTTTCTGAAGCCGTCCCAGCCCCCCGCCCCCCATCCCAAGATAATAGTTTTTTCTTTCTCATGCGCGACCGCCCTCTTTTCCTCAGTTGATTGGAAAGGACTGGGGTGGCGGCGCGCTGCTGCCTCCTTTTCTTTAGGTAATTAGTACCCGGGTAGGGAAGGGAAGGGAAAAGCAGGGAAGGGAAGGGAAGGGAAGGGGCGGCGGGATCCGCTGGAGAGAGCGCGGACCACAGCTGCGGGAGAGAGTCTAACTCGCGCAGGAGACGGCGGGGCGACGCGGGTTCTGTCCGGGTTGGGACCAGGGCCCCCGGCTTCCTCTGGAAGCGCACCCTGCTTCTCTCCAAACGCACCCTGCTTCTTTCCTGCTGTATCTCCACAGGCAACGCCAGACAGGGACCTGAGCGTGGCCAGCCCAGTGGTCAGTCCAGGGCCTTTTCTCCACACATCCCCGCAGCTCTTCACCACACTACGCCTGTGTAGCCCTTGCTCCCCCACTTCGCATCAGTTCCCCTCCCGGGCAGGTGCACAGGCAGCGGCCTAGGGAATACCCCGCCCACCGGGGGGCTTCCAACCCTCCCGCTGGGTCAGGTAGCAACACTGGGGGCCACACCTTCCCCGTATTTGAATCTCTGCTTCCCTCACCACAAAGCAGACTCGTTTATTCAAAAAGGCTTTGAAAGACAGGCTCCCCCTGACCTGGTCACCGGCCTGGCACCCCAACAGTAAAGAAGTCCCGGGAACCACAGAAACAGAAACCTCTCAAGGAAGAGGGCAAGTCAGGGTAATTCCAGGCTGCGTGAGAATTCTGCATGTGGACTTGCTCTCCCAGGCAGCGTCCTTAGGGTGGTTCATGCCAAGCCGGAAGTCTAGGTAGAGTTTGCCCGCGTGGGGGGAGTTACGAGAGGAGAAGACATCATTCAAAGGCCATGTGCCCCTCCTCTGCACCTGAGGCTCCATGCCAACCCCTGGAAACGGTTTGGGAGTTTGGGTTGTAGGCCCCCTGGGTCTCAGGTGATGGAGTCAGTGGACTTGCGTGTGGGGGAGTGTTCCTAACTCCAGATCAAAGGGTCTCCAGGCAGGAGGTGCAAAACCAGGTGTGTGGGTCCATTTGGGGGGAGAGCAGCCCCAGAGCTGCTCCAAGTCCCTAACACCTTCCCTCCCAAATAAGAACCACTAAATCCAACCAATTGGGCCCAAGTCATGGTTTTTGGCACCCCCTTCTTTCAGAGCGCTGCCATTTGTCAAACCAGTGCATTGCACTGACACTCCCCTGACGGTTTTGTAGCCTTGACACTGAGCAGCAGAGAGAAAAATCCAAGCGAGAAGGGGTGTGGGTGCGTGCGTGCGTGCGCGGCACCCGGTGCTGCGGCAGGCCAGAATCCGCCCCCTCTCCTGCGGGCTGCGGGGTCACAGGCTCCAGCTGGGACATGTTTTCCGGCAGAAGTGCGGGGGCCCAGGCCGGCCCAGACCAGAGCAGTTGCTTCGCAGAACCCCTCCCTTCCCGCTTGCCGCCCTGCTCTGCGCCAGGTCACCAATTTGTCTGCCAGCGCCTGCTTTACTCTCTCAATAGCCTTCAGCAGGTGCCTGGCCCCCTCCTCCCTGTCCCCTTTCCTGCGCCCTCACCAGTCAGACTGATACGAGGTTTGTGTTGGAAACACGTCAAGCTGGTGTTTAGTCTGTCGCGATTGGTGGTGAGGCGCCTTCTGAGCAAGCGGAATGCCCAGTTATAGGGCCTTGCATTCTGGCCATGGAGGTAGGGTGGCTTTTTTCTGGGGAGTTTTGGAAAGCAGGCGTCCAGGTGGAAAGATGGAGTGAGGGCCACTCTTCAGGGTTAGGAGTCACCCGTATAGGGCTCCGGGGCAGCCCCTGGCCAAGGACCGCACCACCGTACTTGGCTCTCGGGCATTCGCAGGTCTTGGCAGCCTGGGCACCACGGGAGCCACTGTCCTAACCGGCACCACTTTCTCTGGGTCTGGTGCATGCCAGACCGAGCCTCGAACCACCTTGGAGCTGGCAGAGCCCCTCTGCACGCCCCAGCCACTTATTCCATCCTGCAATTAAACCCAGGGTCACATATCTCCTTAACGACGCTATCAGGCCAGCGGCTCATTATGGCGTATATTTAGCCATAAACTATGGGTTGTAGCGAGGAGGAGATGAAAATTATTGTGTTCTGGGAATGAATCCTTTTAGCCGAAACCAGAGCTGTTATTTACCAGGGAGAACTAAGTACAGGCTCTGTCTTCCAGGAGACCCCAGGCAGGACGAGTGGCTTTCAGGTCCTTTCCTGCTCTGCTAGTGCCCCCACCCCTACCCCCCAGGCCTGGCCACAGGGCACCCTGCTTCCTGAGGCCCCAAAAGTGCTGCCTCAGGGTGCACTGAGCCACCAAGGAGTGACTTCGCTAAGCAGCAGAAGGGTGTTCCTATCCACGGTCTGGTCTCAGCTCCCAAGTTTGGAGTCCCCCCTACAGCCCGCTTGCCTGGTTTGGAGGGTCAAAGCCTTGGGCAGCCGTGGGCAAACTACGGCCCGCAGGCCGGATCCGGCCCGTTTGAAATGAATAAAACTATTGAAAAAAAAGACCGTACCCTTTTATGTAATGATGTTTACTTTGAATTTATATTAGTTCACACAAACACTCCATCCATGCTTTTGTTCCGGCCCTCCTGTCCAGTTTAAGAACCCATTGTGGCCCTCGAGTCAAAAAGTTTGCCCACCCCTGGCCTTGGGTAAGGTTGGTTGTAAGAAGGCGGCACAGTAGCCATGCAGTGGAATGGTCTGAAGCTGGTGGGGTCGACGCGTCTGGCTTCTAAAGTGGTTCTATTTCTGCTGTGCAGTCTTGGGGTGGGGGGGGGGAGGGTTACCTAACCTCTCTGCACCTCAATAGCCTCATGTATAAAATAAGGGAGACGTCAGACCTCCTCCCTGAAGGCAAAGAGATTAGATCAGATGTTAGTGTGAATGAAGGCTGTATCCCAGCTCCTGGTCCGGGGGATGCTCAGTACGTGGCAGCCAAAGGAAAGACCAGGAAGGCCCTGGTGGGACTAACGTAAGCACTGCTGAAGGGAATAAATGAATGAAGCCATTTGTGTAAGAGGCTGTGGGAGACTTGGAGTCCAGTGTTGGGCACGTCCAGGTTTGAATGGGGCGCAGACTATCACCAGCTGTGCCCACCAGTTTGGGGAACTTATTCCCCGTGTCTAGGCTCCAGGGTCCTCGTCCTTGAACACTGTTTGGCCCAGAGTTGCCCGGAGTGGCTGAGATGCTGCTGTGTGGTGTCCTGGGCAGAGCTCCACATGAGAAAAGGTGATCAAACTTGATCTCACCGCCTGCTTCCCCCTCCCCCAACATCCTGGATGTCAGGGTGGCCCTGGTTGGAACCAGGAGTTTCCAGATACACTCATGCTGCTCAGCGTGGCCCTTGCAGTTCTGGAGCGATGGAAATTGTGTGGGCTTGAACCACCCCAAATTTAGCCTCGTAGGAAGTGAGTGGGTGACCCACAATCTACAAATATTTGGACAAACCAGAGAAGGGAGTCCCCAGTCTAAATGTTTGCCCAAGGCCTCTGAGCAAGTAGATTAATTACAAGGCGAATGGCCCCCCTCGGGCTGGGCAGGTGTGTCCTAGAGGAAAGAGGCCGTGACCCCCGCGCCGGCTGGCCACGCTCCAACTTCCCTGGTCTCCAGGCTGGCAGGATACCCAGTCTCCATCCCTTCCGCGTGGACGTCCTGCCCAGAGATCCTGGGAGCTCCTGCCACATAGATGTGGGTGGTGTTGGGCAAGAGCAGATCCCGCAGACCCCTCCTGTAGACCCCCCACATACACACCCAGGTCCCCAGCACTGTCTTCTTAGAGCAGGGCCTCACTGTCCTGGGGTGCTGCCCTTTCAGTGCACCATCCCCTTCTTCCCTGCCACCCATCTGAACACAGACAGGAGTCAGAGGGCCTTTGGGACTCAGTCCTGGCCAGGGGAGGGATGCCGACATTGCTTCTTTGTCTTCAGCATTGTGGTGATTTCTGGAGGTGTTTGTAGTTCTGAGAGGGGAGAGGTGGATGGCATGATGACATGGTCACTCACAGCTGTGTGGCATTGGCCATGGGTGGCGAGGTCCCACCCACCTCTGAGCCTCTGTTTTTCTTCTGTGAAATGGGGATTCTGTGTTATTCTCCCGAGGCCAGGCCTTCTACCTTTGACCTTCATGAGATGATCCCCCTTCTTAGTTTGATCCCCTTGTCTCTTGGTGGGGCACCGCCCCCAGAACCCCCATCGCCTTCAGAAAGCACACACCAGGTGCTTCATGGCTTCTAATTCTGAGGTCGCTCTGGGATCCAGGCTTCTCGGAGGGCTCAGTGGCTAGGGCGGGGCACAGGGAGAAATTCCGCAGATGTAATCAAATGGAGTTCCTATTAAATGATGTGGCAAGACGTCTCTTTTGTTGGTTGATTACTAGGAATATGCATGTGGTTTATTGTTCTGACAATGTGCATTAAGGGGCTTGTGTTTCTTCGGGCAGCACATGTATTAATTACCCAGGAATTTCAGGGAGTGAAGACGGGAAAGGGCGATGCAGGCGGCAGAGGCAGACACATTGCTGGATGATTCTGCTCAGATTCCTTCGCCTCAAGTGGGTCCAAAGGCACCTCCTTGGACAAACGGTGGATTGGATCAGAAGCAGGACTCACAGCAGGGCTGGCGTCCTGGCTACTGTTGCTGGGAGGGTCTCCCATCATGATGACGCATGCATGCAGCCTGACGCACGCTTGGAAGCACACTGCCTGTCACTCACGGGGAGTCTGTGGCCCAAGCTTTCGTTACATTAGAAGTATATTGCTGCCGGGCTAGCCGGCTGCTCCAACGAGGAGCCCCAAGTACAACACTCCAATTGTGTCCTCTGGGGCCTTGAAATTGCAGTTCTTGCACAAACTAAGTTTTCTCTGTTAAAAAGTATTTTTCTGTGCTTTCTTCCACTACGAAAGCCAGATTCAATGCCTTCCTTGTGTCAGGCTTGCTCAGGCGGTGGAGGAAATCGCAGAAAATCCAGAAGGATTAAGCTAACGAAGACAACTTTTTCCTTTCGGTGTCATATTTGGGTCTGTTCTCTGGGTTTAACGGATTTCTCCAGCTGGCCTGTGGGGAGACCGACAGGGGTCCACCCGGCATCCAGCCACAGTGAACCCTCATCTCAGTTTGGAAAACAAAAGGATGATCTAGGACAGGGGTGGACAACCCCTGGCACGCGTGCCAAACATGGCACGCCAGTAACTTTTGCTGGCACGCAAAACCCTCTCTTATAATCTTCCATTTACAATTTCTTTCTTAATATTGGCTTTTTTATTTTTCAGATAAATTCAGCGTAGGTGCATCTTAGATAAATAAATAATTTTACATAACAAGTTATCTTAAAGACCATAGACATGGATTGAGAAGAGAGGTGAAGAGCAATTTCTATGCCTATGCCTTAACTCTCCCTGCCTTCCTAGATCCGACCAGTGATACTGTTTTTGTCGCTTGAATGAATTTTATTATTTCTTCAAGGTTCTTCACATATGTACACCTTAAGAGATATCAAGCAGGCGTAACACGTTCTCAAAAAATTAGGGTTGGCACGCAGAAGAATTTTGAGTCAGATTTTGCTGGTTTTGGCACGCACTCACAAAAAGGTTGCCCACCCCTGATCTAGGACAACAGTTTCAGGGCACTTTCTCTGGCTCAGGCACCACACTGAGTGTCCTCTCATCTCAGCCCCCAAAGCAGCGTGAGGAGGGAGACTGAGGTGATGATTCTCATTCTGCAAGTGAGGCCATGGAGGCGCAGAGCAGCCACACATTTCTGAGTGGTAGTGACAGGGCTGACGGGGCGTCCAGGGCCTGAGCCTCTGTCCTTAGGAGACCTGGTTGTCCACTCAGCCACTCCACTGACCTTGAACACAGATGAGTGCGGGAGTTCTGCACGTACAGGAGGACAGCCCTGGGGATGATGGGTGCAGACGGGGCCTGGCTTGGGTGGTTATTAAAATAAGTTGCCCAGTTTCTATATTTGAGTTCATAGCTTTCTGAACATGGTTGATTGACTTCAGACCGCTCCAGAATCACTCCTGAAATTCTAAAACTTGCTCTCTAATAAGTGTGTGTGGGGGTGGTGGGGGGGTGGG
>NW_006289713.1:4476807-4481509 GCF_000327345.1 Myotis davidii
TTTGTGTGCTAGTGTTTGCGAGACACCCGGAGCATCTGTTCTTGCAAAGGGCCCTTTTCCAGGCAGGATTTGTGAAGAGGGTCTCATATTTGAAGACAGCTTTTGGATGCAAAATATTTCATTTGACCAGCAATTGCATCACCATCAAAAACAGCTCCTTTCTTGTCTTTTAAGGATACTAATAGGCACAGATGGGGTTTACTTCAAAATAATCCAGGGGTAAAGGGACATGGGAAGGGGCAGGGAAGAAAGGAGACTGGATGTGGAGTTGGCAAATTGTTGATGTTGGCAATGGGCAGATGGGGGTTGGTTATAGTAATTTCTTTACTTAATATGCTTGATTTCTTTCCCATGGTAAAGAATTAAAAAAAAAAAAAAATGAAGTCACCTTTTTTGAACTTGTAGGAACCAACATGGTAGGGGTGGGATAGAACTGTGCAGAATTCACTGATCATAAGGAAGAGAGAGAGAGAGAGAGAGAGAGAGAGAGAGAGAGAGAGAATAGGCACTTAAAGGAATCCAGGCATTTTCAAACTAGGAGGACACTTGAGACGATTGTGTTTCCTTCTCTCATTTTACAGGGAGAAATATGAAGACCAGAAAGGCTAAGTGGCCTATCCAGTTTGGCACAGCGGTGTGAGTTACAGAGCCAGGACCGGATTGCAGAATGACATAGCCTTCTGGTCCTTTTATTTTATTTTTTAGCCGTGTCCATGTAGCAGAAGTAAAGAATTAAGTATTTGCTGTTCTATAAAACCACTGAAGCAGGCAGTCAACCAAGACGTAGACTCATCACCTGGGTCAAAAGATGACATTCCCTGCATCTGGATGCTCTGTGGTCTTGTGGCCGGAGCTTCGGGTGGGGGGCTGGAGCCTCCTGCTTTCCCAGGATGCTTTTGGAATCTGCTGAAGTACCTGTGAATGCAGTGACTGGATTCTGCACGATTCCAACCCCTTCATCTTCTCAGGCCTTCCCATCATGGCAGGTGATAGGACACCCTGCAAGCATTTTGCCTGGAGTGGGACTTCATATGAGGGGGGAGAGACTTACAAACTCATGGACAGGCTGGAGGGGTGTGGCCTAGCTGGGCCTTTAGACCGATGCTGGAACAACACAGAACTGGCCTGCCCAGAAAGCTATGTGTTTATCTCAAACAGGAAGCGGGAGGTTGCCGCTGGATCTACTGAATTCAAGAACGCAGCTATGCCTGCAATCCCAGATCAGGAAGTCACCACCCGCCTGCCTCCTACTCCCCCAGGCAGGTGACTGGACGGTGGAAAGCTGCTGCAGAAAACCTGGAGTCTCCACGCCTGTGCGCACTCTCGGAGCCCAGTGGGCTGTGCTCCAGGCTGCCTCCCTTCTGCCTCTGGACCTGGGCAACTGCCTTTCACTGGCTGAATCTCATTCCCATTCTACAGGAAGTCTGGGAAATGTAGGTTTTTACTTTCCAGATCAGGAAGACACACGAGAAAAGGGGAGTGGATGCTGGGAGGTGAACATATACAACACACACAACATAGGTCCCTTCCTCTGTGTCCTGCGTGGGCTCTGTTCCCAGCGCTGGCCGAGCACTTGTCCAGCTGTCTGGAATGAGCTGGAGGTTTTGGTCCCTGTCTCCCTGTACCCCACCCATCTGCTGTCCCCAGCATCTAGAACAGTACCAACTACACACTCAAAAAGGACATCATAGTTTTGTTTTTAGTGTTATTAACCCTGCAACTACCTTTCATGAAACACATACAGGGTGTCCCCCAAAATGTATAGACACTTAAACAGTTGATAGCTCAAGTGATGTTTTTTTCTTTCCAGATTTAACCCATTGGAATGAATGATGGCAGCCAGACTAAGCTTTGAACAAAGGAAGTTCACCCTAAAATGCTACTGGAAGTTTGAAAACACAGTTGAAGTACAAGGACAGTTTAGGAGGGAGTTTCAAACAGCTCCACCTACGCGACTTACCATCACTCGAATTAGAGATAAGTTTGAAGCGGATGGGACTGTTCAGAACGTCCACAGGAAGCGCTCCGGAAGGCCACGGACATCGACAAGCCCCACAAAGCAAGAACGGGTCCTGGAAATGTACCACCAGAGTCCAGGAAAGTCTGTGCGGCAGGCGAGTCGCGATGCAGGAATTTCCAAGTCGTCTGTCCGTCGTATTTTGAAACGCTGCCATTGGAAAAGTGACATTCCAAGATTAGTCCATGCGATCAGTGAAGACGATCCGGACCGAAGAGCGGAGTTTTGCAAATGGTACCTGGCAAGATGTGTAGAAGATGCACACTTTCCAACAAAGATCGTGTGGAGTGACGAGGCGACATTTAAATTAAATGGTTCGGTTAACCACCACAACTGCACCTACTGCGGACCTGAGAGTCCACACGTGGTGGTGGAACATTCTGTTAATTCACCAGGCGTCACCGTGTGGTGTGGCTTGTCATCAAGAGGATTAATTGGACCATTCTTTTTTGATGCGACTGTGACTGGTCCCATGTACTTGAACTTGCTGCGACAGTCTGTCATGCCACGCATTAGAGAGGTCTTTGAAGATGAGGAGTTTTATTTTCAGCAAGATGGGGCACCCCCTCACTACCATTGTGATGTAACATCCTACCTCGATGAGATCTTGCCAAACAGATGGGTTGGGCGAAGGGGTTCTGTAGAATACCCTCCTCATTCGCCCAACCTCAGGCCTCTAGACTTTTTCTTATGGGGACACTTGAAGGATAAAGTCTACACTGCCAAACCGGCAGCAGTCGCTGCACTGAGACTAGCCATTGAACGAGAATGCACTCACATACCAAATGAAATGCTCCTTGATGTTTGCGGTTCCATCGCTTCACGTTATCAGCAGTGCCTGGATCACAACGGACATCAGTTTGAAAACGGGCATTGGCAAAACAATTAAACAGTGTCTGTAGATTCTATTACATTTTGAAAATGAAATGTATTTGAATAAACACTACCCTTATCATTATTCAAAGTGTGTGTGTATTGTGGGGGACACCCTGTATTTACTAACACCAGGCATGTTAACAAGGAGCTTCCATTCTGGTTGGGTGAGGCAGACGATTAACAGCAAGAAAGAGCAAGTGGACAGGAAAGCTAATTTCAAATAGAATCAATGGCAATGAAGAAAGTAAAAACAGGCAGTGAGATAGAGTGTGATGAAAGAGGGCACATCTGAAGTGGTGCCCTTTGAACCCAGGCTTGGATGACAAGGGGTGGGACAGGCAAACATCAGGAAGAAGAGGGAACAGCATATGCAAAGGCCCTGTGGTCTCCCAGGATCCAGGGAAGGCCAGTGGCTGGGATGGGGGAGTAGAGAGCAGAGGAGGCAGAGAAAGTAGAAAAGGAGGTGGGGAAGCTGGGCAGGGCCCAGGGTGATCCTGCTGGTGCGCTGGGCCATGAAAAGTGGATTTTATTCTAAATGTGATGGTCAACCCTGAAAGGTTTTTGAGGAGGAGAATATGATTTGTTGGTGGTTTTAAAACATGTCTGCGAATCCTTTGATGCTCTTTGTCTCAGAAGGGCTATAGGTCTCCGTGCTCCTCCCGTGAGCCTGGGCAGGCCTTTGAGACCGCCTCCAGGAATAGTATGTGGCGGCAGTGACACTGCGTGGCTTCCAGGGCCAGTGGGAAAGGGAGTCTCTTCTGCTGCCTCTTCCAGAACACACACCTTTGGAACCTCAAATGGTAAGGAGTCAGGCTGCCCAGAAGCCCCACACTGGAGAGAGAGGCCACATACAGATAAGAGGGGCCGGGAGACCCTGTTGCTCCAGCCCCTGCTGTTCACGTCTTCCCAGCGCAGGTGCCAGACATGTGAGTGAAGAGGCCTTGAGATGACCCCAGCCCAGCCCCACGTGACTGTGACCACATGAGACACCCTGAGCCAGAGCCACCCAAGCCCAGCCCCTCTCGAATTCCCGACCCACAGAGGCTGTGAGAAATAATAGAGCCATGACATTTTGGCACAATTTATTATGTAGCAATAGATAACCAGAAAAAATCTGATTTACATTTTCAAAGTAAACTATTTGTTGAACTGTAACTTGTATACAGAGAAGTCTGCAAATTAGCTGGACGAGTTTTCTCAAAGACAATGCACACTATAAGCAGCATGCAGATCAAGACGCCCCCCAGAGGCCCCCCCATTCTTCCTTCCAGTCACTGCCTTGCAATGGGCTCCATGTCTGTGACCCCCCCAAAATTCATCTGTTGACATCTTGACCCCCAGTGGGATGGTGTTTGGAGATGAGGACTTTGGGATGTGCTGGGTCATGAGGGTGGAGCCCCTGTGAATGAAATTGGTGCCCTTTTGAAAGAGACGCTACAGAGCTCCCTGCCCCTTCTGCCAAGAGCGGACACAGAGAAGGCGCCATCTGTGAACCAGGAAGCTGGATCCCACCAGACACTGAATTTGCTGGCACCTTGACCTTGGACTTCAGCCTCCAGAACCGTGAGAAGGAAATGCTTGTTTTTGAAGCCCCCAGTCCATGGCACTGTTGTGTAGTAGCCTGAGCTGACTGAGACGCCAGAGGTGACCACTCTCCTCACGGGCTGCAGTGGAGCCCTGCCTCTCGTTGGACATTGAGTAAATGGAGCCACACAGAAGGTGCTGTTTCCCTGAGGCGCTGTGCGTATGTGACTCACTGGGCTGATGCAGGGAGCCATCACACGATGTGACACAAGTTCTTTACTGGTT
>NW_006289713.1:4481551-4486225 GCF_000327345.1 Myotis davidii
ATTCTAGTATCTTTGGTGCATACACATGCACATTTCTGTTGCATATTGTTCTTGTATCTCTTTATATATTAGTTGATTTCAGAGAGGAAGGGAGGGGGAGAGAGAGATAGAAACATCAATGATGAGGGAATCATTGATTGGCTGCCTCCTGCACTCTCCACACTGGGGATCGAGCCTGGAACCCGGGCACCTGCCCTGGCTGGGAATCCAACCTTGACCTCCTGGTTCATAGGTCCAGGTGCAACCACTGAGCCATGCTGGCTGGCTGTTTCTGTATCTCTTAATGTGGAAGGGACCATCCTAAAAGTGAGGACATCATCCTAAAACAATAACCCTTTCTCTTTCTCAGGATCCTGTGGACGGCCAGGCTCAGCCGGGATGTTCACCTCCACGTGATGCTCTACTTGCATCCACGGGGCTGGGGGTCCAAGCTGCTTGCTGTCGGGCTGGCAGTTGGGGCTGGGAGCTCTGCTGAGACTTTTGAGCAGATTTTTGCCTCAGTTCCCTTCCCGTGGCCTCTCCACGTGGCTCCAGCTTCTAATATTAGGGCGTCTGGATTCTGAGAGGAAAAGTAGAAGCTTCCAGCTGTGAAGTGACCCACATCCTGCATGGTCCAGCGTTCGGGATCTGGAGAAGGGGCTCCATGCAAATGAAAGAGATGAGACAAGAAATAATAACTTGGAAATTGGGGGGCCAGGAGAGAGCCCATCCCAAGAGGAAAGACTCCAGTTGGGCTCAGGCCTTGTCATCCTTTTATTCAATTTGGGATACACCCATAGCCCTTAGGCAGGCAATTTCCAGTAACGACAGACTATCTTATCAGTAAGGACTTACATGACTATCTGGTAGGGAAGTTGCTTCAGCTTCCATTGTTTGGACTAAGCAGTGGGTGCATAGCTCTGACTTTTTTCTTTTTTTAAATGTATTTTATTGATTTTTTTACAGAGAGGAAGGGAAAGGGATAGAGAGTTAGAAACATCGATGAGAGAGAAACATCGATCAGCTGTCTCCTGCACACCCCCCACTGGGGATGTGCCCCCAACCAAGGTACATGCCCTTGACTGGAATCGAACCTGGGACCTTCCAGTCCGAAGGCCGACACCCTATCCACTGAGCCAAACCAGTCAGGGCAGCTCTGACCTTTGCCAGGGCTCAAGGGTCACCAGCCTTCCGGGTTCCTTGTCCACACCTCTCTGCTAGTGAAGACAATGGGCGGCTTCCCACATCCAGCCTTATTAAGTGGTGGTTGCCAGAGGAGGGGGGTGGGGGACAAGGGTCCTAATATGAGGTGACAGGAGGAGATTTGACTTCGGGTGGTGGGCACATGGTCCTATATACAGATTTTATAAATTAGTAATCCACACATGTAACCTATATGTTCATGTAGATAAATGCCACCCCAATAAAAACAAAAATTAAAAACAGAGGCCTGGTTCAGATGTCCCAGCCATCACCCCATTGGCCAGAGCAGGGAGAGGGCTGCCTGGACTTGAGCTTGGGCAATGAGCTCCATCTCTGGATTGACAGCTGGATGTGCTGCAGGGAGGGCGGCCTTGTTGGGGGCCATCTTTGGAGGCTGAGTCCCACCTGAGGAGGTCCACTCCCGTTGTGAAGAGTGGATTGTGTGCTCAGAGTCCACCAGGACTTAAGGATCACCTTGGGGCCTTCTCGCCTTGTCCTCAACCTCTGCATTAAAGGCCTGCCCTCTCAGGACCCTGAGGTGTGAGCATCGAGCCAGCGAGATTCAAGACCGCCCTCTGGCCTGCATCCTGATAGATGGGCCAGAGAAGCTGGCTTGGTTTTGATTCCCCAGCTTGGGTTCCCAAGGGCATACCCTCCTCCACAAACCAGAGCGTGGCTGCTCCATAGAAATGACCCACACTTTACCCCAAACACAGATCCTGCAGCTCAGTGCTGACCTGAGCAGGTTAGCACTAACTCTCACATTTGTCCAGAGTGGAGCCGTGAGGATATCCATCAGCGTGGAGCTGGGAGAGCCAAGACGAAGGCCACTAGGTAGTTCTCTCTAGGGCAGTGGTTCTCAGCCTTCTGGCCCTTTAAATACAGTTCCTCATGTTGTGACCCAACCATAACATTATTTTCGTTGCTACTTCATAACTGTAATGTTGCTACTGTTATGAATCATAATGTAAATATCTGATATGCAAGATGGTCTTAGGCGACCCTTGTGAACCACCAAAGGGGTCAAGACCCACAGGTTGAGAACCCCTGCTCTAGGGGAACAGATAGGACACTGCGGTGTATGCACACGGTGGAGTACTATGCAGCGGTGAAAACTGAATGAAGATCTGGCAAGAGGAGCAGTTTCTAGACACATGATGTTTAGAGCCACGGTGGAAGCAGTGTAGCACCAACAGTGCGAGCTCAGACACTGGAACTGTAACGTGAGGGTTCAAATCCCTGCTCCCCCAGTAGCCTTGACATTGGGCAAGTTCCTTACCCTCTCTGGGTATTTACGTCCTCAAAAATAGGCAGGCAGGAAGGTGACCAGATGTCCCGGAACAACAGATTCATGCCTAGGGTCCTGGCTGCTTATCCTGCTGAGACAAGGATGGGCAAAGAGAGTGGTTTCACAGAAGACAGAGACAGGCACAGAGAGGAGAACACCACGTCAGGTCACAGGGAGGCCATGTGACAGCGGAGGCAGAGGTCAGGGCGACGACTCCATGCGCCCAGGACACCAAGACTGCCGGCCGCAGCGGAAGCGAGAGCAGCACCAGGCGGTTCTGCCCTAGGGTCTCCAGGAGGAACCTGTCTGCTGACGCCTTGGTCCCAGGCTCTGCCCACCGGAGCTGTGAGAGAACACGCTTCTGTCACTTTAAAGCCCCCCGTTAGTGGCACTATTTTTTACAGCAGTCCTAGGAAACCGACAGAGATTCAGATCATCTAAACCAATATATTTGTTAAAAAAAAAAAGATATGACATGAGAAATCAGTGGGTAAGGAATAAAATTCATTAAATTGTATTGATTAAGATATATATAATATCTATGCTTTTTATGTCCTCATGAAGATAAAAATCCAAGCCTACATAGGGTTCCTCTTGTTATAATTATTTCATTCCTCCAAACAACAAACATTGCGGCTAAAACAAATTTTTTTCATGAAACAAACAGAAAGGGTTCAGTGAGTTAAGTGGGTAAACCATCCCACCAGCGTGGAAGCAGGGCTGGGGCTCTCGACAGTTGGGTGTGTGTGTGTATGTGTGTGTGGTGTGTGTGTGTGGCAGTGTCTGTGGAGTCTGGGGTTTTGCTCATTTTGAGGGAAGGGAGTGCAAGCCTTTTCCGAGAAACGCTCACCAGTGTGCTGGGTCAGGGCTGCAACATCAGCTGCTCCCTGCCTGGCTCAGGGTTCGAGCCCAGTGCGAGGGGGGCTCTGCCTCCTGAGGTCTCTTGGAGCCCCGCCTCCACCCTCGGGGACAGGATTCCAGCCTGCGACTCCATCTGTCCCTGGGTCTCAGGACACGCCAGTCAGAACCTTTAGCAGCTCACCCTCCCGTATGGAGCAAACAGCACCTTGTCTGAAAACTCAGCAGTGCTCCCGGGATGCCTAAAGCTGGGAATCAATCCCGTTCTCAGCATTTGCCAGGTACTAATCCGTTTAATCCCCCAGCAATTCTATGGCCGACAATTATCTTCATCCCTGTTCTACACGTGGGAAACTGAGGCATGGACAGGCTGAGTCACTTTCCCACAGAGCTATCACTGAGCGCACCCTTCAACTCTCAGTTCCACGGCTTCTCAAAGTCTGGGGAAGGTGAGGAGGAGGTGAGGAGGGGCTCAGAGCTGCTGGGAGTGAGCAGCCCGATAGCTTCACCCTGGCTCTGTCTCCACATCCCCAGCCAGATGCAGCTGGCATGTTGCCTGAGCAGAGGGGCCGCCCCACCTCCAAGGCGCCCGCCCCAGCCCTCACCATTTTGGCCTACAGTTTTTGTTTAGTGTCTGATGGCCCCTCTGGGGATGCCATGTCCTGAGGGCTGGGAAGTTCTGCCTGTTCCCCTCGGAGGTCACTTCCGGGCACCCAGGCAGTACCTGGCTGCAACGTCCTGATCCAGCTCCTTGTGGAAGGGGCACCCCAGTCATGGGCGCTGATGCAGGCCCAGGGGCAGATCAGGTCCCGACCTCAGGAACCTCGTGCAGAAATAGCTTCAACAACTGCTGACACTTGTGTGGCACCTACTAAGTGCCAGGCACTTTTCATGTTTCATTGAACCCTCAATGAGAATACGACAGCTGAGGGGTGGAGAGGCCAGGTCACCTGGCTTGTGCCCTCCCTTAAGTCTGGGCGGGCTCTGAGATTTCCTCTACTAGAAGGGGACAAGAGAAGTGGCAGGATGTGATTTCTGAGGCTTTGGGGCACTCATTTTCAAAACCCAGCCACCATGCTGCCAGGAAGCTCAAGCAGCTGTGGGGAGGCCCACGTGGAGAGGCCCCAAGGCCCCAGCCATGGCCCTAGCTGCGCTCCCAGCCGGCTTGCCAGCCATGTGAGGGTGAGGTCTTGCAAGCACGTTCTCCAGCCCCAGGTCACCTTCCCAGTAGAGGTGACAGAGACGAGTTCCCCTCCCGAGCCCTGCCCAAATTGCCCATTTGTGAATGAAATACATGGCTGATGTTTTAAGCCCCTACATTTCAGGATGATTTGTGATACAGAAGC
>NW_006289713.1:4486295-4507353 GCF_000327345.1 Myotis davidii
TCCGCTCCGCAATACTTCTCACAGGTCCTAGGAGGAGAAGCAGAAGCCAAGCACAGAGATTCTGGAAGGTTGAGACTCACTAGAATAAAATATATTTTTATTTTAATTTGTTTTATTTTACAGAGAGGACACCGAGGGGAGAGAGAGAGAAACATGGACTGGTTGCCTCTCATACGAACCCACAGAATGGGAATCGAACCTACAGTCTAGGTATGCGCCCTGACTAGGATCGAACCTGCAACCTATTGTGTGTGGGACGACACTGCAACCGAGCCAGTCGGCCAGGGCACAAACAGATCTTAGTGTCCAAAGATCGCTCAACCTCTGTTCTCAGCAAAACTGAATGGAGAAAGGCTGGCTGCTTGAGACAGAGGGTACTCCACCTGGAAACGCGCCTGGAATGGAGTAGTGTTTTTCCTCTCTCTGAATCTGATGGACCCGGGTGAAGAGACATGTTGTAAAAATTAGTTCCATATCATGGTAAATTTGATTTGCAATCATTCCACGCAGAGTAAGGTATCAGATTTATTTTTACATGAAGACATTAGCTCCTAAAATGAATATATATATGTCTGTAAAAGGGGAGGGTTAGATACACATATATTCCATCAGAGCTGTGTTTTGGTTGGGCTTCGACAACATTTTTAAAAAATTAGGCGTTGTAATCAGGTAGCGATGAAAACAACTTCTACCTTTCCTTTGCCCACAGCCAGCACCAGGTGGTCCCGGGGCCGGGGTCCCTGGAAAGACAGGCACTGCAATGTGGTTTTCATCATCTTTCGATGGCAGCCGACTGCTCATCTTGGGACTCCACCTCATTCCTGTGACATGGACTCTTTATCCTGCCAGGACCTCGGACGTCCAGCCTGGACAGCCCAGAAGCAGCCGCTGCCCTTTGCCGAGCTGTCACTGTGGAGCGAGCACTGGGCCAAGTGCTTCCACGTCAGAAGGCGCCTGGTTCATCCTCATTTCATTTGAGAGGAAACTGAGGCTCAGCTCGCCCGAGGTCACACACATCTCGGGGGGAGCAAGACGAGCATCCTACATCGCGTCCTTCCTCCCCATCCCAAGCAAGAAAGAAGGCGCAAGTGGAAGAGACACTTCCCTGTGATGAGGGCAGCGCAGCTTGCGAGACGGCCCGCCAGGGCACGCAGGAGGGCTCACAGGGCTGTGGGAGTTGTGGTGAGCCCTGGTTCTGGAGACAGCCTGGGTTCAAACCCCTCTCCACCACGTAGTATTTGTGTGACTGCGGGCAAGTTCTGCCACCCACCGTGTCTGCTTTCAGCTCTGAGACGGGGCCAACTCTGGAGGGTTATGAGGATTAAATGGGCCAGGGCCAGGGAGTTGTCTGGCACAGGGCAGGCTGTCACTGCTGTTCCCAGCTTCGTCAGCCGTCTTGTGACATGAAGATTGGGGTGCAAAGGGGAGCAGGGCAGAGGGGCAAAGGGCCCTAGCCTGAGAGTCCTGAGGTACTTGCACTCCCTCCTGGAACCATCTCGCTGGCTTCTTTGCCGAGTGTGTGAGCAGGAGACATTCACGCTCTCGTCTAAGCCACTGCGCTCGGGCAGCTCTGCGTGGCTTGCAACTGAGCACGTATTAGTGTCCGGCCTCTTCTGCGTGTCGCGTCCGGCTGCCTTTCCTTGAGAGGCAGCAGATCACCATCGGAGGGATTAAGATGCTATGACAGGAATGCAGAAAGAAGCTCCTGACTTCCAGAATAGGCCGTCTGGGTCCATGGCATCCGGTGGTCCGGAGGCTGTGAGGTGACCAGAGCGTCCCTCCATTCTAACCACCCGCCCTCAATACCAAGAGGCAGGACCCCTGAGGCAGGCATGGGGGTTCACCTAAGCCCCAGGTAGAGGGACTCACTGTCCACCCTCAGGACCCCGGCTCTGAGAAGGGATGCCTGAGAGGATCGAGGAGGCCGCCTGGGATGTGGGCCAGCATCAACAGAGTGACCCCGATGGGTGGGTAAAGGTGGGTGCATTCAGAGAAGTAGGGGCATCTGAGGACTTTGCGTGGTAGCAGCTACCCTGGGCTGCTCGTCCCATGCTTCTTCCATGGAGCCACGCTTCCCAGCAGAGAGGAGTCAAAGGCCTCAGGGTGGCAGAGTCCTATGGCTGCCAAAACCAATGACGGTGACTTAAAACAACAGCGATTTATTCTCAGAAGCCAGGGTCCAAAATCAAGGCCTCAGCAGGATGCTTCTGCTTCTTGCAGCTCCCGGTGGCTCCAGGTGTCCCCTGGCTTGTGGCTACATCACTCCCGTCTGCCTCTGTCCTCACACGGCCTCTCCTTTTTCTCCGAGTCCTTCACCTGCCTCTTAGAAGGACACGGTCATGGGATTTACGGTCCACCCTCACTCAGGATGACCTCATTTCAAGATTGCTAAGACCCTGAAAAGACTCTTTTTCCAAGTAAGGTGCTATTCCCAGATTTTAGGGGTGGGAGGGGGGCACCATTTAACCAACAATAGCTGTTCAAAGACCCTCCTCACCTGTGTTGAGATGATAGAGGTTGTAGTTGAAAACTGTTCTGTTTCATATGCCTGGAAAACAGAACTAGAATGTGAAGGGGAAGGAGAGGATGGATGATGGGTCAGGAGGGTATGGGCTTGGCATGCATCCAGATGAGAGAGAGACTGGATATAGATACAGATACAGATAAAGACATATATAGATATAGATATAGATATAGATATCGATATAGAGATAGAGATAGAGATAGAGATATATAGATAGATAGATAGATAGATAGCTATATAGATATAGATACAGATACAGATAAAGACTAGATAGATATAGAGATATAGATATAGATATAGATATAGAGGGTTCGAGATTTAACTTAAGAAATTGGCACATGTCATAGTGGGGCTGGCAAGTCTGAAATCTGTAGAGCAGGAAACAGTCAGGAGCTGATATTACCGTCTTGAGGCAGAAGTTCTTTTCCGGGAACCTGTTCTGCTCTTAAGGCCTTTGCCTGCTTGGATGAGGCTCACCTGTACTATGGAGAGTCATTCCCTTTATCTAAAGCCAACTGGCTGGATGCTAAGCACAACTAGCAGTTACCCTCAAAGCAACACTGCGGCCTGGCCAAGCCCACACGGACCTGATCATTGCAGGGCCGATCACACTGAACCTGGCTGTGGCCTTCTTCCCTGCAGGGATCTGGGGACCCGCAGGGCTGTGAGCTGCTCTGCTGGTATCTTCCTGTCTGCTCAGCCCATCCCCCGAGAATTATCTTAAGAGATTGGCTGACACCTCATGGTTTTAACCAATCATTCTCCATGTCTGCGCTCGTCAGTTTGACAAAAAAAATTAGAGCCCTGACAATTTGTTGGCCTTTCTGCCACCAGGAAAATTGACACATGGACTGACTTCTCATTAGAACTGGACCTGCCTGAGGGCTGACGGTGGGCCCTCACACACACGCAGGGAGAAAGGATTACCACAGCTGTGCTCACTGAGCACTTACTCTGCACAGGAGCCTTAGCCTCTGTATAAGCATTAGCTCCTTTAATCACACAGCTACATACGATCATTGTATCCATTTTACAGATGAGGAAACTGAGGTGTCAAAAGGTGAAGCACCTCGCTCAGGGTCAGGTGGCTAGCACGTGGAGGAGCCAGGATTCTAACCCAGATGGTCTGGCTCCAGAATGCATTTTCTTGAGCCTGCAGGACATACCACACTATAGGATGTCACTCTCTGTCCCTATGTCAGACTCAGAGGTGACAGCAGGGGGCGGGACACACACCTGGGAGTCTTAGCCCCAACCCAAAGTTCCTTTTTTGACAAATTCAAATTTCACCCCACTCTCAAGAATGCGTCTCCTTCTCCAAATGGACACAATCCCTCCTCTCTCTCCCCTGGAATGTTTTGAGAATTTGTGTCTGTCAAACGCTTCGGAGACACATGAAAAGAATTTTTTAAATGCCAGGCCTCTTTTCCCTTTAATCAATTATAGATTTGTCTTTGGGAAACACTAAGACAACCTAAAATCCCAAACTTTCATCCCACTGGAGTGAACAAAAATAATCACGCTGTTGGCTTTCCGGTGATGGTGCCATTCCGATGCCATCGAGGAGGGAACGGAGACCTCGGGAGGAATTCTAGAGAAACGCCCGTGGCACGCTTTCCACGCAGAACCGTACAGCCGGGGAGCCGGCTGAAATGTTCGCAAGTGGCATTTGCCGTCAAAGCAATTCTGACAGGTCCTTGAGGGGTCTGGTAACTAGACGCTCCACAAACTGCAAGAAATTAGCCCCAACCACAGACCATCCAGCAGCCCCATACTTAATAATACTTCCCGAATGTGTGAAGCACTTAGTATGAGAAGGACAGGCAGACGGGAGTCGCCTGTGACTGCACATGTGAGTTTCGTCCTCACGGAGAGCCTGGCTTCTTCTGGCTGGCCCCAGCCAGGCCCCTCTGGTCCCCCCACCTTGGGGCAGCGTGTCCAGGGAGGGCGATGTTGCTGTGACGCGCACTCCTGGCCCCGGCTCCAGCTCAGGCCTGGAAACGTGAGAGCCTCCACCAGGTCCACTGGGCCACGGAAACCACCACAAAATTGCTCCCTTCCTTCTGCATTGCTGCCCGCCCCACGGCAGCTCCAGGAGGCCCCTCTGACAAGAGAGCATTGTGACTCGTGTCTGATCCCTCCCCTGTCACAAAGGGGGCCTTTCACGGCTGCCGATCTGGAGGGTGGGGACCGCACGGCTGCTCGTTAGCCAGCTCCAGGCACGGCGGCCACAGGCTGCGTGCTGTACCTGGACCCGCCCTCGCTGGGACAAACCCTTTATTGGATTTCCAACAGGGCGCTCTTCTGAGGGCGGCGAGCTTGTTTGTCTGGGAGAGAAGTGTTGGCTATTTACTCCAACAGAGATGATATAGAAGCTACACACATCCCTCTGTTGGCAGCGCTCTTCCCTGGAAGAAAGAGCGAGAAGTATGGTTGATGGGCTTGTGGTGTCAGTGGTCTCAGAAGGCCGATGGGCCGCCCTGGTCGTGTTCAGGGAGCTCAGTGGTTTGGAGAAAAGATGGGAGGGGACAAAACTTCCCGCTCTGTCGTTCCGGGCCCTGGGAGTATGGAACCACCTGAACAAATGGCTAATTCAGAAACAACATCACCCGGCAAAAGGCATCCCGGAGAGGGCGGAGGCCGAGAGAAGTCTTGCCTGCGGCTCCTGCAGGGCTGGTGTGTGCGGGGCACCGCCGGGGAAGAGCTGAGATCGAATTGCTTTCAGGGAACTCGGCTGCTGTGCAATTGAGTGGGGGGGGGGAGGGCGAAAGAGGGGTGCTGCGGGCTCCCAGGGCATTACTGATTTCAGGAGCGCTTGGTGATGACACTGTTCTCCTGGGATAGAAGTGCTGCTCCCCTTTATACCGTGCAGAATGGGTCCCAGCACAGGACAAAATGCCACCTCGCTGGGGCTGGCAGCGCAGCGGGGCTAAGGAGGGAGGTCAGGATGAGGAGAAGCCTGGAGATGCTGCCGCCGTCACGGCCAGGTGACAGCGCCAGCAGCCAGGTGACAGCGCCAGCCCGAGCTGACCTGAGCTGTCTGGCCCAGCGTGTTTGTTGTCATTAGAGGACACACACTCGTCAATGCCCACATTTTATTGCTGGAGCTGTGAGGCGCCCTGCTGTTTGAGTCACCTCGCTCCATTACATGACCCAGCATGTAAGTAAAAGGAGTGCTGGGCAGAAGGCAGACTTCCCGCTGTGATGGGGCCGCAGCTGATGCGGACAGAGGCCTCTGAGAAGGGCCAGCGCTCCAGCGAAGGGGGGAAATCAGTGTGATTTCCCGGTGAATGCGCCCAGAGGGCAGCCTGTGCTTCTGTAAGCTGAAGCGCTCGTCCACCGTGAGGACAGGCGAGGGCTCAGTCCTTCGTGGGTGTGCGGGGTGAAATGAGCCGCTGCCTTGAGTCTGTGAGCTGGGATCCTGACTCCTTGTCTCCGGGTATCTAAGTTTGGGCCCCCAAGAAACAGACCCTGAGAGGACCTGGGCGTGGATGGGTTTACTTGGGGGGAGAGAATCCCAGCAAGTAGGAATGAGGGAATGAGGGCAGCAAGATGGAAGGAGGGGGAGAAAATAAAGGATGTCATTCATGATAAGCATGATCCCCCTGAGATGCTCTAAGAAACCTGGTGGAGTCGCCCCACAGGAGAGTGGAGGGCTGGGCAGTTATCCATGACTCTGATACCCGCCTGGACCCCCGACCCCAAGTTGGGGAGGATGAGGCACAGGTGCTTGAGGTGGGGCAGGGGGTGGCCATAAACACTCCTCAGTTAATAGTTGCCTTCTTGCACAGACATGGGTCTTGCCCTTCAGGAGGCCCAGTGTTTGCTACCCTTGCATGCAGCTCCCCCCAGCAGCCAGTGAACAATGTTTGTTACCCTGAAAACAGTGATGGCACTTTGTAGCTGCCGTGTCTGCATACAGCACTATAGCCATCAAAAGCCTGGGCTCCCAGCTCTGCTGCTAAGTTACTGTGCGCCCCTGGGCAACTACTGTGCGTGAGGACACGTGGGGTAGTAATTACTAACATGCTGAGGGGGTGTCTAGAATGCATTCAGTCCTCCTCTTATTTGCTCCCACTTACTTGACAACATTATGAGGTCAATCACATTATTTTCCCAGCAGACGAGTCTTTCTGAGGTGCAGGGAGATTAAATAACTTGCCTAAGTCACACAGCTCATTAGAGCTAGAATTCAATTCCAGCAACCTGGATCCAGGTTATTGTGAGGATTTGATGCATCAGTGAACACACAGCTTTTCAACAAGGACCTGGGACATAGTATGTGCTCATTGAATATTAGCTGTTGTCATCATTACTTGCTCGAGAAATTGGAACATAGCTAGTCTCCCCCAGGTGGAGAGGGGGAAGGCATAGAAGATGCCCTGCACACTTAGAAAAGTCAGATTCAGGTTCACCCTGTACAGTTGCTAAATGCAAATGAGGGAAGAGGGGTGGAGGAGCCGCTGCCGCCGGGACCAGGTGGGAAACGCCGGTGAGTGGGCAGCCAGGGTCACCCTGTGATTAAAAGCCCAGTTGGAGCCTGGCCTCCCGTCCATGCGCCTCTAGGATCGTGCTAGCGCAGGGTGCTGTCAACAGGAAATGTGCAAATGATTTGGAGTCCCTTTGCTTTTCTTTGCAGCAAACAGAGAAGCAAAGAAGTTAGTGAGCTTGTTTTGGCAGGGGAAAAAACACAAAACGCCCAAACCACAGAATTCTCAAAAATATTGCTAAGCACTAATTTTGCTAACATGTTAGACAGCCTTTCGGATCTAGGCAATCTTGTTCCTCGGCTGGAAACAGTTCCCGAAAGCCATGTGATCCCCAATCCACCCTGGGCATGTGGGGATAATGAGACAATCAGCCCCTGCTGCCCTCCCCTTCCAGCCACGCTGTGCGGGGGCATTCCCCGCTGCTTCAGCCCCGGGCCCACCCCAAAGGTGCCAGCTGGTGTGCAAGAGCCTCCGCCCTGCCCTCCTGAACTCACTGACGGCCTGGAGGCTCACATGCCCTCGAGATATTGCCAGACGAAAACCTACTCCCAGGTCATAGTCACAGGACCAGAGGGCGCGGACGAGGCTCCTAGCTGGCACATTCCCGTCATTCAAGGGCGGCGTCTCGATCAAAATGGGCAAAATAGAGAGACAAATAGGATAACATCCCTGTTAAGAAGGTAATGAGTCACAAATGCTATTTCAATGGTTTTTCTTTGAAAGACATACACACAACCCAACCAATTTTAATTAAAGATCTTGTCTTTGTAATCAGGCAGCCACAATGAAGGCAGAACGGCTTTCATGTGGAGTAACATGCACAGAGCCCAACTCGTTTTCCCATAAAAGGGCAGGGCTGTGTGTGTGTGTTTTGCAAATGAGAAAATAGTTTGTTCCTAACAATATGGGGGAAGTAACAGAAAGCGATCTTTTGCAGAGTATAACATTGCCAGTCGCCCTCCCTCCCACCCTGGAAGCCATCTGGTGACGTGAAACCAATTGGAACACTTGCCAAGCTCACATCCCGGCTGGGATTAGCCTACCCTTTGAGATTAGACATGTGATCCTGATTTTTAAGCAAAAAGCGCAGTCACAAACCAAATAAACATACCTACCGGGACATCTAAAGCACAACGGGTGGAGAAATGATTGTAACACACCACAGTGTGTATTTCTGCCGAAGGAACGACCCGGACATCAAAAATGATGTCTTGATTTTTAGTTTTAAGTGACAACAGAATGGGAATACCTCTCTGAAATATGTCCTTTGAAACCAGTGAGGAGATCATGGTTTTCGCTTAAATATGCATGTAATTTAATAATCCACTGGAGGAAAATGCATCTGAGGTGGCCCGAGCTCAGCCACACATTCTTGCTTTTTGCCAGTGTTGAACTTGTCTGTGCTGAGGAGTCTCCGGTGGTGGTCCGTGGAGGTCCTGCAGACAGCGTGCATGCTGTGTGGAGTGTGACTCTGGACGTGGCTGGCTGCCCTCCGGGTAGGAAAGGCTTCGAGAGCAGCGGTCATCTTGAGTCATCTTGGCATCCCAGGGTGAGGAACCTCGAGGACACCCAGTTGCCACCTGCTGCACTCCATGACCTCAGGGCAGCAGGAGGGGGTGACCATGTGGACTCCCAGGGGCTTCTTTAAGCATCTTCTGATGAGTGACTCTATAATGGTCTCCACATACTGAACCTTGTTATTTGGCAATAACCAGGACACATAATGGGAACTCAGGCAAGACTAGTGAGGCTCTACATGCAGGGTAGCTCCTATTCTGTCTGAGCGACAAAAAGCATGTCAACTGCCAATGATGCTACCGGATGGGTTGGTGCCCAGATGCTGAGCACAGCCAATCCCACTGCTGGATGCTCACTCGTGCCACTTCCTAGTAGGAGCTGAGCTGGCACCATGTTTGATTGCTGGGGTCCAACCCCAGCAGGTCCAGGGGTCCCCAAAGGTGTGGACGGAGTTGGCGAAGAAGGAATGACATGGAGACAGCGTTCAGTCCAGGTTCTGTAAGTTCTCCTGCCAGGTTCTCCAGGCAGGTTCAGTCACCAGGTTCTAGTCAGGTTTTCTTGCCATGTTCTATCCAGGTTCTGTAGCCAGGTTCTGTCTCTAGGTTCTTTTGCCAGGTTCTGTAGCCAGGTGCTGTCCAGGATCTTTTGCCATGTTCTCTCCAGCAAAGTTCTTCTGTCTCTCGGTTCTGTCTTCTAAGTTCTGTGTTCTAAGTTCTGTGTCTGTTGTCTTGTTACATCTGTATTTATACCAGTTGATTCAATACTATCAATAAACTTCAGGGGAAAATCCCTACCTGGGGAAACAACCTTTCTCAGAGAGGTGACCTTGGTTAAAACACATAGTGCCAAGAAGGTGAGCAAACATATTAAGAACAGTATGCCATATATGCCAGGTCCCTTGAAACAGCAAGGAAGGACCGGCTCCCGGCATTTGATGAATTCCTCTGAATTCCACAAGGGTTGGAGAGGCCACAGCTGCACGTCCTCATGGGTCCTGGGGGTTAGTGATTCATCACACAGTGAGGGCTCAAGACCCACTGGCCATTTTCATCATTTTCAAATGCACAGAGTATGCAGAATTGGGCACAGCGGGCAACAGCATGGGTTTTAGAGTCAGACAGCCACTCTGATACTAGGAGCTGTGGGACAGTTTCTCATCTGGGAAAAAGAGACCTGTCCTGCCTCAGCCCCAGGGGAGGCAATAGCCAGCCCGGTTTTTCCTATTGACCGTGACTTAGAAGGAGAGTCAACCTGCTCACACAAACAGACCCCACCGGCTGTCTCACAACACAGGCCCCTTCTCAGAGAGGCTCTCTGCTCAGAGTCAGTGGGACTTCCTGCCTGACCTCTGCCTCGCTTCTCTGGAGTTGCTTTCCTGTGCCCACAGTCCAGGCTGTTCTAGGCACTCTCTTCCCAGAATCCTTGGAATGTCCTGGGACAGAACTGGACACGGGTGACCCCAGGATCCAGAACGTGCTTTTGCTCCATAGCTGGTCTGCGGTCCTTCAGGATGGACCCTCCGCTCAGATGCATATTGGTGTCTGCGCAAGGACAACCCTGGGTTTCACTGAGCCTGGCGGCGAGGTGGCCCCTCCCTTCCTCGGTGCTCTGGGGACTGGCTGGCATTCCGGAAAGAAGGGGACTGTCTGAACCGAAGGACGCAAACCATCAAGCTCTGAGCCCAGAAGGCACTCCTGGAGGCTGAGATCCACAATTGTGAATTTCTGCAGGAGCCTATTATCAGGTTTTTACTAGTTTTTAAACTCAGTAGGTCACATGTCACCCCTGGCAGCAAAATGACCTTGTATTCTTTTATAAGTAATGAGCCTCTTCCTTCGAATCAGGACAACATCCTTGCACTTCACAGATTCAGAGCAGAGGGTCCCACCTCCCTGAAGGTCCCAGTGCTTTGCCAAACACACCCTTCTGGCCTCCCTTCTCCCTGGAATGCCCTGCCACCCGCCCTGACACAGCAATAATGAGAATCATTGGTCGGCTGCTCCCACACATCCCCAACTGGAGACTGAGCCCGTAACCCAGATAGGTGCCCTGACCTGGAATCAAACTGCGACCTCCTGGTTCATAGGTTGACACGCAACCACAGAGCTATGCTGGCTGGGGTCATCTGTCTTATTAATGTACCAATGGGACCTCTTTGCCCAAAGTCACTTTGCTCAAGATGGCTACTTCAGCTCCAGCCATCACATCTGCATTCCAGGCAGCAGGAAAGAAGACCTCTGAGAGGAAAGGGTCAGGGGCTTAGGTTAGCTGTGCTGCTGTTTAAAGGAAGGGTCTGCCACACTCGGCTTAATCTGATTGGCCAGAATGTAATCACATGGCCACAGCTAGCTGCAAGAGAGGCTGGGAAAGGTAAACTGTAATTCTGATTAAGCCCCTAACTGAACACGCGGTTCTCTCACCATGGAGAATGGCAAACAGATAGGAGGGCTGCCATCTTGTCCACATTATCAGTTTATTCCTATGGCTCAGCTTAGAGCCAGAAGGTCGGAGATTCTCAATACGTGAGTGATTCTCAGATGAGTAACTGAACAACCAACGGCCAGCAGTGGGAGCCAGACATGGGCCTCATGGGATCTAAGGTGCAGGGCACCCTTGGCTCAGCTGCTAAGAGGTCCCAGGGAGCAGTGTCCTGACCGTAGGGGGAAAAAAGGCTCTGGCAGCTTTGATTCATAGAGTCCCGGGAGCTGGGGGTGGGTATGAGGAGGTCTGCAGCGGGGGGCGGGGACATGGTCTCAGCAGCCGACTGGGGGCTCCAGGTGAGGTCTCTTATTGCCTCTCCTCCTCTCCTCTCCAACTTTTGGGGTCTGGGCCTCGCACAGCATTTTAGCAGGTAACCCCGCCCCACTGTCTGCATTTCATTTATCCCCGTCACCAGGCCCAGCTTTGCAGACAGCTGTGCGGCAGGATCATCTTTTACAATCCAATTAGCAGCAGACCCCCCAGACAACCGGGAGACGTGAGTGGTCGGCTTCCCACCGCGAGGCTGCGGCAGCAGAGGTTAGGCTGTTTGGGGTCTGGAGAGAAGGGGAAAAAGGGCGAGGGGGGGGGCGCGGGCGGGGAGGGAGGTGACTCGATACTCTGGCAGAGGGAGAGTGAGGATGCTCCTGAACTTGGCCCGTCCAAGAATGAAAGCGCAGGAAAGGCCAGAACCACCCACACACTTCCCCCATATGGCATCGCAGCTGCGACTCCTTAAGCACTACTTGGGGCCAAACACGCAAAGCACTCACGGTCCTTTCTCTCCTGGAAGAAAACGATGAGGGGCCTTTGTCTGCACCCTCCACCCTCACCCGGGGGAGGCGAGACAGAACTCTCCTTAGAGCTGGAAGGGCCGTCTCGGCTGCAGCGTCCAACCTCCTTCTTTGACAGAAGGGGAAACTGAGGCTCAGAGAGGAGCATGAGTTGCCCAAGGTGACAGAAGAGACGGGGCTAGACCCGGAACCTCCAGCCTTCCAAGTCACTGGGGTCCTTACTATGTTCCTGGCGGGGGAGGTGGGGGGACCTCTTGTCACCTTGTCTCGGTTCTGCCTGGACCAAGAGCAGCACGAAGTACCGGATGTCAGGAAGTTACCCCGATTTCCCTAGAAGAGTCTTAGTTCATAATTCCCTCCACCCTGTCTGCATCATTGGAAGGACTCCTCCCGGGTGTCATGCATTCCTTCCGTGGATGGGGAAACCGAGAAACGGATGAGTTGATGAGGGACGACATCCCCGGAAAGATGCCCCCTGACCCAGAGACATCCCTCTCTTGGCCATGCCACCCGGACTGGCCCTGGTCTCCAGAGGCCCAGGCTGTCTGTGGCATTGTTTTGGCACGTGGCTTCTGCACCCCAGGGCGTCTTTCTCAGCCGACTGCCTACATCATGTTCACTAAGGAGTCATTTCCAAGAATAGAAACTCCTTTGAGTCTCACAGGACAACAGGCGGTCCCCAAAACTGAGAGCCAGCTGGACTGAGGAAGTCAATGTGCCTGGGTTTTAGCCGGAATGGGTGACTGGGCAACTGGGGACACTCTGGCATCACAGGACTCCTGTTTAAAATGAGGGGTGGGATTGTGGCTGTCTACCGTCCCGCTGGGGCATCCCGTATTACTATTCTTATTACTTTTTGTTGTTATTGTTAATCCTTATCCAAGGATATTTTTCCATTGATATTTTTAGAAAGAGTGGAAAGGAGGGGGAGAGATAGAGAGAAACATCGATGTGAGAGAGACACAATGATTGGTTGCCTCCCGCATGCTCCCCAACCAGGGCCTGGGGTCAAGTCGCAACCAGTACGTGCCCTTGACCAGAATCGAACCTGGGACCCTTCAGTCCTTAGGCTGATGCTCTATCCACTGAGCCAAGCCGACGAGGGTGCTTATTATTATTTTTTAATTCAAAGTCAAATGCAAAACCTGCCCCAGGCCTGCATGTCCGGGTTAGCCTCCCCCATCAGTAGGTGACAGGAGGTGCTAAGCCTGCTGCCCTCGTGTGCCTTCCTGCCTGGGACAGGGTACATTGTCCAGCAAGTCTGCTGTTTTGGGGGGGTTGGCCCCTCGCTAACTATCCCTCCTGGTTGCTCGGCTTGACAACTGTTGCATTTGGAAATAAATGACACACTTTTCCTACATCTGCTCCAAATTTGCATTTCAGAAATTAGAGAACTTAGTTATGCGGTATTACATGGCCATCCGGGCAGGGCCTCGGAGTATGAAACTGATTGGACATTCCACCCCAAATAAGAGGAGTTTCGAGCTCTTTCCAGGAAATTGAGTGGAACACCCAAACTGACATCCAATATTAAATATCGTATTTGTGTAGTTGTTCTGTAGAGTTCCCTGGCATCCAACATCTGGGAGCGAAATTTATAAATGGAGAAACTGAATACCTGGTTAGAATGATGCTCATCAGAGCTAAGAAATTAAAATATTACTGTATACACTCCAAGTCAGGCCGCTTATAAAGGTAGAGCTATTAAAATATGATTAACCGAACCATATTTTGTCTCAAAAATGTCATACACCATTAAAGTTGAAAAGACTTTGATGTGCATACCCCTGGCAAGGACTCTGCCCCGTCAGCAGCAATGTGCTCGGGAATGTTCACTGCAAATATACAGTCTCCCCAAGTGAGGGGAGGATGGGGAGCTGCCTGGGGCAGCAGGACTGGGCGCTACTGGGGTGCTCGGCACCTTAGGACGTTGGCCGATAGGGCAGTGGCAAGACTGGGTGCAAATTTTAAGGGAGCTTCAAAACTCTTGGTAATCAAGTTAAGTTAATATTTTAGTATAATATTAAAAAACAAACTGAGAAACTACCACCTGCTGTTGGCATGTTATTGTAAATAAAGTTTTATTGGAACAAGGGCCAAGCTTAGGATGTGGCCAGTGAGGTAGGGTTGTGCAAGCTCAGTATTAGATTCTGTCCTTACTTCAAATTTTATATTTTGTTCATCATGGATTTTTTTGGGGTCCAATTTCTAGGGTTTTAGCATCCAATTGAATTCTGTGACTCTTGGCCAGGGTCTCCCCCAGGGAACATGAAGCCTGTGATGTGCACCAAAGCACACATGTGCTCTCCAGAAGAACCCAGGGCCCCATCCAAAGGCCTCTCTCACCCCCTTAACTCCCTCACCTGTGTTTAAGCCATTGTTGTCACTTCAGAGTATAAACTATTGAAGGCAACACCCCCACTGCCCCACTGTGCCCCCAATGCAGCTCGGGGGGTTCCAGGTGAGCTGTCCTTTAGCTGCTGGACTTAGATGACCTCCAACACCTCTACTCACAGTTCTCAGCCTGGGGAGGGGTGACGTGCAGTTGGCCGGGTCCTGGAAAAACCAGCAATGGACCTGGGTTGACCCCACCTGGTGGGAGAGGGTATCCCAGACCTGGTGGGACAAGATCACCCCTGACAAGGTCCCATTACTGCTCCTTGAGCCTCAGTTTCCTCATCTGAACTCAGGGAGTGATAGCAAAACTTGCCCTGCCTGAGTCCTTGGATTTGAGCTTCTTAAACAAGCAGTCGAATTGGTGAAGGTGCCCCAGTTCTAAAGGGCTGTACACAGATGAAGAATCAATGGTCTCTTACAGAAATGGGGTCAGAGACAGTAAGCATCGTATCCAGGATCATACAGCTAGTGAGTGGGGGAGGGGGAGGTCTTCAGAAAATCCCAGGTCTTGGTCTTCATCTCCGTCTTCTCAGTTAGGTGTCCTCGGTTGGAGCCCGCCTCAGGGTATGCCAGGGGCTCACGGAAACAGACCGCTGCTTCCCATCCCCAAGTTCCCGATTTGGTGGGTCTGGGGCAGAGCGCAAGAACGTGCATTTCTGACGAGTTCCCAAGTAATGCTGGTGCTGCAGACAGGGACCTCACATGGAAACACTTCTCTGGGTAACTGGGGAGGGGAGGAGGTGGAGGGAGGGCAAGGGTGGGAACAGGGACATTGGTATCAGACTATGTCCACCTCTCCTGCAGGGGACACTGCACTTCCCAAGGCCGGGGAGGGACACCCTGGCCAAGCCATGTTTCCCGAATGCTGCTCCCTGTCATCTGCATAGGAAGCTGCTTTTGAAAGACATGGACTTCCGGGTCCCACCCAAGACCTACTGAGTCCAGCTGGCCAGGGGTGGGGATGCTCGTCTTTGGCGTCCTCCCAGGAGACTCTGATGCCCAAGAGTTAGAACCAGTCATGATTCTCTCCATTCCCTGCCCCCTTTCAATGCTTGTGAGGGGGTCACGGCACTTCCTGTGCCCAACTTTGGACCATTTTGGGGAGTAATCCAAATTTGGGGAAGTACTAGTAGTCTTAGGATCGATAGCTTGTAGATTTCTCTAGATGATTCTAATGCACCAAAAGGACTGGGGAACTTTGAGCCAGAGGGCTTTCCCTGAGCGGAGACCCCCCACGCACCGCCCCACCAGCACCTTTAAGAGAAATGAACTGCTGAGTTGAGCTTATGCAGGACCAGCTGAGGGAAGGACGGCTGGGCTGCAGCTGAAGAACAGCATTTGGGCCAACAGCCATCTGAAAAGTGGGTAGATTTACAGAGTCATCGAAGAAAATTGTAACTGGGGACGTCGGGCCTGGCACTGTTATTCTGTAGCGTTGGTTTTTCTCTCAAACCACTGAGGCCTGGAACAGGCCCAGATATAATAGAATTGGCCATACTGCCCACTTAGGATACAGACCACCAGCCTCATAAGTGGCCTGAGAGATCTATAAACTGAAATACACACCCCCACCCCACCCTGCCATATGTTTGTCTTGGCAGAGACGTGAGTCCATGCCTGGCGTTATTATTATTATGGGTTTTCACAGTGACTCACCTCCCACATTTGAGCCTTCCCCTCACTGCCTGCGGGGAAACCTCTCTGACGTCTGAGTTGCCACTAAGATTCGTCAGGGTGGTTGGAGTCCGCAGGCCTGACTGGGCCACGGTCCCTGAGCCCAGGCCACTTGGAGGGCTGACCTGTCATGGTCCTCTGGGTCTTGAACTCGGTGAAGGGCACATGGTGTTGGCTTCGCTGGTGAGTTTTGCTCAGCGCTGGCCGGGAAGGTGGGGTCCTCGAGCTCTGGAGGGGACTGACGTCGCTCGGGGCACTGCTTCTGCTGGCCTTGGGCAGGCCCTTGGCCAGACTGTGTGCTTGGCTCAGCCACAAGCCTGATACTGGGCAAAACCAGACACATTAAGTGTGCAGCCAGTCTGCCTACGTTCAAATTCAAGCTCTGGCACCGACCTGCTGGTGGACATTGGACATCACTTTCAATGTGCCTCAGTTTCCCCATCTGTTCAGTGGGAATCATAATCATAATACCACATAGGTTTGTTTTAAATATAAAATGCTTTCAGCCACCTAGCGCCTTTCCACAACAGCAAGGGCCTAGGATGTTAATTTATCAGGTATTTGTCCATCTATCCATCCCTCTATTCCAGTCTCAATCTATGGTTGTTTCTTTTAAATAAATTTTTTTTTACATGCAACAGACTTGACCTCTGAGGTCTAACTATTTAACCTCAATGCCTCTGCTTAAGGCTTTCACAATGCATGCTTGCAGCCTCCACAGAAATGCAACTGGCCCTCGGTAACCTGATGGGCAGAACCAGAGTCTAGAAACTTCTAGGTAGATGAAAAGGAGAAGGAGGGAACATGGGGCTCTCCAGGGAGTGAGAGCTGCAGGTGCAGAAGTGCCCCCATGAAGCACTGGACCTGCCGAGGCCGGAGGCTGCCTGCCACTCACCTGCCATCTCTCTGCGGGGCCTGGCACAAAGCTGGGCTTGGAGCCCTGCAGCGGGCAAGCTGAAGGCTGTCCCCCAGGTGCCATCATTGGCAGTTTTCTGGGTGCTGCAGCAGAGGGTCCAGCAGTGGCTCCCCTCACCTGCGACCCAAAGGCCTGTGGGAAAATTAGCTTTTGCTCTTGGTGAAAGAGCCCGCCGAGGTGGGGGGCACTGTGCTCCCCAACTTCTATTATGGAAATGTTCAGACATAGAGAAAAGTTGAAAGAGGTGGACAGCAACCATTCATACCTCCCCCGGCCTGGATCCTGCCGCTTATGCCTTCCTGTTTGTGCTTCATCTGCACCTGCCCTCTGTCCTTCCCTCTGTCCACCACTCACATATCAGCTTTCTTGTTTTTTTATTTTTGTTGCTGTTGTTGGTATCGGATTGCTTTGCCTCTGAGGCCAACTTATTTTATCCGAATGTCTCTGTTTTGGGTTTTAATGAGGTGGAAACACTACAGAATGCAACTGGCCCTTCCTGCTTTAACTCCCTCAAACACGTGCATGTGGGTGGTCGAGCAGTCACTCTGGACAGCAGCTCTGCCAGGTATTGCCAGTGCCTCTGACTATCTCCACCTCCTTCTCTCCTCCAAGAATTAAAACTGCATTTCTTCAAGCACAAAAGTAAAACAAAAATTAAAAACTGAGCAAGTTTCTTCTTCTCCCTTATACCACCATCTATCTACCCACCCACTCATCCATCCATCCACCCACCCATTCAGCCATCCATCCACCCACCCATCCATTTGTTCATCCACCCACCATCTATCCACCTACTCACTCATATACCCATCTATCCACCATCTATTCTCCTGTCCACCCATCCACCCATCCATCCACCTATCCATCCACCATCTATCCATCATCCATCCATCCATCCACCCACCCATTCAGCCATCCATCCACCCACCCATCCATTGGTTCATCCACCATCTATCCACCTACTTACTCATCTACCCATCTATCCATCATCTATCCACCTGTCCATCCATCCACCCATCCATTCACCATCCATCCATCTATCTACCCACTCATCCATTCGTTCATCCATACACCATCTTTCCACCTACCCACCATCTACTCACCCACCCACCCATCCATCCATCTATTCTTCTATCCATCCATCCGTGCATAAAGCATTTACTCAGAACACCACCACTAGTCACAATACACTCCTCATTTAATCCCCATGTCAGCTCTCCAAGACAGGCACTAGTATTACCTTCCCAGACATGTGAGGAAACTGAGGCACAGTGCTTATCCAAGGTCACCACGCTCCCACAGGCGCACTAGGATTGACCCCAGGCCTGTGTGCCTCCCCAGCCCAGTGCCTGGGCTGTCTGGCTGCTCACCCTGTCGGGACCAGGCAGCTCCAACTGGGTGATGCCTCCCTCATTTGTATAAGTGTTACCTCTGAGAGTGACATCACTGCCCCCCGATTCTTTAGAGAACCCCACAAGCCTGAGAGTTCCCCTCCTGGTGAGCTGGGTTGGGGCCTGCCTGTGTGTGGAATCCAGGCAGGGTCATTCTGAGACTGGATTCAGGGCCTTTTCCTGGAAGGAGCACATCCCACTTAGCAGAGTCTCATGTGCTGTCGTGCCTGGGGAATAAAACCGCATTTCCTGTGTTTATGGAAGCCATTATGTAGGATGAGCAAAGACCCAGGTGACCCCAGCCCAGGCACATTCCAAAAGGGACCAGCCACCCCAGGAAGTGAGTTGGGGTGGGGGTGGGGGCCAGGAGGAAGGTGCGGGGGGCAGGGGGACTCTGGGTGCTGAGATGATAGAAGCCGGGGAAGAGTGCTGCCACCCTCCACTCCTTCAGGGAGGTGAGGAGGGAGCTCGCCTGGTGACGGGATTGAGTCCGCTGGGGCCCAGTCCTCCGGACCTGGGCGCTCTGTAATGAGACTGAGGCCAGTGGACTATCCTCATCATCACCATGGAAACAGCAGCAGCTGCTACTCTTGTTTATCTCCTCAGGCTAAGAACTTGGCATGGTTTTTTTCTCTGAGGCAGGGGCTGCCATCATCCCCACTGCACGTACAGGGAAACTGAGGCATGCAGAGTTGAGTAATTTTTCCCAAGTCACTATGGGCAGTGGCTGAAGTAGGGTAGAGATGGGATCCTCGTGGCTGTCTCAGCCACTTGCTAGGGCTTAGCAGGTGAAGGTTCATGAATCCCATTAACAGATGGGGAAACTGAGGCTGGGAGAGTGAGCCGCTGCCCAGCTCCCACCTGAGTAGGTGGCAAAGGGCAGGGCTTGTTATCCACATGGACAGTTTTGCATTTTCCATCTTCTTCCCCAAAAAACAAATAAAACAAAACATGGAACCAAACAATTGCCCTGCACCTTCTTTAGTTGAGTCTGTGGACAGCACCCCTCTTCCCCCGACTCCTCTGAGGTTGGCCCATCTAGGCTGGTGTACCAGGGGGCTCCGAGTCCCTGGACCAGGGCATCAGGGGAACCCAAAGGAGAGCTCACAGCAGGGTGCTGATGGGGTCCAGGCCGACCTGGGGCAGTCCAAGGCGTGTGCCTACCCACTCTGGTGCGATAAGTGCCCAGGAACAGGCTGCCTCCTCCATCTGGCTTCGCCTCGCCCTCCCTCATGCAGGGCTTCCCTAGGCCCTGACTCGCCCCTTTCATAGGTGGGCACTATGGCTCCGGGATGTTGGTTAACTTGCCCAAAGCTGCCAGCGGGAGTAGAGAGTTTGCAGCCCTCCTGAGATTCCGCCTCTGCCTGTCCTGTGCCCGCCAAGCCCTCCTCGTGGTCTGGACCCCACCCCACCCCACCCCCAAGATGTCTGGGCCTTCCCACCCATGGTAGCCAGCTCCCATGGGGCCAGCATCCAAGCATTAGCCCCGGGTCTGCTGGGTACCTTCAGGGTGCACACAGGGGATCCTGAGCCCCATTGCATTGTCCCTCCATGTAGCCTGGGAGCATGGCCTGACCGCTCTGTGTCTGAGGATGGCACTAGGTTCTGAAGACCCATAGGACAAGGATGGGGTGGGGACGAGCGCACACATTCGGCCTCTCCCGCCAGTTGAATTAGGAGCCACTTGATGGGAAAACCCGCCCAGTCCTCCTGGGCCCCAGGCTGCTGCCCTGCGACTGCTGGGTAGGGGCTGACAGACCTCGGCCCGAGGCAGCTACTCTCAAACCTGGCCCAGAACATCAGTAGCACAGAGGGTGGCCTGAAACTCAGGGGCGCATCGGCCCCTCCCCACCTCTCACCGTGGGAGTTGCATGAGGCTGGGTGGTGCCCAAGTTCTAACTAGTTCCCAGATGATGCTGTGGCTGTGGGACTGGGGGGCCAGAGCTGGAGAACCACCCACTGAGTGACTTGCCTCCCAGTTTCACTTAACGACATTTAGGCCAGTGCCCAGCATGTCTAACTGGGGCAGCCAGCGACAGCCAATGACAGCCAGCACCAACGCACCAGCCACGCACTCCGCCCCCTTGGAAACGGGTCCCCGACCGCCCTAGCTCAGTGGAACTCAGGCCAGTTCGCCTTCCTTGCTGAGCCCTGCCTTCAGCTTCTCATCTGTGAAATGGGCCTGAGAACACTCTCTCAGAGCAGGTCCTGTACAAAGTGCCCGGCATGCAATGTGCCTGGGTGATATTATCGGCATTACAGCGGCCTGTTGAGCAAATGGGCACTCCCTCCCCTGCATGAAGCATGCAGGCTCCTCACCATGAGTTCCTGGCTCTGTCTCTGTCATCATAAAGGATGGTCTTTCCATGAGCAAGCCTCTACTCATGGAGGCTTGTCAAGAAATTCCCCTGCCCCCTGCCCCCTCTCCCTCTCACCCCTCTTCAGGCCCACTGGAGATGGTTCCCAAAACAGGGCCCATAAAAGCATCAGGCTGCCAAGGTGGCCCTGGCCCCCATCACTGGGTTCCGTGGCCCGGATGGCCTGGTGGAGAGGCTGGGCACAGGTCCTGACCACGGCTCAGATGTCGGGGTGGGGGATGTGCCTGCGGTTGGTGGGGGTGGACAGCCCAGGCAGGGGGAGAGAGGCGCATGAATAATCCGTGACCTTTCCTCCCGGTGTTTGGGCTAACATAAGCCTGTTTACAATAAACCCCAGGGAGATTTTTCATCCTCCCAAATGGAACAAGGGTTATGTAAGCAGAGGGACCTTGAGCTCGGCAAACACCTGCTCCGGGGGGCCCAACGGAGGGAGATCGGGATAAATGGGGCCCCAGGGTGACTCCTGACCAAGTTCAAGATGACATGGGCTTCATTAAG
>NW_006289713.1:4507404-4531557 GCF_000327345.1 Myotis davidii
GGGTGCTTCCTGGGGCTTAGCAGACCAGGCCGTGCTCCAGGGGCACCTCTTCTCTACACCCTGCACAAGTCAGGACCAGCTTGTGGCCTTGGACCCGAGATGGCGGCCCATCCATAGGTTTTATTTCAAAATTAACTGGTTCCTCTCTTTCTTTAAGAGCAGGCCTGCATCTATTCTGATTATAGTGAATAGGAAAGCAGGAAATCCACGTCGGGAAAAAGAAATTCAAGAGCGACTCACCCCTCGTTAGCTCTTGCCTCGCTGCTTTACACGGTCCTGGCGGCTTTTCGTGGGACGCTGACTTACAGCGGCGGGCCTTGCATTGGGGTTGGTGTATTGCGTTGAATAAGATAGGCCATTCTGGAAACAAAAGCCACAGCCCTGCCTCTGAAAGAGCCGTGGGGTTATCTGGGAAAGTCTAGGCTGTGCCCATTAATGATTTGGCCTAACCCCGCCTGGGGTGATTCTGTCCTCACTATTTCCCACGTCGGGACACAGACTTGGAAGTTGAGGGTGATCTTGACCTCCAGCTCAGACCACACGTGCCAGGAAGAAGGAACGGCGGCATCTTACGTCTGTGCAGACCCCTCTCATTTTCATGTTCTGTTAGGCATTTGCCAGATTGAATTTCCCCAAATGGCTGCAACAGGATTACCCCTTCCTCATGTTCTTCTTATGGAACCGTGCCTGTAGGCAGGGACCGCTGCCCCCACCCCGGACCCCAGGGCCTGTGGCTACAACAGGAGTGAAGCTTGCGGCTTCCCAGAGTGGCCCTAAGCGGAGATACTGCTTCTGTGTGGTCCTGTTGGGACCTCCATTCTTGGAACTCGGACACTATCATGTGGGGAAGCCCAAGAGGCCCATGTGGGGGTCCCTGTGGGGGGGAACAAGGGGGGCAGCCTTCACGGGGCTGGGCTCCAGCTGACAGCCAGCACCACCCCGGCCGGCCCTGCACTGTGCCTTGTGGGAAGGGCGTCCTTTGGCATCCAGGCCAGCGGCCCCAGCTCACGCCCAATGGATCAGAGATAAGCCTTCTTGGGGAGCCCTGCCCAAAAGACAGACTTGTGGGCTAAGTGAATGCTAGTTGTTTTAAACCACTAAGTGTTGGGGTGGCGTGTGACACACAACACAGGTATTCCCAATGAAGGTGTGAAAATCACACTAGCTACCATTCAGGGCCTGCTGCCTACCTGCCCATCAGGGTGACACAAGTGGGGCACGAATGATCTCCATTAAGCCAGGTTGGCCGCTTAGCTCAGGTTGCTGTGAGAGAGAAAATGCTATGCTATTATTTTGTCTTGTTTTTCTATCACACGCAGTCCTCCCAACCCATATAGTGTCATGTTTGATGTTCACAGTCACCATGGTATCTAACCTTGTCTTCATTTTAAAGAGGCGGAATTGGAAGCCCAGAGAAGTGAAGCCATTTGCCCGCGGCTGCACAGCCAGGAAGTAAGGCCTGAACCTAGAGTGTGTCCTGCTTCATTTCACCTTTCCCTGTCCCTGCCGCTCAGGCATTCGAGCCCCTCCCACCCCTACTCCACCCCACCCCTGCACCTTGCTAGCCTGGCTTTAATGCCACCAACATTTTGTCAGCTGGGCAACGCCCTTCGCGCCATTTCCCAGGAGCTGTCACAGAAGGCGATGAATCATTGCCCAGAGGCAGCTCTGGGCAGCATTGACTCACTGGGCCCAGGGAGGTCCTCAGGCTAGAACATTCTCCTCCCCACACAGGAGCGTATTTCAACATGATGGGGGAAATGTCTCAGATGTCCTAGGTTACTCTGTATTCTTCTGGCTTCATGTGGGAGGCTCCATCTCCTACACTGTGCCTGGCTGACTCTCAGGCACCTTCAGGGATTCAGCTCAGATGTCCCTTCTTCCAGGAAGCCCTCCTGACTCACTCCTCCCTGCTTTGGCACATCCTCCGCATAGCCTTATCCCAGCAGCCTTATGGCCAGACAGCAAACCCACTGAGGCCTCACGCTGGGCTGTGTTTCTCCTTTGGGTCCCCCCTCCTTCAAGGTGCACAGGACCCAGAGGATGTGCGTCCCCAATGCCTATGAAGGAAGGCTGAGGGGCAGCAGGAGCCCAGGAACCGTGGCCCACCACTACCCCTGGCCGCAGTGAGTTAACTGGCCTGGCATCTTGGCCCTTGTGCCTGAAAGAAAGAGTTCTGTGAAGAGAGTGTTCAGACCCGGGCTCTGGTTCGAGCTTTTCCAGTAACCTGGGGAAAACAATAATCGTTCTCATTTAGGAAGAACTTTCGATGTATCTACTGCTGTCTCAGAAAACCCTCGCCCTCGGTTTTATGATCCCGATAAGGAAGGGTGGCCATTATTCTCTGGTTACAGAAGAGCTGCTGAGCAGGACTGACTGTGCAGGGATCAGAGGGCACCTAACCATCTTTTTATCCTGCCTCTGGGCACCTCCCTCCCTCTCAGCGTCCGAGTCTCCCCACCAGCCAACTGCAGGCTCGGCTCCCTGGGCCCCAACTGTGCTCCTTTGTCTGCTGAGCTGGAGCCGGGCACTGGAGCCGCTTCCCGACGTGCCCAGTCCAGGCATTCATCTGAGGCGGCCCATTTGAACTCAGGGTGCCTTTCCCCACCCGCCCTATGTCACACGTGGTGCCGAGGTTCCCTGCCAGCCCACAGCGAGCTGCCGGGCACTGAGCTTTCCTTCATGGCCTGGGGAAAGACCTTCCGAGTCCAGCATGGAAAACCCGAAGCTGGAAAGGACTTTATGTCTGCGGCACTCTCCTCCCCGACTGACCTACAGTTCAGTGCCTGCCTCCTCCCGACTCCTGACAGGATGGGGGTGGCCCCTCCTCCTTCCTGCTGCCTTCTACAGCCATGGAGGGACAGGCCGGAGGCTTTCTGAGCTGTGCAGGGAGGCGCTGAGCTGGGTGCAGGTTCGGACAGCAGTGTCAACCTGTCTGAAGTTGAGAAAAACGCAGAAGGTGACGCTGGCACACGCCCATTCAGAAAGCAGTACAGAAAGTCTAGCACCTCAAGGGCTCATTATTGAAGGCGCTCTGTAAGTTGGACGCTGTACCAAGCTTCTTCCATGCCTGCGCTCACCTGATCTTCACAACCACCGAGACCCACAGGGGGAGGCCATGTGACATCGGAGGCAGAGGGGAGGGATGCAGCTACAAGCCAAGGACTGCTGGCAGCCACCAGCCACTGAGACAGAGGTACGAACGGACTCTCCCTAGGAGCCTCCAGAAAGAACCAGGTCTGCAGACACCTTCACCTTGGACTTCTGGCCTCCGGAACTATGAGAATCAATGTTAGTTGGTTAAGCCCCCGCCTTGGTACTTATTACGGCAAACCTGGGAGATGAATTCAGGAGGCGGCTCCACAAGTCACACAGTTAGTAACAGGCAGAGCAAGGATTCAAACCCAGTCTGCCCCCCTGGAGCCCAGGTGCTCTGCAAACTCATGGCGCGGTCAGCGTCTCCCATCCGCCCCCAGGCTCACTCAGGCATCATGTTCTCTCAGTGTTTCCTGCAAAAAGCATATTGAATCCGGCCCTTCCCTTCTGCTCTCCTGACTTCATCCTCTCACAGCTGGGTTTGACCAGCAGCTGTGAGCAGGCCTGATTGCTCACGAGAGCTTCCAGCCTGCAGCTCCATCCTTCTCTAACCCCACTTGTGCAGGTCACTGCTCTGTGACCTCTCCCCTGGTCTCCCAGGCCGCCCTCACCTGGCCCTATCCCATGGCCCCTGCCACCTCACTACCCAGCTATGTCAGCTCTGCTAATGAGCACTCAGCATGTGCACCCCACCTGGCTCCCTCCTCAGACAGCTGGCGGAGGCTAGCATGATTTCTCTTGCATTTCCTGTCTCACCATCTCCATCTCCATCTCTCTCTCTCTGAGTTTCATCTTTTACAGAATCTTCCCTGGCCACTCACACTCAACAGCTGTGTATGACTCACTCAGAGTATGTGGACCTCATGCCCCTGTATCTGCCTCCCTGCTAACAAGCTAGGCACATGCTCACCCCAGGGCCTTTGCACTAGCTGCCATGTGCCTGGAATGCTTTCCCCCAGGTGTCTTTGTGTTTGCTCTCTCACATGCTTCAGATCTTTTCCATCCAGGGTCCCAGCAGGAGATGGGGTTCACTCCCAATGTTTGAATGAAAGAGGAGGAAGAAGTGGAAGGATGAGGGATGGTGACACCCTCAGGGACAACAGCAGGGAGGTGTTTCCACCCTGAGGCTGCAGGAGAGGTGGGAGAGATAGTGTTCCTGAGAACTAGAGCCACAGGCTCTCAATGTGAGGGACACAGCCACCTGCGGAGACACGCTGCTGAGGCAGAGAAGTACTCCAATTTTCCTGGCTTCTTTGTCGCTGACCCCCTCCTGCTGCCTCCTATTGGCTGAACCCAACAGGAAGCCAGCAGGCAGGGGGCCTGGACGATTCAGTCTGCCAGCAAGTCCCAGGGCACTGGGTGGAGGAGCAGGAGAGAACACCCAGGCCTTGGCCTAGAGGCCCTCTTCTCCTTGGGGTGGCCACTGACCACCCTGCTTAAAATTAAACCACCTCTCTGGCTCTTTCCATCCCCCTCCTTGGCTTAATTTGTACACCACACCGCTTACCATCAGCTGGCGTCCTCTTTATTTTTCTTCCTTATTTTATTATCTGTCCCCCTTGAATTAAGGCAGAGATCCCACACCTCCCCTATGTTCTATTTTGAAAAATGTAAAGCCACACTTGAACAATGAACCTCATGTCCTTTTTATGCAAATTCACAAGTTGTTAGCGTTTTAAAAGGTAGAGATTTCTTTCAAGTAAATTGTTGTGGATGTATAACCTGCAGACAGAAAGCTTCATGGTCCACCAGCACGAAGCAGGAGCTTTTTTTTTTTTTTTTTTTTTTTAATATATTTTATTGATTTTTCACAGAGAGGAAGGGAGAGAGATAGAAAGTCGGAAACATCGATGAGAGAGAAACATTGATCAGCCGCCCCCTGCACACCCCCCACTGGGGATGTGCCCGCAACCCAGGCACATGCCCCTGACCGGAATCGAACCGGGACCCCTCAGTCCGCAGGCCGACGCTCTATCCACTGAGCCAAACCGCTTTCGGCAAGGCAGGAGCTTTTGATCCTCTTCTTTGCAGCTGCACGCCTGGCATGGGACAGACACTCATTACTATTTATTACACAGATGAGAGTTTGGATCTTACAACAAAGTAGGTGATCATGTGATTCCCAACGGCCTTGCACGCTAAGGTCTAGGCTCCAAGAGGGCAGGGCACCTCCTGCTCTGTTCCGGTTGCTTAGCCCGGCCTCATTATTTAATCCTCATGTCAACTCCGTGAGGTTGCTCTAACTATTTCCCCCATTTTTCAGATAATGAAACCGAATCTCTGAGAAATCAGGATATTTCCCCAATGTCACACAGCTGGGAAGTGGCAGAGCCCTGGCCATGCTCTGAGCCCCGTGTTTTATCAGCTGGCAGTGCAACCTAGTGGCTAGGGAGGAGCGGGGCGGGGGCTGGGGGGAGGCTCACTGCTGGGTGGCTCCCAGCTCTGCCACTTACCAGCTGGGGCCTTGGGCAGGTGACTTGACTGTGACATCAGACTCCAGGCATCACCAGCCTCCCTGTACACCTGTCATCCTCACCTGCCACAGCGACCTTCTCATCTCAGCTGGTTGAGCTCAGCCCTGCTCATTGAGCTGCATGCGTCAGAGGGATATGAGGGCTTATTCTTTCCTGAGCCTAAGGATGAAGTCTTTCGTTTGTGCACATCCATGTTACATGTTCACAGAAGAAAAATTAGAAAAATCAGAGAAGGAAGAAGGAAAAAAGATTGTGGGTAATCCCACCATTCGGAGATAGCTATTTTGAATATTTAAATGTCCTACATTCCTTCCTTTGATGTGTTTTTAAAACATGCTTTGCTGCATTGATTTAGCATTTGTTTTCCTTGGAGCTTTACAGCTATGATCTCATTTGATCCTTATACAAGTCTTCCAGGTTTGCATTAGAACCCAGGCAAAATAACTTGTTCAAAGTCACATGGGTAAGTGATAGAAATGGGGTGTGAACTGAGCCAGCCTGATTGCAGAACCTGTGTTCTACCCATAGAGACACACAACTCTCTCTTTTGCTCTCTCTCTCTCTCTCATCCCCTGCCTTTGTGGTCCCTGACTCTTCACTCAATGCCTTAGGGTCGGATGGCTAGACCTGGGAGGTGAGACCACCCACCAAGGTTCCCCTGGCTGGCAAGGGTGTCCCCAGGATCACCACAGCGAACACCTCAGAGTCAAATCGCTTTGCACACACCCTTCATTATTTCCTTTCTTTAAGTCCCTGGCAGCTGGAAATTCAAGTCACTGCTTATTCATACTTGCAATTTGGGCAGATACTGCAAAATCACCATCCAGAAAAGCTGAACCAATTTACACATCCAAGAGTTGTATGTGAGCAGAATCAAGGGGTTTTCAAAAATGTTTCTTAAGTAGGGCTCCAATGTCTTAGAGGCTTTTTTGGTTACTAAGCCCCGGATGACGTTCCAAGGTGGACTATTCCAGTTACCTGGGGAGCAGGGCAGCCACCTGTGCTGCTGGGAAGGCAGGACAGCAAGGGGGGCATAGGATGAGGGAGCTAAATCCTGCACGGACTCCCTGAAAAGGCCCTTCCCTAGGAGGGATGGGTGCGCTGCACACGTTGTCTTCCAAAGCATACCTGCACGAGGCTGGCCTTTATAGGAAGGGAGAGCATTTGCTCTGTCTCAGTTGAGAAAGGATTGTGCCCCAGGGCACCTCAAAATCTGTCTTCAGCTTTGGAGGTGATTTCCAGGCGGAGGGTGGAAAGGACAGGATGTGCGCTCGTGGAATGTCCTTACCTAGCTAGAGCAGCACAGGCTAAGGGTTGAGCAGGATGTCCACCCACTGGGCTGTGACCTGGGAGCTCTTTGCGGCCAGTGGCTCACAACCAGCGACACCTCCCTGGGCTATTCACGTGGCCCTCCAGAGGCCGGGGGACAACTTGAGCCCCAAATAAAGAGGGTTTCCAAAGAGCTCATTGGAATAAGCAAGTGGAAGACAGTGTGGCACAGTGGAAGGACCCAGGTTGGAGAGTGGGACGGACTGGTGGACAAATTCAATCTCTGTATCTTGCCAGCCAGGGGCCCTTGGTGGGTGGTCTCCCCTCCCAGGTCTTTCATGGGGGTATGACTCCTACTTTGCAGGGCTGTTAAGTCACACGGACCACCGATGCTCATCAATGGTACCTGTGTCAATTCTTAACGAAAATCAAGAAGGGAATGAATGAAGTCCAGAGATTCCCCAACTGGAGCAGCCGAAATATCAGCTGCTGGTGAAGATGACTTCAGTGATGGATGCCTCTTTACTCCATTATCTAGAATGTTCCCTGCAGCTCACTGAACCCCCATTTTACTGATGAGAAAATAGGGGTCTGAGTCCTAAACAGGGGTTGGCTGAAACCCCAAGCCCGTGCTTTGTCTGAGGGAACCACACACACAAAAATGCATCAGAAAATGGAGGTTTGATTTCCAAGGACTTTGGTAGTGGGGGCTGCAGACCTGTGGGGTGGGGGTGGGAGGCAGTCGCTGCAGAATTAGCCCCCGACGGCCATGGGACAGCCTCAGCCCTGCTGGGAGAAATTGTCAGAGGAGGCATTTCCTCGAGGCTGTCTCAGGTTGGGGAAAACTTTGAAATGGTTATTAATGTTGGAGATTTCATAATTTTTTTTCAAATTATAAAGGAGGTTCTGAAAGGCGATGTCTGTTTTCCATAATTGGCAAGTGTTCCCCAGACGGCCATTCAGCCACCTTGAAAATCAATGTTTTCATGACCCTTGACCCCTCTTTCGCTGACGAGTGTCTCTCCTACAAGTTGCTCCCAGGATGAAAACAATAAAAGCAAATATATAACAGCAAAGGCCCGAGGTTAATGTCTTTAACAAGATAATGTTACTTATGGGAACTGTAAAGCAAATCATTCCAAAATTCCATGTATTTGCTGCCGCTTCCACGGTATTTTGAAACCATATGTATGCGCTGCCTGGGTGTCTGGCCGTGGGCGGGCTCCGCTTGTGTGTTAATTATTTTGATCATGTGTCAAACTGTTAGTTTAATACCCTAATTATTCAAAATCCCTAAAAGATATGCAGAGGGACTGTGGAAACCCTCGCCCGCCCAGCCTTTTCCCGCCTGCTCATGTTTTCTGGACAAATCGGCGTCGACTGATCCGGTTAGAGTGCTGCTCCCTGGGGACGGCTCTCTGCCCTGGAGCGTGACTGTGACCTGTGACCTGTCCACCTGCAGAGCTGGTGTCTCCGGCAGGAAACCTGAGAAAGACACCTGAACAATTCAGCTCAGCCAGCAGATGTTTGGAGGACCCGACACCAAGCGTCAGGCCCTTGGAAATGGGCAGGTTGGTTCAGTTACCTACCTGATAGCACGAACCTGCAATGAGAGCTGCAGAAGACGCTATGGATGCCCACACCTCTGGGGTCCCCTCTCAACTCAGGCCCCATTCTCTCTGCTTCTCACCACGAAGGTCTCAGGTTCTGTCTGGGTTTGGCCTCAGGCAGGCCGAGGCTCACACCCTGAGGTGCAATGATAAGATGATCATAGATGGACAGTCCCTGTCATTGTGCACTTTACTCAAGCCTCACAACACAGTGTCAGTGGCTGAGCCCAGGACACGGAACGAAGAGGCGATGTAAAACACTGCGCTGTAAGGAGAGTGCGTCCTGATGTTCTGTGTCTGCATCATCGTGAGTTACTATGGGGCCGACCAAGAGACAGGGCTTACCTGGTGCTGGGCAGGGCACCGTCAGCCACAGCCACGTGGTGCTCCGCACTCGCCAGGGTGGCTGAACTTTAGAACATCGTCAGGAATAGCGAGTGTTGGCAACGTGCAGGGAGGGGAGGACAATTCCGGTGCAAGGTGACTAGTGCACCAGGGAGGTGGTACTCGGGCTGGGAAAGGCAAAGAAGGCACCTGTGCCAGGTGTGTGTGGGGGAGCGGTTTCCCAAAGGAGCTTAATTAGAGTGAGATCTGAAGGTGTCCGCCAAACGCAAATGAGGGTGAGAGCGCTCCAGGGTGGGCCACCTTGGCCAGAGATCTGGACTCCATTCTCACGGTTCAGGGCTCTTTCAGAAACCCAGGTCCAATCTCATGGCCATCTTTTCAAATAGCATCCAACATACGCCGTGGGCTGCCCCGCCAACGCTCATCCGCAGTCCTGTTTTCCGTGCCTGCCTCTGCCATCGAGGCTGCGAAGGCTGACTCCTTCTCCCAGCCTCCTTGGTAGCTACAAAGGCAGAAGCGGGCCTTCGTGGTGAGGAGTGGAGAGAATGGGGCCTGAGTTGGGTGGGGACCAGGCACCGTAGCTGGAGGTGAACCCAGAGGTGTGGGCATCCATAGCGTCTTCTGCAACTCTGATTGCGGGTTCGTGACACCCGGTAGGTAACTGAGGCCCAGAAGAGGGAGTGGAGGCCCAACGCCAAAGGAGCTGCCTGTGAGTGGCAGGGTCACAGGCAATTTCAACTCTTCTCTTTATGTTCATAGGGATTTTATGAATTGTCCCAAATAAACACATGTTGCTTCTGTAATCAGAGTTTTTGTTTTTTTGTTTTTAAAGAAGTCAGAGAGGCCCGATTTCTCTTTCTGGAACCTTCCAGGAGAACTGCGCACTTGCCTTGCTCGGTCTGCCACCAGCTGTCCCTCACACCCCACCGCTCAGTCTCAGGTCTTGGTTCTTCATCTTTCAGGCAAGGAGGTCAGATTGGGAAGATCCATTTTGCACTTAAAATTTATTTTCATGCACTTAGTTGTCAATAAGCCTCAACATTTTTTTAAAGTTATTTTTAAGGCACTGAAGATTTCTAAACAACAAAAATATGAATGCCTGAAGGTGGAGAATGCCTCCCCAAATCCCAGGCGACCCCCGAAGCCCTGAGACCCGCCAGCCTGCTCCCCACACAGGGGGAGTATTTTTAGAGCATTTCAACCACTTTCAGTGAATCTGAGCTTTCTCCTCCCCTCTCCCACCACGTACCTGAGGTGTAGAAATGAATTTATAACAGGAAGCCTTTGATTTCAGAGCCTTTATGTTTTTGAAGTCTCCCAAAGCAGGGCTGTAAAACAAGGGGCGTGTTTTAAAGGAATGTCACATTCTCCACAAGGGGGCTGGCACCCTGTTTTCCTTAACGTGGGAGGGGCCGCCTCCGCGCTGGGAGCGAGGAAGCACCCGTGCTGTGCGATGGAGGAAGCGGTGTCTGGGGTGAAGGTCCTGCAAGGCGAGCATCCGTCCCAGCTCCCCGACTCTGGCCCACTAGGGAGGGGAAGCTTGGAGGGGCTGGGGGGCCTCCATCCTCAGCCAGCTGGCCACACTCAGAGCCACCTCGACGGTGACGCCTGTGCAGATAGGGGTTTGGTGTATCTCTATATCCTCATTCTTCCACCCCAAACACCACTGATGGAAAATTATGACATTGATAGGCACTTATTAAATGCATCTGCCTAAAGGGCTGCCCAGCGTATCTAGCTCAGACCCCTCACCCCCCACATAGTGAAGTGGTCCCCACATCTTCCTGTTGGAGTTCCAATTGCTTAGCCTGCTCCCCAAAGTGGGATGCCTGCTCTGCCCCCATATGTGTGGCCCTAGGGAATCTCATTCAGTCCTTGTCTTAACACCGTGTGGTCCATATTCATTCCTATTTTACACATGAGGATCCCACGACTCAGGCAGCTTAGGGTCACAACTAGGACGTGTGTGCAAGAGTTGCTATAGCAACATCCAAAGTCTCTAGCCCTAGTGCTGCACAACCGTCCATGGGCATTCACACGCTTTGCCCTGCCTCCTCCCACCCTGGGTCCCCCAGCTCTGCAGCGGCAGAATCACAGACAGCAGGCCCTTGGATAGCATCATACCGTTTAGTGTCATTTCATTATGACATCGGTGAAACTCTCAAGGATGTTAAGTGAGGACTTACCGTAGCTGTGACAGAGACAGCAGCGCCTGCTAGAACGGAAATAGTGTGCAGAAGAGGAAATAGCTTCACGGGTTGATGACACGTTCAGAGTCACACACAGAAGTGCCGAAAGCTAAGACTCAAATTCCGACCAGAGCAAACTTCAATCCAGGTCAGGGTCAACAGGCAACGGCCCGTGGGCCAATCCGACCCTCCACCTGCTTTTGTAAACAAAGGCTTTGGGACACAACGGTCCCCGGGCACCTGCGTATCGCCTCGGGCTGCTTTGGTGCTCCCCCAGCAGAGCGGGGTGGTCACCACAGTGACCGCAGGCCCTGAGGATAAGATACTACTATCTGGTTCTTTATGGAAAAAGTTTGCTGACCCTTGATCTAGACAAACATAGAGTCAATGTCAGAATCATGAGTGCATAGAATCACATGGGGTCCCAACCATGGCGGGCAGGCATTTATTAGTCTGGGTTAACCGTGCAGTATAGAATCTCCTGCAGTTGGTCTAGACCAGTGATGGCGAACCTTTTGAGCTTGGCATGTCAGCATTTTGAAAAACCCTAACTTAACTCTGGTGCCGTGTCACATAAAGAAATTTTTTTGATATTTGCAACCATAGTAAAACAAAGACTTATATTTTTGATATTTATTTTATATATTTAAATGCCATTTAACAAAGAGAAATCAACTAAAAAACTGAGTTCACGTTTCACCTCTGACACGCGTGTCATAGGTTCGCCATCACTGGTCTAGGTTTTCATAGAGGACAGAGGGGCCTGGAGGAGTCGGGGGAGCTGGGAGGGCGCTCTTGCCCAGGGGAATTCCAGCTTCTTGCAGAACATGCCTGCTTTGTTCCGCCTCTTGGCTTTGGCATAGACGGGGTTCCTCTGCGGAGGCCACCCCATCTCCCCTTGTCCGGCTAACAGTTGCCCACCCCGTTTAGGTCTCAGCCTAGCCTCCTTTGGAAGCCATCTTGGCTCCTCACATGGGCCTGGGAGCCTAGTTCCTGTGTTGGCACGGCAGCCTGAGCTATCTGAGAAACAGCTGTCGCCCCCTGGCATACCCTGCTCCTATAGATGCGCCATCATCCCTGTGGCCACTGCACTTCCAGAGCTGCTGCAAGAACCTTCCATTAACAGGAGAGTCCACCTCCCCCTCCCTAAAATTCAGCAAGTGGGCTGTTTTGGCGCCGGGGGATGGCAGATGTGACACTATGTGACTTCCAATGCTGGCTCATAGAAGGCGGGGCGACTTCTCTGTTGCTCAATGGGCCACTGGCTCTTGAAGCTTTTGGTGGCCATGCTGTGAGGAAGCTCAGACTCACCCAGGGGGAGAGACCACACGAGTGGACTTGAAACTACCTGAAAGGGGAGGCCAGCCAGCTGCCCCTGGGCCAGCCACACCCCTGCCCCTGCCATCTGCCTGCAACCAGACCAGAGACCCCAAACCATCAGTGAGCCCTTCCAGAGATCCTGACCACGGGACCTATGGGAGATGCTATTGATTGAATTGTGTCCTCCCCACATCGGAGACCTCGCCCTTGTACCTCAGAATACGACCTTGTTCAGAGATGGGGTTTGTGCTGAAGTAGTCAAGGTAATATGAGGTCACTGGGGTGGGCCCTCATTCACTGTTACGGGTGTCCCTGTAAGAAGAGGAAAGTTGCACACAGAGACACAGGGGGAATGACATGTGAAGATGAAGCAGAGATCTAGGTGACGCTCCTGCAAGCGTCCAGCACGGTGAGTGAATCCATTGTGGTTGTTCACGCTGCCTTGTCTGTGTCACTGTGCTATGGCAGCCCCAGCAAGAGAATACAGGAGACAACAAAATGAGTGCTGTTTTCAGCCACTAAGTTTTGGGGTGATTTGTTACGCAGTACTAGCTTCTGGGATAATCCCCACAAAATCAAATCTTCTCAAAGGCAGGAATCCCTGGTGCGTAGTATGCACTTGCCGGTAGTAACTGCTGTTTGAGCACATGGGCCGATGAAGGCCTGGCTACTACCATTACCTGCAGAGAGTCCCCGGCACTCGGCTCTTCCGGTCCATTCCCCAGAGAGTGAAGAGCGGGGTGCATCACACAGGGCTGCACACTCAGAGATGTGACCTCCCGCCGCATGCCTGGGAACCAGGACCCCGCATGGTGATGCATTTCCTGAGGGAGCCCGTGCCTGGAAAAACAGGAAAGTTAGCGCCCATGCCTTTTTACGGGCGCCTGACAGGCCGTTTCGGAGGATGAAGGACTGAAAGCTAAACAATGCACGTGAGCTGTTAAAAACCATGGGGGAAGGCCAGATGCTTTTGCACTCAAGTGAGACACACAATTGAATGGATGCTGAAGGCAGCTCGCACGGATCAAAAAGCTAAAAGACAACCCAACCTTGAGCTCTGGGATGTCCCCCACACAGTGCAGACCCCCATGGGGCAAACCCTCCAAAATGGAGGGATTTTAATTTTTTTTAAAATATTTTTCAAAAGAACGGTAAGGTGGAGAGTTTACATAACACATGTTTGGGCAATGGAAGGAGCGACCATGTACAGGATAAGGACGGAAGATAGGGAAGGTGGTGACTTCCCCACCATCATGGGGCTCATGAGTGGCTGAGCTGGGTTTGCGCTCCTGCCCACCAACCTCAGAGCCAGGCTCTCCACTCCTGAGCTGTACACACAGGTGCTGTGGCATCGCCCAGGGTCAACCTGATGCTGAGCGTTTGGGAAGAACAAGGAACAGACACCTGCTGGTGGAAGCTTGCGGGACACCTGGTGGCTGAGGGACCTAGTCGTCTGTCCACCTCTGCCCATCCATTTCAGGTTTGGCTTCGTTTAACGTATTTAATAGTTCAAAGTCACATCAACGACTTTATACTACATTAATAGTCCTCTAAACTGCAAAATAATGATAACTGACTCCTAACCATTCTGCCTCTATAAGCCAGCCTTTTCCGTACATTCCTTTTTGGATGCCCGTATGCTTTTTTAGTGAATACATATGCTTTTCATGTATTACCTTGAGTATTGCCTTGCTCTTCTGTTTTCTGTGTTCAAGGCCCCGTGATGTCTCATCAAGTTGGTGATGAACTTGCCCGGTTACATTTTTTTCTCTTATAAAACTGTTGGCAGGAACATTCCTATACTTAGAAATGTCTTCTTTTCTCCTTTGCTGATTTTCTTGAATACATTTGAAGAAGTGATATTTTTACTAAATCAAGTATTTGACTTTTTAAAATACTTCTTAATATCTATTTTTAAGTCATTTCCCAAAGGACAGTAAGAATTTATGCCCCGGTGTCAATGTGGCACGTACCAGATTCACAAGACGTTGTGAGCTCCGGGACTACTGTTGTCGGAACCAGTGCTACTTTAACAGGTGTAAGAGGCCTGCACATCTGCAGCCAGGACTGGGGCAGGGGGATCATAAATAGATATAGTTTTGGCTTCTGTGAGAAGTTCAAGGAAGATACGGTAGCAATGTCCACATCTCATTTCAACCACACGAACCTGATTATTAAAAATCATTCTTCTTACTTGTGTGCATTTATTTATTTTTCTGAGTAAGAAATGCTTTTCTTCAGCGCAACAGAACGTGGAAGTCTGAAAAAACCCTGCCTTCTGTAGAGGATGTGAGCTGGCTCGTGGCCAGCGGCGGGACTTTACCCCTTGTAAATGCCTCCCTTTCCCGTCAGGAGCCCAGAGATAAGCCGTCTGGGATCTGCCTGGAGAGCCTGGTATCCCCCTTCCATCTGCTAAAGAGCGACGTTCTGGATAAGCTGTCCACCCAGGCAACCAGGCCCCCAGAGACAAGATTTCTCCAGAGAAGACATGTACATGAGCAACAGAGCTAGGGAAAGTTGCTCAATGCCACTAATCATCAGGGAAATGCCCATCAAAACCACAATGAGATATCACCTCGCACCTGTTAGAATGGCTACCATCAAAAAGACAAAAGATAACAAGTGTTAGCGAGCCTGTGCCATAGCTAGCCCATGTCATAGCTAGCCCGTGTAATAGCTAGCCCTTGTCATAGCTAGCCCGTGTATTAGCTAGCCTGTGTAATAGCTAGCCCATGCAATAGCGAGCCTGTGTAATAGCTAGCCTGTGTAATAGCTAGCCTGTGTAATAGCTAGCCTGTGTAATAGCTAGCCTGTGTAATAGCTAGCCTGTGTAATAGCTAGCCTGTGTAATAGCTAGCCTGTGTAATAGCTAGCCTGTGTAATAGCTAGCCTGTGTAATAGCTAGCCTGTGTAATAGCTAGCCTGTGTAATAGCTAGCCTGTGTAATAGCTAGCCTGTGTAATAGCTAGCCTGTGTAATAGCTAGCCTGTGTAATAGCTAGCCTGTGTAATAGCTAGCCTGTGTAATAGCTAGCCTGTGTAATAGCTAGCCTGTGTAATAGCTAGCCTGTGTAATAGCTAGCCTGTGTAATAGCTAGCCTGTGTAATAGCTAGCCTGTGTAATAGCTAGCCTGTGTAATAGCTAGCCTGTGTAATAGCTAGCCTGTGTAATAGCTAGCCTGTGTAATAGCTAGCCTGTGTAATAGCTAGCCTGTGTAATAGCTAGCCTGTGTAATAGCTAGCCTGTGTAATAGCTAGCCTGTGTAATAGCTAGCCTGTGTAATAGCTAGCCTGTGTAATAGCTAGCCTGTGTAATAGCTAGCCTGTGTAATAGCTAGCCTGTGTAATAGCTAGCCTGTGTAATAGCTAGCCTGTGTAATAGCTAGCCTGTGTAATAGCTAGCCTGTGTAATAGCTAGCCCATGTCATAGCTAGCCCATGTAATAGCTAGCCCGTGTAATAGCTAGCCCATGCAATAGCTAGCCTGTGTTAATAGCTAGCCCATGTAAAAAGCAAAGCCTTGTATATTATTAAAAGAATGTATATTTGTATAATCATTATGGAAAACAGTGTGGAAGTTCCTAAAAAAAAGTTGAAAATAGAACTACCATATGATACAATAATCCCAGTGCTGGGTATAAAGCCAAAGGAATTGAAATCAGAATTTTAAAAGAATTATCTGCACTTCCATGTTCATTGCAGCATTAGTCACAATAACCAGGATTTGAAAACAATCTCAATGTCTGCCAGTGGATGAGTGGATGAAGGCATGTGATATATATAATGGAATACCATGCAGCCTTAAACAAGAAGGAAATCCTGCCCTTTGCAAAAATGGATGAACCTGGCTGAGAGACATGTTAAGTGACATGATCCAGACAGAGAAAGACCAGTCTGCATGATTTCACTTACATGTGGGACCCACAGAAGGCAAACTCATAGAAACAGAGTATAACGGTGGTTGCCAGGGGCTGGTGGAGGGGAAATGGGGGGACGTGGGTCAGTGGGTGTACAGTTTCATGAGGTTCTAGAGATGCTGCACAGAACAGTCCCAGAATGTAGCAACACTTCTTTGTGCATTTGAGAATAAACCCTCCCATGGAATTTTTTTAAAAGGAAGATAAGAACTTAGAATTTGAAATGTCACCAATAAGGGTGAGCTTAGGGAAATGAAGTTAAAGCAACTTGATGAATTGTTATGAGGCTTTTCAACTATTATTGTTATGATTCAAGTGATACATTAAAAAATGTAAAGAAAAATACGTAAAATGTATGTATACTGGGACAATAGTGTAAAGAGCTGTGGTGAACCACAAGATAAAGATCACATTTTGTGCTTTTTCATAATTGTCTTAGGTAGCTGTTTGTGAAGGTTTATTCTTCCATATGACTTTTAGAAGATCCCCTTGTCAAATTTCTCAAATGATTCTGCTGGAATTTTGACAGACGCTTCATGGAATGTGTCGTTAATTTGCAGGGGCTGGCAGCTCAGCAAGACTAGGTCATCCCCTCCCGGAACAGGGGTCACTTTTCATTGGTTCAGGTCTTCTTTCGCATCTGAATAAAGCTTTCAATGCTCCCATAAAGGTTGGGTGCCTTCTCAAAGGGTAATGCACAGCTGCTTTACCTCCATTGAAATACAGGTGATTCTGTGCCTTGCTCTAATGTGCCTTGTAGTTGCCTTTTGCTTCCATCCAGATGGCTGCCAATCGGTGTGTGCTGAGCTCACACACAGCAACCTCGCTATGGTTTGCTGCTGGTGTTTGCTCATCCTTCCAGAATATTTCCATGTCTGCACAGATATAAGAAGATATGTGGTGCCTCCCCCCAATTCTGTGTGGGGCTCATTTAAGTAGGGGGCTGGCTTGGCCCCCCTGGGCCCCAGGGATGCCCAGGGGCCCCAGAGCAGCCCTAACCAGTGGTAGACAGAAGTGCCACCCCAGCTCTCCTGTCCCTCGTTGGGAAGACACCGAGACATATTCTACAAGCCTTCTAGAGGTTTCCACAGGGATGAACCCACTCAATAGCGCACCTTTTCTTGGCTGCCTTCCCTGTCCTGTCTCACTTCTTCACTTCCCTGCAGGTATTTCCTGGGATCATCTTCCAAATATACTGTGTGCACTCCTTGCCTCCTGGTCTGCTTTTGGAGGAGTCCAGACCAAGACAGTAGCTAAGTTATTGTATAAGGCCCATGTCTAATGATTTAATAAGTATGTAGTCAATGAATGAGTTAGGTGGGTGGATGGGTGTGTCGGCGGATGGAAGGAAACATGGAAGGGATGTAGGAAGGAAGGAAGGAAGGAAGGAAGGAAGGAAGGAAGGAAGGAAGGAAGGAAGGAAGGAAGATGGATGGTGGCTAGATGGTGTCTGTGGAAGAGATGGGAGGAACCCAGGTATCCTCAGATCATGTCCAATGCAGGGTCAGCAGCACTTTTGGGTGAAGTGTTTTTGCATTCCCCCATATTCCCTGCTCCTTCACATTCCACATCCTCCCCTGAAAAAGTGTCTCTGATGCTCCAAAGAAGATTGCCCTCGGCCCACCCTTCTCAGGAATCACGGGGCACCAGTCTCCCTCCTCCAGGGGACCTCATTTTGGGGAATGAGCAAAACAGAAAACCACAAAGCCAAGCTGGGGCGGATATTATGGAATTTCAGCTTGAGAGAAGCCTGACGTCATCCCGGTCATCTGGTGACTCAGACCCATGCAAGGCCTGGTGGGATGCTCTGTCAAGGGCATCCGGGTAAGGAGGCAGGGGAGGGATGTCCACTTGGGCATTTCAGGAAGAGTGCCCCGTCCATCCTCTGCACCTGCTCCTTGCCTGCCAGCTCAGAACCTGAGCGTCCATGCCAGGGTGCTGTGCTGCTCACACCTACATGGGACGCGTGGGTTGAGCAGGAAAAGCTTCCTGAGCAAGGCAGCTTGATGGTTTACATTAACCACCTGATACTAGATCTTTTCCTAAAAGCCTCGTCTAGAGGCGGGGGGGGGGGGGGGGGGCAGTGTGTGGCCATGGGTTTTGGAAGCGGGGAAGGGATGTAGGAACTTTGAGAGACAAAGAGAAAAGAAGACGGCAGGGATAGAGCGAGTTGGTAAATTCTGATAGCCTTGCAATTGGTCGAATAGTGAATTCAAACAACAGCAATAATAGCTAACAGTTAGAATCACCCCAACAACTTTGTTGGGTAAGTTCCCTTACTAACCTCATTTTACAAACGAGAGCTTGAGACACAGAGAGGTTAAGTCATTTGTCCCAAGTCACACAGCCAGTTATTAGATAAACTGATTCCAACTCTGTGCCCTTTGGAGCAACAGTACTGCTTCTCTGTCCAATGTCCATTGGACTCAGCTCCTCATCATTGGGTTCTACTTAGTTGCTCTTTGACCATGGTTTCCGGTAGAAGGACCATTTGCTTTCACTCTCAGTAGAGACAGCCAAGAACTGTGAAGACAGTTTTCGGCCCATAATGCCTTAGAAGGGGCAAAGGAGATTGGGAGGTTGGAGAGCTGGCCACTGGCACTCCAGTGAACTGAGTGATACCTCAAGTAGGCCACCGGTTCTTGGCAGGAGGTTTTTTTGTGTTTTTTGTGCTAAAATTCTAGAGCCCCCCACCCCAATTTGCTAACTGTGTGCATGTCTAACTGCTGTAATCTCTTGTGCTTCAATTTCTGCAGCCGTCCAGGTTTACTGTGGAGATTAAAGGGGACGGTGCATAGAAATGTGCTTCATGCAACGTCTGATAGCTCATATGCATGAGGATTGTCTTCCTGCTGTAACAAGAGCCCCATCTTTTAGGAGCTCAACACAATGGCACAGTGGAAATTGACCTCTTGCTCACCCAAGAGCCCAACATCAATTTTCCTGGTTTGGTGTCTTTCCTGGAAGTTCTACTCCTTCCATCGTCTGGCTCCACCTTCTCCAGGTCCTCTCAGATCTCTTCATTCAGCAAGTGGATGGTGAAGGAGGACGGACAAGATTGCAAATTAGTGTTTTATGGATCAGAGCTGGAGGTGATCAACATCACTGTGGTCACATTCCATTGCCCACATCTGGGCCGCCGGGTCACCCCCAATTGCAAGGGAGGCTAGGAAGTGTGGGTGGCTGTGTGCCCTGGAGGAAAAGGGAAATGATTTTGAGGACAATCCATCAGTTCCTGCCACTGATCGTCTCAATGATGAAAATGAAGTTGCCCTTGTTAACCGTTTTGTGAGAGGAAAAGAGCTCCCTTGGCTTATGGAGATTGAGAACATCTCAAGATAATCACTATTTCCATGTGTGCAAGTGTGTGTATAAAGGATTATGTGTGTGTGCGCGCGCGTGTGTATGTTCCCCAGAAAACAGAGCCTGAGGCAGGCAGAAGCTCACATCATTAGGAAGTGCAATTGCAGGCAGCCGAAGTGAGGGAAGGAGAGCCAACAGGAGGCCCAACCTGAAAGAGTTGGTATTAAGAACAATTAATTGCTCAGTTTTAGGGGATCATCTTTCTAAAGCCCATATAAACAATTGCTTCTCAGGTCAATCCCCCCAAGAAGGAGAGAGGAGGAATTTTATCCAGTGAGTCACTCGGTGGTGCACACACTCCTGGTCAGGCCTGCACAGGCACCAGGCGAGTCCTGCAGCACCGACTGCCCCCAGGCAACAGAACATCCGGAGTGGGAGGTGGACGGTGCCTGGCCCAGGTGTGCAGCAAAGCGCCTGCAGAATTGGGTTAGAGCCCATGAAAAGGTGTCTGGGGTAGGTACCGTCTTCGCCGAGCTCACCAAACCCAGAACTAGAAGGCGCCAGAGTAGCTTGGCACTTGGTTTGCCCACAACCCCATCTCTGCCTGAAACGAGCGTGATGTCTGCCTTGCACTGGATCTGACCTCTTGAGGGTTTGAGTGTTTGCTGGGGGGAAAAAAGCCCATGCACACTTGACTCTCTGAGGCTGAGACCCTGTCATCCTTCACCGAAACGGCCCTTCAACAAATGTAAATACCTTCCGTGTTCCCCCTGAGGCCCGTCCTAACAAGGCCTCACTGGGCGCCTCCTAATCCCCAGGATTGCTGAAGCTTTTAGGTTCAATGGAGCAATTTGTAAGGCGTCTGCCTCGCAGCCAGTGCTGTGGGGACTTGCCTGTGGTTTGCTCCCAGGTGTCTCTTAGAAACTGCGGGCTGGACTCGGGCAGTGCCCTCGGAAGCTCAGCCTCAAATATTGCTGGGAAAATGGACAGTGACAAAGCTTCGTCCTTTGGGGAAGAGGTGGGATCCCAAGCTTGGACGGTGTGGGACGAGGTGGCCACCGCCTCTGAAAGCTGCAGTAACTGTGGGGGTGAGGAAGAGTGGAGCTCCAGGATCTAAGTGACCGGCGTGGGCCCGCGGTGGCAGCGAACTAGTGGAGAGGCTTTGGGGGAGTCAGTTCATCTGGGTCCATCATTCTCTTCAATGGCTGCCAAAGCCAAGACTTGTGAGGCCTGCGGGAGGGGCCCTATCCTCCCAGCCCCGAATCATGCCCCTGACTCTCCCCCTCCCCAGTTCCATTCTGCCTCCCACCCAGCACCCACCTGGAGGCGCTCTGCAGGCTGCCAGTGCCCACCGAGCCTCAGGCTTCTCACTTCCTCTCAGTTCACACCCCAACTTCACCTCCCACCCCCTGGGTTCTGGCCCGTGGATGGGAAATCTCTCCTGCTCATGGCTAGAGGCAGTGAGAGACTCCAAGATCCTGGAAACTGGTCCGGGTTCTAGAATGATTGTGAGCAGCCAACCACACACTCACTGTCCCACACGGAGTCATGGCAGGAGGAGGTGCTGGGTCAAGCTCTTGGGATAATTTGGGGATATTTGTTTCAGCAGTGAGCCTACACTGACTGATACATACTTAACCTCTTTGAGTCTGTTTTCTCCATCTTGTAACTGGGGGCCAGATAGAGACCTTGCTTAGCCACCAGGAGGGTTGTGAGTGCAAATGCTGTAGCTGTGATTCTGGCCTGGAGTCAGCCATCTCCCCAGACTATAGTGATCAGCGTGTCTCCGCAGCTGTCCCAAAGAGCAGGGTCAAGATAGGTCAAGGTCATGTGCATAAAGCATTTGGACAGCGCCTAGTGAGCCCACAGCAGACAACCCCCACAATGTCCATGTGTGTCCCCTGGGGGGTTGGGGTTCCTTCATCTCCAGGCTTATCCCCAGCCACTCCATCCTGCGCTGACCCCAAGAGGCAGTTGCACCTGCGCCCCCTCGTCTACCCCTGGATTCCTAGCAGGTGTGGCCAATGGGAGACGTCAGGAGGCTGATGGGTGGGTGAGACAGGGGTCAGGCACTTTCCACCTGAGCTTCTCTCTTGCACCGCTCAGGGCTCCGCCAGGCTCCAGACACCATTTCCTCCCCTGCCCTCTCGTATCTGAGCTGTCGGCTTCCGGAGGCTGCTTGTCGCAGCCTGCTCACGCCTGTGAACAGCCCTCCATTAGAAGTCTCTCCAGAACCCAGGCCGATGCCAGCTCTTTCCTGGGGACCAGACGGTTGACACCACTCAGGGTTCTTGTTCGGAGTGGAACACTCACTCTGCCTGACCCAGCCGTGGGGCATCTGAAGGGAATATTGCCGAGCTCACAGAATGCTCAGAAGCTGTAGGATGTGGCCATGAGAGCTGGGTAAGTCAGCTGAGAACCAGGCTGGCAGGGTGCAGCGCCCACCCCCACGGAGCTTGTCTCCGGCCTGGGATGTCTAGGCGCGCACATCTCATAGGCGGGGCGTGCACCATGCACCTCCGGCGCCTCAGCACTTTGCGGGACAGCTAGGGCCCTGGTGGAGCACCTAGTTCCACCTTTCACCTGCCTTTCCTCCTTCCCATCTGTGCCCTGTGAGGCCTTAGTACTGTGCCACAGTACTCTGCATGGTAGTTTTTGGGTTCCCCGCCCTCACTGCCAGTTGAGTTCAGTCAATGAAAAGCACAATCAAGAAACCAGGGGCTGAGAGGAGAGGAGCTAGGGTACCTATTCGCCTCTCCAGGCTCACAGCGGGCTGCTTGTGTCTGTCTGAGAAGGGCCTCAGCTCTCCTCTGCAGCTCTGACAACTTCCCCAGCCCTCAGTCCTGGAGGTGGTCGGGCACCACGGCCCCTGCTCCGCTCCCCATTCACGCTGGCTCCTTCACCACGCCTTCTGGCTTCCTTTGGAAGCCACTCCCATTAAACTCTTTCTGGGTCCACATGTGAGAGGCCATTGGTGTATTGCTGGTGCTTTGATTTATACTTTGCAAAAATAAAGAGATAAACACACCAGCAGACCATTGTCCCCATGCTGCGTGGGCAGGCTCTCCTTCTAGACCTTTGGGGAGGGTCATATGATCTCCCCCTCCCCTGTCAGACATGCTCAAGTCCTAACCCCAGTGCCTGTCAATGTGACCTTATCCGGAAATGAGGTGTAATCAAATTAAGATGAGGTCGCACTGGATGAAGCGGCCCTAGTCCAATGGCTGCTCTCCTGGTTAGAATTGGGAACTGGACACAGACAGAGACACGGAGGAGAAGGCCGTGTGATGACGGAGGTGGACCCTGGAGGGGAGCAGCCATAAGCCAAGGAGCACTAACAGTTGCTGTCAGCACCAGAAGCTGGGACAGAGTCATGGAAAAGATTCTCCCTCAGAGTCCCCCAGAAGGAGCCAACCCTACTGACTCCTTGATTTTGGACTTCCCCCAGAGCTGTGAGAGCCCCCACAGAGACCCTCAGACACCCTCTGTCCCGTGTGACTGAGATGTGCCCTCACACTGTGCAATATTCCGGCTAAGAGTGTGGTCTCCGAAAACAGTCTGATTGGGATCCCGGCTCCCAGCTCCCCGTCGTACAGGCTGTGACCTTGGGTCAATTAACCTTGGGAAAACCTCCTCTCCTCTCCCATAAAGCTGGAAAAGTAACAATACTTCTGCTATGAGGTTGCTCTGAGGACTCCAAGAGATCATTGGGAAAGCACTAGTAAGCGTTCAGTAAAAACTCCCAGAAGAACATGTGAGCTGGTCATTTTGACCCAGCCCAGGCAACACGGGAGGAGCCCCTCCCCTGCCCAGGAATGAGGCAAGCTTTCTGGGAGGAAACGATGCTTGACTAAGGCTGGAAGTGGGAGTGGGATGACGACGACTGGAATCTGCCCAGAAAGAAGGTTGAGAGGAGAAGACTAAGGTTGCCTGGTAGAGTGGAAAGAGGGGTGTGCTGCCTCCTCTTTCCTGGGTCCTGGCTGTGCGACCTTTCCTGGACTACAGTTGCCCTCCAAATGGGGCCGTTGGGAACTCGTGGGCCTGACGCAGAAGGGCTGGCCAGGGTGGTCTCCTAAGACCCTTCTGCAGCAGGGTCCACCTCTTCTTTAGTAGTCTGCTGGGCACATGGTACCCAGAATAAAGACTCATCTCAGAGCCTCTTGCAGCTATGTGTGGCCATGTGACTAAGTTCTGGCCAATGAAAAGTAAGAGGAACTGTCATGTGACGCTATTAGAAGTCTCCTTAAAAAGGAGGGGAATGAGCTGTCTGTCCCAGCCAAGAGGAGCCTAAGGGAGCCTGATGACTAAATGTCATGTGGGATCCTGGGTGGGAGCCTAGGACAGAGAAAGGACATTAGGTAAAAACCAGAGACATCCAAATAAGGCCTGGATTTGGTTTAATGATACTGTATCAATATTGATTTATTAATTATAGCAAATGTACTATACTAATGTAAGGCATTAATAATAGGGGAAACTGGGTGAAGGGTATATGGGAATTCTCTGTACTATGTGCACATTTTTTCTATAAATCTAAAAATTTTCTTTATTTCTTTATTGATTAAGGTATTACATATGTGTCCTTATTCCCCATTACCATCCCCCCGCCCCGAGCCCCCAGCTCATGCCCTC
>NW_006289713.1:4531732-4543195 GCF_000327345.1 Myotis davidii
TCGATTCCGGTCAAGGGCATGTACCTTGGTTGCGGGCACATCCCCAGTGGGGGGCGTGCAGAAGGCAGCTGATCGATGTTTCTCTCTCATCGATGTTTCTAACTCTCTGTCTCTCTCCCTTCCTCTCTGTGGAAAATCAATAAAATATATTTAAAAAAAAATAAAGTCTATTTTAAAAAATCATGGCCTTTCTTCTCTCCTTTCATCCTGTTGTCAGAAACTTGGATGTGATGACTGGAGCCCAGGCAGCCAGCCTGGCCCGTGAGGAGGAGGGCCACTGGGGGAAGGCTAAAGGAGCCTGGACCCCTGTCAACTCTGTGGAATCAACACACCAGCGGAGGAATGCCCCCCTTTCTCCGTGTGTGCTATAGAATAACGTGTGTGTTAAAGCTGTCATTCATCGCTTTTTTTTTCTATTCAGTGAAGACATCTTATATCCCAATGAAGACATATCTCTTTAAATGACTTTAGAACTCAACACAATCCCATCTGGGAACGTTCCCACACACTGTGATCTTAGAAAACAGGTAGCATGTCTCTCCTTGTGTCCTCCCTGTCCTCCTGTTAAGTGTTTAGTGGCAGGTTCAGTAGACACTGATTCACGGCTCCCTGGGTGAGTGGGCTGAGACAATATGTTCCATTACAGCTTAAAACACAGCCAGACAGATTCCATGGCATTCTGGCACCCTTCCACACTGCGGGAGTTACAGCTTATGCCCTGCTCATTGAGATAGCGCAAAGAGCAGAGGGTGGTGTGTGCACGCGCACGTGGAGCTGGTGTGACTTCAGCAGCACACCATGGAAAGAAATACACACAATTAGCATAGTGCGATTTACTCTCGTCCTGCGGTCTTGACATTTAAACAGATGTCAGATGCAGAAAACACAGCGGGAGGAACACATTAGGGTAAATTATTGCATCTGAAAAGAGGGAGTATCGTAAAAATGTTAAAAGAGAAAGTAAGTATTTATGACTCGAATCACTGGTAATTTTATCTTCCATTTGCTTCCTGGTGTGAGGTAATTAGAGCCTCAGCCATGGGGGGAAAGCTGCTTGTTCTAACGGGCTCGGGCTCGGGTGGGACTGATGAGGTTCCAGCCTGCTGAGTTACCCTCCTTCCCAAGGGCACACCCACCACGCACATGGTGTGGACAGAGACGACGGCTGCAGGTGCTACCCCTAAGGATCACTAGTGGTAGATACCTGGATCCTGACTGCGTAAGGGCCACTGCACCCATTTTACAGATGAAGAGCCTGAGACCCAAAAAAGCCAAGTGAGGTTCTGGTAGGGAAGTGGTGGGCTCTGCCTTGCAATTCCACCTTCTCATTCCTGAGCCGTCCCTTCCTCTGCCTTTCACTCTGTTAGACATTAAGTGTCTCAACACAGCTCCTCCTCATGACAAACCCACATCACACTTCCCATGTGCCAGCACGGTTCCATGCGGATTACTTGCATTCATTCAACACAGCAACCCAAGTAGAGAGACACCATTAGTATCTTATTAAAATGAGCCCCCCCCCCATTTTACAGATGGAGAAACTGAGGCACAGGGAGGTGCCTCTAAGAGCACCCAACTAGGAAGTGTTGAAGCCGGACGGTTGGGTGTTTGGGTTTTTGCTTTTCGCATTTACTCTGAACTGCTGTGCGTTGTGAGGACACGAAGGACAACGTGACACCTCGTGCCCAGCAGAACGGCCTCAGGATGGTTGAACACACTATGGCAGTGATGGCGAACCTATGACACGTGTGTCAGAGGTGACACGCGAACTCATTTTTTTGGTTGATTTTTTTGGTTAAATGGCATTTAAATACATAAAATAAATATCAAAAATATAAGTCTTTGTTTTACTATGGTTGCAAATATCGAAAAATTTCTATATGTGACACGGCACCAGAGTTAAGTTAGGGCTTTTCAAAATGCTGACACGCCGAGCTCAAAAGGTTCGCCATCACTGCCCTATGGTCTTATTTCCAGTTTAGAATTTTTATCTACTTTTAAAGAGTAAGCTCCTCCAATTACTGGGAAAACAGCTCTTTTTTTATATTTTATTGATTTTTTACAGAGAGCAAGGGAGAGAGATAGTTAGAAACATCGACGTGAGAGATACACCGATCAGCTGCCTCCCGCACATCTCCCACTGGGGATGTGCCCGCAACCCAGGTACATGCCCCTGACCGGAATCGAACCTGGGACCCTTCAGTCCGCAGGCTGACGCTCTATCCACTGAGCCAAACTGGTTTCAGCGGGAAAACAGCTCTTGTAGGCAAAAGCATCCACGTTGAGTTGATTTCTGCGTCTTTTGGCTGGTGGCATGCAGATTAGTCCTGTATCCCGTAGAGCTGGGATCGGTCCATGTGTTTTGCTGAGTCAGACAGGGCTTGTGGCCGAGGGCCTTGGCATTGCTTTCCCGGGAGGATGACGGGTGGCCTTTTCGAGCATCTTTGCAGAACACATTGACTCTTTTAAGTTTTCCAAACTGTGAGGCCACATTCTTGCCTGTGAAGTACCCTTCTCGCCTTAAAGGTGTGTTGAAAGCTGCTTCTGCTCACAAGCCTCAGTTCTGCTGCCTAAAATAATACTCCAGGATGCTGGCAAGGGAATAGTACACTTCCTGCGAGTGTTCAATTCGCATTCTCCCAAAAATAACACCGAGACTGTTAACACCTGCACTTTCCAACGTTTCCTCGCTGCAGCCGGAGATTAATGGGTTCCATTCAGAACGGACCTCTCTGACCTCATCTATGAAGTCGGGGAACTCAGGAAATTGCTTGCTAATCCAAATCTTGATAATCCCAGGATTCTGACATTCTTCTTCCCTCCCCCTTTGCAGCCCTAAAACGCCCCCATCTGAGCCACGTTGTAGCTTTCAAGGTTTTGATCAGATACGAAGCAGGTTTGATTTGGTGAGTGCAGAGATTTAAAAAATGATGTGATTTATCAGAATGACGAGTGGCCTGATTAACCCCAAAGAGTTGGTCCATTAGCAGAAACAAGGATATGAAGAAAAAGAAAAAAATGAAAAGATGACAGTCTCCCATTTCTTTGTCACGTTGTGAACATCTCGAGATCGTTTCCTCATGTGAGGTGTCTCAGGGGCCAACAGAGTCCAATTCAGTCCACATACGTTCATCCCCTGGCCGCCCTGGTGTAAGGAATCCTCTCTGTCATCTGTGGTTGGGTTTGGAGGCTCATTTTACAGGTGAAACAAATGAGCTTACACAGGGAGAGACAGGGTTTGAGCTCAAGCGGTCACAGCTTCCAGTCAAGTTCGTTTTCCTCTGGTTGACTACGAACTCCTGAGGGAAGGACCAGGTATTTAACTCCATCTCCATTGCAGAGCACACCCCCTGACACACAGCAGCTGCCCCTTAAGTGCACATTGAGAGTCACATGGCCTGTGTTTCCCTGACCCCTCAGCCTGCAGTGACGTTTCCCTCCTTTCCCCTGGTGGGACCCGCGGTCTCTACAAGTTCCCTGAAACTTACATTTACCTTGCATGTTACTTACCCCTCCTAGAGGCACTTCTTAAACATTTCAGTATAAGTATGGGCAATATATGCCTATTGCAAAATATTCCAATGTTTAGAAAGGTTTGTGGAGAAAAGTAGTTTTCCCTCCAATGTCTGTCCCCAGGGTGATAGACATTAATGGAGCTCACCAGCACTTCGCCTCCAGGCACCCAAAGATTTGCATCTCCTGGGCCCCCCTGTGCCTGAGGAGATCATGCAACAAGTGCTGACCAAAGGCTTGTGAGCAGAAGTGACAGATGGCTGGAATAGTTATTTGTCAGCTCAAAACCTCCAAAGATGCTTTGTTCTGGTGACCAGCCATGTTTGAGATGGGGTATGCTCCATGAGCCTCAACCCTGAGTGATCTATGAGCAGAGAACCCCTAATGCCCCATGCTGATCTTCCATGCATGAAAAAGAAACCTGTGCTCTTTAAGCCACTTACATTTTGGGAGCTATTCGTTACTGCAGCATATACTAACCTCTCCTGACCATATATCCAGCCTCTAGGTTTCTCTTCTAGGAGGCACCCACTGTTATTTTCTTGAGTAGCCTTCCAGATATAATCAAAACATATGCCAGAAATACATTAATAGCATACAATATATGCTGGTGTCTATCTTGCTTTTTTCACTTAATGTATCTTGGAGATACTTCCATATTAATATATAAATAACTGCCTCATTTTTAACAGCTAAATTTATTCCACTCAAAGTATGTACCATAATTTATTTAAACAGCAACACTTGTTGGACATTTAGCTTCCAATCTTTTGCTACTATAAGCAGTGCTGCAATGAATAACTTTGTATGCGTGTCATTTCAAACTCATGTAATTATATCTCTAGAGCAAACGAGGCACTCTGTTTTTTCATTTATAAAATGGGAATAATAATGGGACCTACCTGCAGAGGTTGCTGTGTGTGGGTTAAATGTCTTAGTAAAGTTACCAAGGTGAATCATACGCATGGCCACTGTACCCAAAAGCCAAAGATAAAAAGAATGTCATTTTGTGTGTCACCCAAGAGCTTCCTCAACATTGCTTCTTCTTACAGATGTATATGCAGCATTATCACAGTCTATTTAGAACGCGTCATGACCTCAAAGGAACTCTGTGTCCTTCAGCTGTCATTTTCCTGGATCTGTGTTTCTCCCCATCCCAGCAGCCCAATCCGCCACTGATCTACTTTCTGTCTCTGTCAAATTGCCTATCTGGGACAGTTCATGTAAGTGGAATTTATAAGTGACCTTTGGTGACTGGCTTTTCTCACTGAGCATAATGTTTTCAAGGATCACTCATGTCGTAGTGTGTAAGTGCTTCATTCATTCTTGTGGATGAATAATATTTTCTTAAATGGCTAGACCACCACATGTTGTTTATCCATTTCTCAGCTGATGGTCATTCGAGTTGTTTCCACTTTTCTGTTATGATGAATATTGCTGCTATGATCATTTGTGTAAAAATTTTTGTGTAGACGTGTTTTCAGTTCTCATGGGCTTATGTTGGAGAGTGGAACTTCTGGATCATATGGTGACTGCATTTAGTTGTTTTAGGGGCTACCAGATAGTTTTCCAGCAGCTGTATTTTATGTTCGCACCATTAGTAGGTGAGGTTTTCCATTTCTCTACAACCGTGTCAGCGCTTGTTATTCGTTTTCTTGGAGGGAGTTCTCTTTGCTGCCCTGAATCCTGAGGGGGAACATAGCTAATGGAGGATAGAGCTTCTCACCTGAGAAAGCCTTCTCCTCAACATAACAACCCTACGCTTATGCTTCTATAAGTTCTGACAGTTTGCAAAGCATCTTCAGATACAGCAACTCATTTAATCCTCCCAATACCTGTGAGTCAGGTAAAGATGCTGCCTATAATGCCCATTTTATAGATGAGGAGACTGAGGCCCTGCAGGTTCCGTGAGTGTCCTAAGCTCACACAGCAGGACCTGAAACTCAGGTTGTCTCCTCCCCAGCCCACCCCAGGGAGCCCCATTCGAGGCATTTTGTGCAATAAACCAGCCAGGTTGACCAGTTGTTCTATAAAAATTCAGAAGAAATAAGAGCGCAAGGCTGCCATTTTAACACACTGGCTTAATCGGAAGTTTTAAATTAGTTCTAAACAACTTGGTAGAGAGAGCCGAGCCGAGCTTTTTTGTAGTGATTTCCAGCAGCGAGGGAAGAGGTCATGCCACGGAGGCCTTAGGAGCAGCATCTATTGTTTAGCATCTCAGGGCCCCAACTCGTCGCAGGAAATCCACAGCAAGGTGAAGGTCGTGCTTGCCAAGTCTTTGAAAGCAGTTCCTCCTGCCCGAGACCTCCTCACAGAAGCCGCAGCCCACCCAGACTTCCCGGGGCACTTTCTGCAGCACAAAAAGAAAAATAATTTTTGGATCAAGTGTAGCGCTGAGGTTGAAGTTCCACAGCAGAGGCGAGGACTCAGATGATGCTCCGGCTTTGAAAACAAGCCAAGCAGAACTGGGAACAGCATGAACCCTCAGCAAGAGCTGGCTGGTAGAATGTGCCCATTGCCCTGACCGGTTTGGCTCAGTGGATAGAGTGTTGGCCTGCGGGCTGAAGGGTCCCAGGTTCAATTCCGGTCAAGGGCGTGTACCTTGGTTGCGGGCACATCCCCAGTAGGAGTGTGTGGGAGGTGGCTGATCGATGTTTCTAGCTCTCTATCCCTCTCTTTTCCTCTTTGTAAAAAATCAATAAAATATATATTTGAAAAAATGTGGCCCATTGATTAGATGCAACCCAACCATCTGTTGAAAATTCCTATTTCAGAAGAATGCTTGATGGTCTGAAAAATGTCTATTGCCTCTGAGTAAGTGAAAAAGCAGGCTCTCAACTGGGTGAAATATCCAAGGACATTTGACAACATCTAGAGACATTTTCGGGTGTTGTAAGGTGGGGTGCCACCGGTGTGCGGGGGCCGGAGGGATGCCACTGGACATCTTACACTGCGCAGGGCAGCCCCTCACCACGGGTAATTGCCCAGTCCCAACGACAACAGCTCCAGGACTGAGAAATCCGCTATATAATATACATCATAGGATTCCCACTTTTGTTGCATAAAAATGTTACATATTTTCTATGGTCAGAAGAATGTTTTCTTCAGAAAGGTGAAAATTTCAAATTGCTGAGTAGTGCTGCATTGTCGGGATGTACCACAGTGTGTTTATCCATTGGCCTAGTCACCCTCCCCTTTTATGATTATCTTCTACTATTTCTCTGTATTTCTATGCCCCTCTATAGTTTATAACAACAGGTATTTTGTTATTGAACAACATCACTCCCTTCCCCCGACCCCTCCCCCCCACCACACACACACTTAGCAATAATGCCGTGGGTGTGGGTGGGATGGCACAGGCCGAGTGCACTGCTTCTGCCGGGTTATCCTTCTTGAGAGCTGAGGGACTTAAAAGTATACATTTCTCTCTTCTCAGCTGATGAAGAAAGTATTTACTTATCTGTGGGATGAATAGGTAGGTTGCTACCTGATGAAAATCGCCCTGTGTTGGAAGGCTTGAAGGAGGCATTGCCTTTGGCCAAGGAAATGTGTTTTTCAGTGTGTGGTTGATCGCATTGGGCGCTGTGGTTGTGTGCTGCCCAACTCCCCCTGTGCTGACCTCGGATGTGGCCACCCTGAATGTCTCCCTGAGGACAGTTGTCACAGTCTTTACTATCTCCTCGGCTTGTTTCTTTGCCTCCTGACTCTGCCTGGCCTGCTGCCCCAGCCCCAGAGGTCACAGCTCTCAGCCACTCTTTCTCTGCAGAAGTGCCCATGGCTGAATGGGAGCACCCTTCTCTGATAGCTACGCACCTGCCAACCCCCAAGACCTTGGCCAATGACTGACTCAAAGTTGAAGCAACTCTGAGATGCAGCTCACGCTCCAAAGCTCCCCCTGAGACCACCTCCTCCCTCAGCCCCTCCCCTGTCCTCCCTCCTCCCCCACCTGAGAGACTTCTCCCTGTAAAGCACTTTCCTGGAAACTTGCCCTAAAGTACTTGGTTGATTGTACCCCCACCATTTCCTACTGTTGTTGGTGAGAAAGTCCTTTATACTACATCCTGAGTTCCAGAGTCTCAGTGGGAAAATGAGCAAAAAGGATCTCAGAATGGTGTGAGGGTCAAAAGGGATAATGTCTTAGGCATGGAGGTGACAGTACCACCTCCACTACGCATCTGTGGGGAAGAACATGTGTGAACAGGTGAACGTGCTTTCCTATCAGTTGGAGCATTGCTTTTGACACCCAGGTGACTTTCATTTTCTCATTTTTGCTCAGGTGCATCTTCTCATTTTTCTTCTCTTCAGTTATTTTATTTGTATCCTAATTTTTGAGTATCTAAACCACCAAAAAGAAAGCAAATCAGAACGTGCAAATGAGAGTGATACTATGAGAGGGGGAATCATGGATCCGGTTCTAGTAAATGAGGTATAATTTATAAAATTTTCTAAAGTTCTGGTTCATAAGTCAGGCTTCATTTATAAAACAAGAAGTGAATAATTTGCATATTCAGCAACGATAGCACTTGAACTCTTCTTTCTAGCAAATTCTTGTGATCAGCCATACCCCGGGGCTCTGAAGTCATCAGTATGTCAGAAACTTCAGCTCAGAGTGTTGGATGGACAGAAAAGACCCTTTAAGAGGACAAGACAGGAAGGGGGAGAGGCAGGCTCATCTGGACCCAAATTGGGAATAATATTAATACCAATAGCAGCTAGAATATGCCAGTCATGGTTCTTAAACACTTTTTATGTATTAACTACTTTAACTCAGTAGCAATTCTCTGAAGTGGACACTCTTATCCCTTTTTACAGAGAGAAAAACAAAGACTCAGAGAGGGTAAAGGAGCCAGGTAGTGAGTGGAAGAGCCATGACTGGAACCCGGCCACCTGGCCCCTCGGCCTCGGCTCTTTGCCACACTGGGATGCCACACTGCCCAGGGAGCAAGCTCTAGATATGCTGCTGGGGAGCTCACCCAGCTCTCTGGGTCCCAAACTGGGACTTAGGTACATGCTTAATGAGTCCCGGACTCCATGGAACTCGCATTAAGAATTCTTGGAAATGTGTACAATTTGCTGTCTTCTTTCCAAGCTATAAAAGTTCAGCTAATGGAAAGGGTGGACTCAAAGAATGAAATAACCCTGCACCCACAGGGAAACTGACTAGCATGGCTGTCTTGCCTTCCTGACAGAGGTTCCTGGAGTTTGTAACATGTCACCTGGGTGTCAAACAGCACACGTCAAACCCCAGGGGCTTCAGCCAAATTGAGCAGTCTGGGAATGAAGTCAAGGGAGAGAAGAAAAGGTGGGAAAGTGAACGCCTGGGGGTGCCAGATGCAGATCAGTCAGAATCACCTGCAGGGATCAGAATGTTTAATTGAGAGCCTACAAAATACTGGCGTCTCTGCTAAGCACTTAATAGGTATAATTTCCCTCTGAGCTCTCTACAAACTGAATTAGGTCAGAAACATCATCTTCACATCCCCATGATACTGAAGGTGAAGAAATGGAAGCTTAGAGAAACTGAGTAACTTAAGGTCACGCAGCTGGTGCATCAGTCAGCATGGTTGAGGGTCTGCAGCAGTAACAAATAACCCTGACATCTCAGTGGTGTAAAATGACAAAAGTTTAGTTATGTTCATGCCATATGTTCATTGTAGGTTCTTGGGACATTGAGATCACTCAGGGACTCAGGTTAATGGAGCAGCTGCCATCTTGGACTCTGCTGGTAGCAGTGACAGAGGAAGCAAGGGAACTCTCAGGGTTCTCATGCCAGAATTAAATAGTGTTGCAGTCATGACTAATTGGACAGAACTAGTTTTGTGGTCTAGGAAATGCAATCCTTACATGTGCTTAGAAGCTAGAAGGAAAAATTGGGGAGATTGACAAAAGTTTTCATGCAACATCAGTAACTAACTTTGTTAGTTAAGAAATGGAACCAAAATCTGAAGCCACCTCTCCTTGACTCCAGGCCACTGTGTGCCTTCTGGAAAAGTGGGCTCCCAGAAGTCCCTTTCATGCACATTGGTCCCTTCTGCCATGAACATATCAAACCATTCCATGCTTTTCTAAGGAGCAAGCATGTCTAGGTGGACATGTGGGCACAAGCATGGCCCCATGAGCCTCAACTCTGAAGAAAGCTTATCTTGCTTGCCATTATAACAAGCTATTGAATGTATGGCCAACTTCTTCCCAAGATAAAAACAAAATCATTTCAAGATGAAAAGGTCAGTTCCCCAGGGAGTAAATTTCTAATTCAGCCTATGGATTAGTCAGGTTCAGGCTCAGCTGCTGCAACAAAGAGACCCCTCAGGACAGTGGCTGACCCAAATGGAGGCCTGGTTCTCTCTTAGTAGTGGGCAGATCAGGGTGACTAGCTGTGCTCCATAGAGTCACATAGGCATCCAGGTTCCTTCAGTCTTCCTCCTGCTGTCATCTCTTGGGGTGATGTTCTTGCCTACGCAATGGAAGCTGACCCACCAGCACCATGTTCATGCTCCAGCTGGGGCAGGAAGAATGGAATGGAGGGCAACAATTCCTCACAAGGAAGTGATATGGAGTTGTACACCTCCTTGGTGAGAGCACAGTCACATGACCACACCCAACTGAAGGAGAGGTGGGAAAGCTGAATCTCTAGCTTGGCAGCCATGTGTCCTATTGAGACTCCGGAAAGGGCTTCTATTACTAACAAGAAGAAGGGATGAGCCCTGCCTCCTCCTCCTGTCGCCTGCACCCAATTCTCCTGTTGAACCTCTCTGATACTGACTCCTCATCAGCCTGGCCACCCCAGCTTACTCCTGGGTGAGACTTCTCCCAACCACCTGTGCTACCTTCCCTGGGTGTGTTAATCAGGTTGGTCTGCCACAACAGAACACCACAGCCTAGGCAGCTTAAACAACTGTAGGACAGACTTGGAGGCTCAAAGTCCAAGATCAAGGAGACAACAGGGATGGTTCCTGGTGAAAACTCTCTTCCTGGCTTGTAAACAGCCACCTCCTCCCTGTGCTCCTCACATGGTGGAGAGCATAGTCTCTCTGCCTTCCTCTTATAAAGCCACTAATCCCATCACGAGGGCCCCACCATCAGGACCTCATATAATCCTAGTCACCTCCCAGAGGTCCCATCTCCAAACACCATCCCAGTGGAGGCTAGGGCTTCAACATATAAATTGGGGGCGGGGGTAAGAGCAGCAGCACACAATTCAGTCCATAGTAGAGACTCTACGAATTTCCTGATGTCCAAAGCCCACCCAGCCCCACTACCCTCCCAGCCCCAGCTGTGCCAGGATCCTGCAAATGCACCACACGACTCCATTGTTCCTTACAGTTTATAGTAGGTATTTACATGATTGATTACATGGTCAGGGGAGAGGAATGGAAACCAGCAACCCCAAGACCAAATTCCACCCAGGTTGATGAATAAACCTCTTTTTAAAGCTTAGACCCTGAGGAGCTGATATATAGGAATGCAAATTTGTTATAAGCCAATGACCATCTCGTTGGCAGTTCCAAATATCTCGAGGGCTTCCCAGCGCTTTCCAACATCCCGCTGCCAAATTAAACACATGCATCCAGTTGGTGACTGTGCACCCAGACATTCAAGGGTACAAAAATAGCAGAGAAACCAAGCGCGCGCTCTCTCAGGCCGCCAAGCACAGGGGCTGATGGAGAAGCCCTGGGCTGTGCGAAATAGTATTCACGGGCTCCCACAAGACCTGCGAATCTATTTGGGGGATAAATGGCTGCTCAGAAAGGTTCCCACTTCTTTGTATAAATGCGATTTCACACTCTACTCAAATGCCTCGGGAACTTGCAACCAAAAAATGGGCGCTCAGATGGACGCCCCCGTGAACAGCTCCTTGTGTCTCGCCATCCAGCAGCTTGGAAAAACGACCTTTCTTGTCCTTTCAGGAGCTCCTCTGACCAAGTTGGCTTCCCAGAACTGAGCTGAGCA
>NW_006289713.1:4543336-4548216 GCF_000327345.1 Myotis davidii
CTTCCAATCGGCCAGCTCACTGGTCCCCGTCCACCTTTGCTTATGCCGTGCCATGTCACCGTGAATGCTGTCCTCGCTGCTCCAGAATCCTTTCCTATTTAAAACTTTCTCTGCCTTCCCAGCCCAGCTCAAGTGCTGCCTCCTCCCGGAAGTTCTCCGAGACCACCCCTTCAACCCCATTCTCATCTCTTGTCAATGTCTTGAGTCGTCCTTGCTCTTCCATCCAGCCAGACTGCTTGACCAGTGCTCTCTGAATACTTGAGCCGGAGGTAGCCTGTGCAGAATCACATAACATCTATTAAGTCCAGGCTCAGTTCATTATTAGCACCATGCCTCAGTTTCCTCATTGCTAAGAGGGTCAATAGATGGGTGAGGCACTGAGACCAGGCCTGGCCCTGAGCTAGTGATGTGTGTCAGCTCACAGTTATGCTGTGGCTCCTGCTCAGACTCTCCCTCCCTCCCTCTCATGTCCTGGGGCTGAGCCACACAGGAGAATGTGGTGGAAGATGAGGCAGGGGGGTGTGGGGATTGGGACTCAGGACTGTAGGGGTTTGGAGTCCAGGCGAAGGACCTAGGTGGTTATCCAGGGAGCTGGGCAGGGATTTGGGCTGGGGAGTGACACTCTCAGAGCCGCAGGTAGGAAGGCAGGTGGGAGGGAGTGTATAACCTGCCGCTCACAGGACTGCGGTGAGGACGGGCCCAGCACTGAATGCGAAGTGCCAGGCGCAGGCCCTGCCCTGAGTCACTGCCCCTGACGCTGAGCAGACCCTCCTCACCCGTCTGCTTTGCGGACGGGAACAGAAGGCCTTGCGTCCCGAGTGCCCGGGGAGGAACATGGCTGGCTACCAGCCAGAAGGCCATGCCAGGACCCTTCTAGAGCATTCCTTGGCAGAGCAAAGTCTACACTGTTCCTGGTGCACAAAAGACAGAGCCCTGACATCCACCAGGCACACACCCAAGAACTTGGAGAGGCTCTGAACTTGGGAATGCCACCGCTTCCAGGACCTGCAGCTTTGGGGAGGCCAGGGGAGGCAAGAGGAGGCCTTCAATGCTCAACCCGAGGGAGGCTGTGTGACCTGGGGCGGGTCACTTGACCCCTCTGGGCACTTAGTTTGGTTCTCCCGGAAGCAGACCCTGTGACGAGGCGTTGAGTGAGGACTTCATTCCGGAGTGGTCGCAGGATGCACACTCAGGGAGCAGAGGTCAGGCCGGGAGGGAAGGAGCAGTGCAGGGATGTTGTTAAGCCAGTTACTAGAAGCCAAAGGCAAACACACACCTCAGGGGCATCCGGAGTGGTGTCCAGGGGTCTGGGGTATTTATATGCTCGTTTCCATAATCACCGGTGGGGGTGTCTTTGCAGGATGTTCACTCCTCAGCCTCTGGGCTCAGGGCATTAACCCCAAGTCACACGGGCAGGTGCTGGCTCTGGGCTCAGGTCAGGGTGCACGACAGGGCCAGGGTGAAGGCTGAAAGCAGGGCAACCAAGTATCTGCCACAAACAGATGAGATAGGGCGCGTCTCAGGATGAGTGCGGGGGTAGATGAGATAATACGTGTCAAGTGTAAGCAAGATGCTCAGCTCTGAGTGGAAACTCAATAGATGCTGGCTCCTCCTAATTTTGAGAGCTTGGGCCAGGTCAGGTGGGTGGTGTTCCCTTAACTGAAATGGAAGAGGTGGAAGGCTGGTGTTCATTCTCCCATGGCCCTCCCTGATGGGTCACCTGGTCTCCCGATGGGTGGCCTTGGCCATCTGCACTTGCTCTTGGTCTGTAGAAACCCTGCCCCTCCCCTTCAGGTGCAGGCTCTGTGCCATCTGATTCCCCAACACACTTTGTAGAAAGTGTCCTTTACTCGACTCCCCTCAACTGCCTCCTGCCAGGCCCGATGGACCACTAGCTCACCTGTGCATCCGTGACCACTTGTCATGATTGACCACCCAGCACCCGCCTGTGTTTGGGGAATCTCCCTTGTTTGTGTTGTGGAGGGAAGAGGCAGAGCTCAGGACAGAGTGGAAATTCCAGGCAGTCACATCCCAGCCTCCCCACACCCGGGATGAGGGCACCTACCTGAGCTCCACCAGTCACATCTGCACTGGGCATGAAGTCTGGAGCTTGGTCGTTGCTGGTCCTCTCTGACAGGGGTGGCTGGGACAGGTGGGCACTGGGCTGCACTGCTCTGACCCATCTTGAGAAAGAGGGCTTAACCCCCGCCACCCCCAAGGCTCAGAGAGGACACCCAGCAGACAAATCTCGTCGGGGATGGCCTTAGCAGAAGAAACCTGTCGTCCAAGGTCATGTCCTGCTTTTGGGTGGCAGCTGCATCCCCTGTCTGATCTCACAGGGGTGCAGGACCCCGCCCCTCACCCCGACTTGGGACAGCTGTGGAAGGCCAGCCCAACCCCCAACTCCCATGGGGGAGGCTAAGTCCTTTGTTGGGATTGTTTCCAGCTCAGCGTCCCCTCTGCCCAATTCTGCTTTCCTCTCCTTGCTCCCTGGCATCAGCCCTCTGGCTTAGCCCTGTCTCAGAGTCTGCGCCCCGGGGTTCCCAGCTCGGGCAGCCTTGGCGGGGTTGGAGGCAGCGGCCAGCACAGCAGCGATGGTGGGCAGGGCTCAGTGGCTGAGCGCTGCGGCGGATTTTATTAGTTCTGTCTGCAGACGTTCTGTCTGATTCTCCCACCCTCCCAGCAACGGTCAGCTACAACAGGGTCTGCTAACAAACTCCTTTTCTCTTTTTATCAGCTAGAGATGGTTTCTGTTGCTTTCAACTAATAACTCTAACAATTAAATTCTCAAACACTAACCCATCTACTAGTACACAGGATTTTCACAGATGCCCATTAATGGGTTTTAGGGCAATAGATAATTGTCCTCCAATAGAAAGTGGATCAAGTAGGGATGATATTACCATATGTAAATTATGTGCCTAATTCCAGGAAGAGTGTGCAGAGGTCCTAATCAGATTCCCAAAGGGCTTTTTAAAAAATATATATTTTATTGATTTTTTACAGAGAGGAAGGGAGAGAGATAGAGAGTCAGAAACATCGATGAGAGAGAAACATCGATCAGCCGCCTCCTGCGCATCCCCCACTGGGGATGTGCCCGAAACCCAGGTACATGCCCCTGACCAGAATCGAACCTGGGACCTTTCAGTCCGCAGGCCGACGCTCTATCCACTGAGCCAAACTGATTTCGGCCCAAAGGGCTTTTGATTACTGCTAACCATCTGTAAAGGTGCTCCTCGGTCCCTCCCGTGGCCTGTGGGGGGTACACAGTTCCTCTCAAGGAGGGATTTCTATGTAGTCACATACTGATTAATGTGGGGATACGTTCTGAGAAACACATAGGCGATTCCGTTGCTGTGTGAATGTCTTAGAGTACACTTACACAGACCCGATGGCTATAGTCTACTGCACACATAGGTTTCATGGTATCCTACTGCTCCTAGGCTACACGCCTGCATGGCATGCCACTGCACAGAGCAACAGGAGATTAATCAAGCATAAGAGCAAATGATGCAATTAAGAGACACGGTAAAACGAGATGTATAAGGCTGCTTCGGGCATAATATGGCATCTTGTTCTACAGCAAACTTTTTTTAAAAAAAATAGGTAGAAAGGATGTATTCTTAATAACGATAAAAGTATAGTATAGTAAATACATAAACCAGTAACATAGTTGTTTATTACCAATATACATAAGTGTACATGATCTATTTTTATATGACTGGCAGCACAGTTGGTTTGTTTGCACCAGCATCACCACAAACATGTGAGTAATTCTTAATAGATAAAAGTATAGTATAGTAAATACATAAACCAGTAACATAGTTGTTTATTACCAATATACATAAGTGTACATGATCTATTTTTATATGACTGGCAGCACAGTTGGTTTGTTTGCACCAGCATCACCACAAACATGTGAGTAACGCATTGCACGACAATGTTTCAACTCTATGACATAAGTAGGCAATAAGAATTTTTCAGCTCCATTATAATCTTGTGGGATCACTGTTGTATATTCTTGTCATTGACAGAAACATAGTTATTCGGCACAAAACTGTATCTTAGATACAATATACGGGCAGGGTCAAGTTTCCTGAGTTTCCTGCTCATAGAGCAGTCTAATGAAGGTCAGCTCCTAGGTAGTCACTCAGGATCCCAGGCTCCTTCCACTTTGTGGCTCAGCCCTCCCCTAAGATGCTAGGTCCTCTCCCTTCAGCACAGGCTTCTTTAGCTCCTGGGCCCTTAACATTCCTTCTGCTCATCTTCCATAAGGACTGGTCTCGAGTCACATGGCCCTACCTCTTTGCCTGGTGGACTAGGAAGTATCGTTCCTGGCTGGGCAGCCACCGCCCAGCAGCGACTCTAACAGCGCATTGGGGGACAATTAGCTACCTTCACCACTCTTGGCTTGATAACAACAGAGCAGGAGCGCCACGGGAAAAAGCGATTTCAACATGATACCCCGGAACAGGATATTCTTTATTGAGCAGAGCCTCAATACAGATGTGTTGAATGGATAAAGGAAAGAATAAAGGAATGAATGAAAAAGTCATCAGACTCAGTTAAGTCCAAGGAATATTTCTAGGTTGTTTTGACTTTTTGGAAATCATTCTCCGCGTAGTTCAGTTGAAAAGGAAAAAAGAATTGGCTGGCTGAAGATGCCATTTTTCTCTAAGACAGTGGAAGGAAGCGTTTTGACTGTTGTCCAGGATGTCCGGAGCCCGGCGGACGGATTCCTTTCCCTAGCCAGGCCTCCTTCCCCGAGGCCGTGTGTTTATTTGGAAGAAGTCTGTTCCTGCTGGAGGACAGGTGTTCTGAGTGCAGCCGACGTGATATGGTTGGAGACCCAGGTCCTGCACTCGCTCGGCTGCCTGAAA
>NW_006289713.1:4548602-4554309 GCF_000327345.1 Myotis davidii
ACTGGGGATGTGCCCACAACCCCAGGTACATACCCTTGACTGGAATCGAACCTGGGACCCTTCAGTATGCAGGCCGATGCTCTATCCACTGAGCCAAACCGGTTAGGGCGTATGCGCTGTACTTTCACACGACTGGCAGTGCGGTAGGTTTGTTACACCGGCACCACCACAAACGCATGAGCAATGCGTTGCACTACGATGTTACAATAGCTATGACATAAGTAGGCAATAAGAATTTTTCAGCTCCATTATAATCTTGTGGGATCACTGTTGTATATTCTTGTCATTGACAGAAACATAGTTATTCGGCACAAAACTGTATCTTAGATACAATATACGGGCAGGGTCAAGTTTCCTGAGTTTCCTGCTCATAGAGCAGTCTAATGAAGGTCAGCTCCTAGGTAGTCACTCAGGATCCCAGGCTCCTTCCACTTTGTGGCTCAGCCCTCCCCTAAGATGCTAGGTCCTCTCCCTTCAGCACAGGCTTCTTTAGCTCCTGGGCCCTTAACATTCCTTCTGCTCATCTTCCATAAGGACTGGTCTCGAGTCACATGGCCCTACCTCTTTGCCTGGTGGACTAGGAAGTATCGTTCCTGGCTGGGCAGCCACCGCCCAGCAGCGACTCTAAGCGCATTGGGGGACAATTAGCTACCTTCACCACTCTTGGCTTGATAACAACAGAGCAGGAGCGCCACGGGAAAAAGCGATTTCAACATGATACCCCGGAACAGGATATTCTTTATTGAGCAGAGCCTCAATACAGATGTGTTGAATGGATAAAGGAAAGAATAAAGGAATGAATGAAAAAGTCATCAGACTCAGTTAAGTCCAAGGAATATTTCTAGGTTGTTTTGACTTTTTGGAAATCATTCTCCGCGTAGTTCAGTTGAAAAGGAAAAAAGAATTGGCTGGCTGAAGATGCCATTTTTCTCTAAGACAGTGGAAGGAAGCGTTTTGACTGTTGTCCAGGATGTCCGGAGCCCGGCGGACGGATTCCTTTCCCTAGCCAGGCCTCCTTCCCCGAGGCCGTGTGTTTATTTGGAAGAGGTCTGTTCCTGCTGGAGGACAGGTGTTCTGAGTGCAGCCGACGTGATATGGTTGGAGACCCAGGTCCTGCACTCGCTCGGCTGCCTGAAAATTAATGGCTTTTCTTGTATTTCTGGTGGGAACTGGGTGTTTCCCAGCAAAAGGTAACATGGCCTGTGGAATATTATTTCCTGAGAAGCACTGGATTTCCCCCCATATTAGTCATCGCAGAATGTATATTATTTTAACTCTTGGACCCAGACCTGGATTTGCGAGCACTCAAGGCAGAGTGCAGAATTGCGGGTAGGGCCATATGGTTGACGACTCAGCACGGGGCAGCTCCCTTTCCCTCGCCTGGGGATGATGGGATGCTCCCCGAGGCACGGACAAGCCTTTTCCAGGCCCAGGACCGGGTGACTTTTTGGAAGTGGTGTCCAAGCCCATGGGCTCTTGCTGATGGGATTGGAGTGGAGCAGAGGGAGGTGGCACTCAGCAAGGGTTAGGAGGCCGTATGTAGTAGTGAACACATATTCTGTGCAGGGAAAAGGCAATGCCCTGTGGAGGTAGCTGGGCAAGTCAGCTGTGAATGGTAGGGAGACACAGGTTTTAGGAGCTCAGAGCAAGTGGAGACACAATCTTCATAGAAGGAGTGGATGCCCAAGGATGTGGGGTGTTTTCCAGATGAGAACAAGGGTGGCCAGACCTCGGGATCAGTGAGAGCAGGGCCCTGGAGGCGAGAGAGGACAGTGTCCTCACAGAGCTGGGACTGTTCCCCCCTAACTCCCCACTGCAGCCCTCCATGTCCTGCCCAGTTGCCGGCTGTCTTGGTGGGAGGCCCCAGGCGGCTGCTCAGCAGTGGCGGTGCAGGTCAGGAAAAGGCAGTGAACTTGAGGTCCCCCCTTATCTAGGGAGAAAGCTGGGAAGATCCCAGTGAAGGCGGAAGTATTAGAGGAGGCCAGGGGGCTATGGGAGGTGACCCCGCCTCGGCTGCATGACCAGCTGTGGAAGCAGCCGAGTGCAGCCCGGCTGTGGCCCTCACTCCAGCCAGGCCCCTCTGTCCTCTGAGTCCTCTTCCCAGGCGGGGGCGTCGAGGATGCCATGGGCAGATGTTCCTCTGAGTAGCTGTTCATGACACGGGCATGGGGGTGGATCTCCAGAGGAGGCCTGCTGAGCCCCGCTCCTGACCCCATGGTGCCTGGGAAAATCTTGCTGACAATCGGCAGGTGAGACAGGTGAGCCTCTCAGGTGTTAGCGTGAGCTCTTGGAGCCAGATGGCCCGGGTTCAAATCCCACTCTGCCATGTCCTAGCTCCACGCTATTGAGCTCATCTCTTCCAGGCCTCCTTTGCAGCCCAGGGAAAAATGACAGCATCTCCCCGATAGCGTTATGCAGGCTACAGAGAAGACCTAGATGTCAGGCACATCTGAGCCACGGTTTTACGCTGTTGCCTTAAATAGCTGACACTCTGGGATCCCCAGTCTTCCGTGCCAGGCATCTCTCTTCTCTTTTTCTCTTCACTGTCCCCTCTTCTCTACGTCTCCCTCTTTTCTCCTCCCCCTCCCGCCACCCCCCCACAAGTGTTGTTTCCTTTAACCCCGATCTCGGGAGCTGGCTCTGTTTAAACTTCTCCTCAGAGGCGCTAGTGACAGCATGGCGTGCCCCTTCATCCCTGTTCCTTGGTCAGAGGAGAAGGCGTCAGGAGGAGAGGCTCAGCTGTCAAATCCGCCTCCACTCCTGTTTCATGAACCGCCACTGGGTTCTTTAGGCCCAGACCCAAAGCCCCGTCCTCCGGGAAGTCCTCCCAAACTCCCTGGAGCAGCCGGGGCTGCCTGTCCCGCTGCCCTTCAACATTGGACATCGGTGTGAAATGCTGACCCCCAGCTCTGGCCCAGTCACCTGCATTCTCTTTCCTGAGGCCGCAGCAGCCTGTCCCCGCCTGGTGCAAACTGGCTCAGGGAGGGGCTGTAAACTCCAGCTCCCAATGCCCTGCGCCAGAGGAACACGAGAGCCGTGATTAAAATTACTAAGTAACTCTCGAGGGGGAAACCTGGGTACGTGAACCATGGAAACAGCAAGTGGAACGTGCCAGGATGCGGAGAGGAAGTCTGGTGTCTTCCCCGGCGGTTGCCGTCCCAGCCACGTCTCAGACCACACCTGCTTTGAGAGCCAGGACTTCCATCCGGGCACCTTTTTTCTCTCCTTGCTTGTCCTTGACATTCTCTTCCTTGTCTCTCTGTTCCTGACGGCCACAGGAAAGGTCTCGGATGAGCGTGAGCACATGCTCTGTGCGGGCGCGTGGCTTTCACACACAGCCTGCATTCCCCAGCGCTCTCTGGGACCATCGCCGGCTGCAGAGAGGTCCGGGAAAAGGAATTCTAACTTTCACTGGGGTCGGCCAGCGGGTTCTGCAGAGGGCCAGAGAGTATTTTCAGGTCTCACAACTATTGAACGATCACAATGCAAAGGCAGCAGAGCACAGCCCGTGAATGAATGAGGGTGTTGGAATAAAGCTTTATTTACAAAGGCAGGTGACGACTGGGTCTGGCTGTAGTTTGCTGGCCCTGGTTTTAGTGTCTTTTTAAGTCTATCACATGGATGCCAATTCATCCTCCACTGCAGCACGTCTCATTAAACATTTTCCTCCAATTTCTCATTCTCTTCGCTGTTTCTCAGAGGTGCTGCATCGCCCGGCCTATGGCCGTTCCTCCCCAGCTCTCTCCCACCCTTTCTCCCAGCCTTTCCATGTAGATCAGGCTGGCCTCCGGCTGGTTTCTGTCTGTCTGTCTCCACCCCACACCTCCTGCTCCCCCCTCTCATACCCACAGAGGACTTAGGAATGGAGCTGGCGAAGGAGAGGGAAATGAGGTGGGGTACTGACTGGTTCATCATCGTCCTCACAGTGTATTAACTCACTCACTTCCCTCAACTGTCTCGCCACATGGGATGCTGCTGCTACTCTATATAAAACAGTAACTGAAGGCTCAAGCAGCTCCGGCCGCTGCTCAAAGCCAGGCTGAGTAAATGGCGTGGCTGGAATCTGAGCGGGGTCTGCGCAGCCCCTAAGCTCCGGTCCTGACCTGGCTCTGTATCTGGGTCTGAAGAATGAGCATCAGTGACAGTCAAGGCCCAATGCCCGACCTCCAAATATTACCTCCCACAGGACCTTCTACCCACCAGCAGATGGACGATTGGAGCTGAGGAGTTATGGCCTCTGAGAGGAGGTGGGGTGAGAGTGACTGGACTGCATGGGCTGCTGGGCACTGGGAGTGCTCGCCTGTGCATGTGTGCCTGCTAACACCGGCCCCGTGGCACCGCACCGTGAGCTGCCTGAGGGACAACGCTGAGGCTCAGAGATGTAAGTCATCTCCTCAGTGTGGTAGAGTGGGTTCCAACCCTCCCCCAGGCCCTGCCGTTAGTCACTGGATAGTGCCCCCCCCCCAGATTCATATGCTTCCTGAACGTGTGGCCGTATTTGGAAATGAGGTTGCTGCAGATGTGATTAGGTGAAATGAGGTCATCCTGGAGTCCATGGGCCTTCGTCCCACATGACTGGTATCCTTATCAGAAGAGGGGAAGAGACACAAAGACAGACAGACAGACACAAAGAGGGAAGACAGCCCAGCGACAACAGAGCAGAGACTGGAATGACGTGTCTACAGGCCAAGAAACGCCAAGGACTGCCAGGAGCTCAGAGAAAGGCCTGGAACAAACTCTCCCCGAGAACCTGGAGCGGGAGTGCCGCCCTGCCCACACCTGGCCTCCGACCTCCCCACAGGCCTCCAAGCCTGGGCAGTGCCTCGCTGTCTGAAGCCCCGCTGTGGCTCTGCATGTGAAGGCCCTGGGAAGTGCACGGTACAAGCCTGTCACACTGGATCTGGCCGTTCCAGACCCTGGTCCGCACTCGGTCCAGCCTCCCACGGGGACATGCAGCAGCTCAGTCTCCAGAGCCAACACCGGGAAGGCTCTGGTGGAGGCCCCAGAGACAGGAAGAGCCTGGAAGGGCAGCCCTAGGGCTAATGGGAGTGGGCTCTTCCCCAAATATCGGCAGGTTTCAGTTTCCCGAATTTCTGCACACTCGCTGTGACCCGGGACTGAGCTTTTGTCCGGAATCGGCACAGGACTCCTCTCAGCCCCCCAGGATTTGCCACGATGGACGATGTGGCCAAAGCTCTCTGACCCCTGCTACGTCTACGTCATTTGGGCCTGACTTGGCGCAGTGTGGGAGGGAGCCAAGGGTTGGGTCTTCATCGTCTCCTGGCGTGTCCCGTGGTTGATCATGAGACTGAACACGGGGCAAAGCGAATAGGAAAGAAAGAAGTCAGGAGGGAGACAGAGATGGGAGAAAGAGTCAGAGAGATGAAGGAGGAGAGAGAGATGGAGACAAATGGAGAGATGGGAGAGATAGAAGGGAAGAAAGGAAGGAAGGAAGGAAGGAAGGAAGGAAGGAAGGAAGGAAGGAAGGAAGGAAAGAGGAAGGGAGGGAGGGAGGATAGGGAGAGAGACAGAGAGATGGGAGTGTGGAAAGAGAGACAGATGGGAGAAATAACAGGGAAAGATAAGTGAGGGATTGAGAGAGAGGTTGGGACAGATAGACAGACACCCAGACAAGTAACAGATGTTGATAAGGAGACAGAGAGGAAGAAAGATAAAAACAGAAAGAGTAGGAGATAGGGAAAGGGAA
>NW_006289713.1:4554564-4565118 GCF_000327345.1 Myotis davidii
AGGAGGGAAGAACAAAAGAGCAGTCCAGGCAGCGGGAGGGAGGGCGGGGTGTGGGGAAGGAGCTGCAGAGACCAGAAGCAGGTACCTTGCAGACCTGCTGCTCCAGCCGCATCCCCAGCATCCCTCACCACACAGACCATGCACCGCGCCCACCATGCCCGCTGCAGAAAGTGCCGCACACCGGCCCCGAGAGAGCAGCGTGGGGATCGGAACAGCCCCCGGGACAAAGGGCACACGCTAAGCCCAGCTCCCAGAACTGTGGGTTCTGTGTCCTCCCCCACCCGATAGAGGGACACGGTTAATGTTCTCGAGTCCATGGGCCTTGGCCCTGGATTTTAATTAGGCTTTTAACTGGAAAGGGGCGAGGCCTTCATATTTCCCCACAAATCGGCTGCCACTTGATCGTGATCCCCTGCAGGACACCGTGAAGACAGGGGCTTGAGTGAAAGAGGATGAGGGAGGGGCACGTTGGAATCGCCGGTGCCCCCACCCCAGGTTTCATGGGATCAGAAGTATTCCAGCTTAAGGCGCTTCCATGGGGAGGAGTGGGCTTTCCATTGAGCAGAATTTCCCCCTTCAGAAGCTCCCTAATTACTTCTCTGATGGGGGCGGGGGGGAGGGCGACAAAGGGGGGAGGGAGAGTGGAGAGGACCTGGAGGGAGCAAGTCACTGTGCCAGTGCAGCTTTGATTACTTGCAAATGTCAGGAAGCCCAACTCCACCTGGCCGAGTTGAAAACCAGAATATTGGCTCAGTTACCTCAGAAGTCTAAAGGCAATTCAGCTTCAGGTCTGGCTAGCTCCAGGTGTTGTGATGTGATCAGCAAGCTGTCCCTCTCTCCTTTCCTCCTCTCTGCTTTCCTCTGGGAGAAATTTATCCTCACACAGTCCTTCCCAAATGGCAGCGAAGATGACGACTGGCAGCTCCAGTCCTCCTGCCAGCTCAGCAATCCCCAAGCTCCCTCCCCCACCCCCACCAATGTCCCAAGCTTGACTCTCTTTGGAGTGCCTTGGTGTGCCACCACTGTGAGGCATGGCTCCCCTGGAGCTGGGGGTGGAGCCATAAGCACAAATGGCCTGAGGGTAGGGAAGGGTGCTCACCGGGAAACTAATAGGTCAGAGAATATGGGAATACCCTGCAGTAAGGGCTGAACCTGCATGCATGAGTTTAGCTGTGTTGATGGCTGAAATATTGAAACATTTCTAGGTTGGTTGGTAAATAGCCACTGGCTTGAGTTTCCTCCCTCCCTCCCTCCCTCCCTTCCCTTCCCTCTTCCTCCTCCTCCTCCTCCTCCTTCTCCTCCTCCTTCTTGTTCTCCTTCTCCTTCTCCTTTTTCAGTTTTCTGAGTGCTTCTCCCCTCACTGTCTTGGACACATTGACCCTAAAGTTTGGGTTGCAATGCCTGGGCGAGCATCACCCCAGATACAGGGACCATCAGAGGCCTAGGACTGGGGAGCAGGATTGGTTAAGGATGCTGGGCACCTCCGGTAGCTGCCAAGCAGCCCAGTGCTGATGCTGGGCGCTGAGCACCCGCAGTGCGTGTGAGGTTGTGTACTGACAAGGGTGGTGGGAGCAGGCACCAGGTGCTGTGCTCTCCCAGTGTGCCCGGCCCTGGGCCACCTGCTCCACATGAGCAAACACATTTAACCCTCACCACGCCTTGGGCTGTGGGTTCCCTTCCAGCTCCATGAGGAAAGTCGAGACTCAGGGAGGTCAGCTGAGTTGCCCACATCACCCAGAAGGTAGGTGTCAGCTGGTAATGACCCCCTGAGCCCATCTCGACACCAAGAGCTGGGGTCGTCCTACTACACTCGCGTTGGTGTGGATTCTAGGATTGAGGCTGAGAGGCGAGGGGTTGTCAGGGTCACGTGTAATTTTCTGTCTCTCTCGCTCACCTTGTCCTCCCCTCATTCCAGACTTCCCAGGACACCCATCCCTGTCCCTGCTGACCAGGGGACCAATCCAAGCAGCCTGAGACTCTCCGTGTCTCCTCTCAGGTCCATTCTGCTGGCTGGGCGGGGTGGGGAGACCCGCCCTGTTTACAGCTATACAGTTACAGTACAGTTACATTGATGTGAATGTCCTCGCCCACTAATTCCTCAGCTGTGTTACTTCTGGTGGTTTTTCATGAGTTGACCTTTTCTTCTCATTGTGGGCCATATTTTCCTGATTCGGAGTGACCTGGGACATTTGGAATTGGGTACAGGATCCTATGAATCTCACCTTGCTGGGTGCCAGGTGGTTTTTGTGCACATGCCTGTGCCTCCTTCTGGGACACAGTTAACCACGTGGAAGCAGCTTGACCCATGTCATTCTGTATGATCAAAAAGTGACCAATTGTGCCCCAGCCGGCTTGGCTCAGGGGATAGAGTGTTAGCCTGTGGACTGAAAGGTCCCAGGTTTGATTCTGGTCAAGGGCACATGTCCAGGTTGCGGGCTCGATCCCCAGTAGGGGGTGTGCAGGAGACAGCTGATCAATGATCGTCTCTCATCATTGATGTTTCTCTCGCTCTCCCTCTCCCTTCCTCTCTGAAATCAATAAAAAATAATAAAAAATTTTTAAAAAGTGACGAGTTACAATAATCATTTGAGCGTCTAGGAGGTTCACAACCTGGGCTACGATTTCTTTTATCTTTTTAAATTTTATTATTATTTGTTTATGATACGCAGGTAGGCAATCGATGCATGTTTTGAGATGCTACTCTGTGATTCTGCACGAAGACGTTGCCAGGTGAAGAAATGGGCCTGATGGGTGTCTGCTGAGCACTCACTGAGCTCACGGTTTGGGGGAAACTTCTCTCATGGCCAACCAGCGAGCCGAATCCCAGCCATCTCTGTCCTGCCCGCTACGGGCCTGGTGTCACCGTGGTTCTCCTCACGGTCACGCAACCAGCGGCAGGGCCATCCTGTGGGCCCCACCACGTGCAGAGTACGGAGCATAAGGCAGGGTTTCTCCCTGAGAGGCGGAGAGGAAGGCGGGCCCAGCCATGGACAGAAACCCGAGGCAGAGGAGGGCTGCCTGGCAGTTCTTTCAAACAGATCTTCAGAGTCAGAGCTGCGCGCCCTCGGGAACAGGTGGACTCCGCTGTTCTGGGGTGGTCTCCGCAATGCCGAGCCTGTATCGCGCGTCTAAGGCACTTCCTTGCCCAAAAGCTGACTCGCATCCCACAGGGGCGTTTTCCTACGTGATTAATGTCTTTTCCTGACGATCCCCACTACTTCCCTGTCCAACCAATATTCTTATGATGGTCATTTTGCTGATGAGAAAGAGACTCAAGGAGGGAACCCTTACCCAAGGCGGCGCCCACTGGCCAGGGGCAGGGTCGAGACACGAGTGTGTGGGACGCCGGGGCCCTCGCTCCTCCACCTCCCGTCCTGCCTCTTTTCAAAGTGAGTCACAAGGAAAACAGCAGCCCGCGAGCCAGCAGAGGTGGGGAGGGCCCTGCCCCAGCTGCATGTGCATCAGAGGCCGCGCTGTAACAGATCACTTGGCAGAAGATGAGCAATAAATTAAGTTGCAGAGAACACGCTCTGCAATCAAAGGCATTGTCTCAGAAGCGGCGCGCTCGCCTCTCCAAGCTGGGCTCAATTAGAGGCTACAAGGAGACGCCATTTCACATGGACGAGGCTCCAAACAGCGACCCTGGGGCCAGTTCCTGGTCCCTGCCTTCTCCCAGCCCCCTCCCATGAGAGTGGTCCCCCAACCTGGGTTCGAGGGGGCTCAGGAGAAGGCCTGGTTCACAGGACACTCTGCCCAGAAACCACACGTTTATGAATCCCAGAAGTTTCGCTCGCTCAGGTCAGGCTCGGAGCTTGGCTGACGTTAGAGGAGACATTTTTCTCTGTCAGGCAACAGAACGCAGCACCGAGACGCCAGCTGCGAGGCCTCAGAGCCCAGGTCTCTAATTAAAACAGTGGAAAATTAGATAACTTCACAAATTCATCACTGCCGCCACCGGCTGTCAGAGGCAAGGCTGCAGGGTTACCCCCACCTTTTGTTTATACGCTAACGGGGTCCCTGCGGTTGGCCTTTTGGTGAGTATGTGTGTGTGTGAGAGTGTGTGTGTGAGAGTGTATATGTGTGTGAGAGTGTGTGTCTGAGAGTGTGCATGTGTGTGAGAGGGCATGTGTGTGAGAGTGCATGTGGGTGAGTGTGTGTGAGAGTGTGTGTCTGAGAGTGTGCATGTGTGTGAGAGGGCATGTGTGTGAGAGTGCATGTGGGTGAGTGTGTGTGAGAGTGTGTGTCTGAGAGTGTGTGTGTGAGAGTGCATGTGTGTGAGAGTGCATGTGGGTGAGTGTGTGTGAGAGTGTGTGTCTGAGAGTGTGCATGTGTGTGAGAGGGCATGTGTGTGAGAGTGCATGTGGGTGAGTGTGTGTGAGAGTGTGTGTCTGAGAGTGTGCATGTGTGTGAGAGTGCGTGTGTGTGTGTGTGTGTGAGAGTGTGCATGTGTGTGAGAGTGTGTGTGACAGTGTGTGTGTGAGTATGCATGTGTGTTTGTGTGAGTGTGTGTGCATGTATTAGTGTGCATGTGTGTGTATGTAGAGTGTGAGTGTGAGAGTGTGTGTGAGAGTGTGTGTAGAGTGTGAGCATGCATTTGTGAGTGAGTGTGCATGAGTGTGAGTGTGTGTGTGAGTGTGTATGAAAGTGTGTAAGTGTGAAAATGTGTGAGTATGAGAGTTTGAGTGTGTATAAAAGTGTGTGAGTGTGAAAATGTGTGCGTGTGAATGTGAGTGTATGCATGAGTGTGAGTGTGTGTGAGTGTGAGATATGTATGTGAGTGTACACACATGTTTGTGCTTTTATTTTATTTTCCTCTTGGTCTAGCTTTTCTGCTCTTGTCATTTTGTTTCTTTCTTTTTCAGCCCAGTCCATAAAATCTTTAGTCTAATGGTCAACCGAGAAGAGAGAATTTCATTTAACAGTAATTTTTATCACCTCTCTGAGCTTGAAAAATATTACTCTTCAAAGCTGTCTTATTCAAGATCTCATTTAATTCTCCCAAAAACCAGACGAGGTGGTTTTAGTCACTGTTTTACAAAAGAGGAAACTGAGGCTAGGTGAGTTTGGCTCCTGGGTCCAGGTGACCCAGCGAGGGGCTGAGCTCGGGCTCGAACCCAGTTCTGTCTGACCGAGAACACTTGCTCTTCACCCCACAGATCTGACCTCACACAGACTCTGCCATCTTTCAGTGTCCAACCCTGTGCCGGAACCCGGGGGTAAACACAGTGGTAACTGTGATAACTACCATTTATTGTGCTTCACAAGCACCGCCTGCTGTCCCTCACCCAAAACACAACAGGTTAGGCACTCTAAATACTCCCATTTTACAGAGAGGAAAAATGAGGCTCATAGATTGGAGCAGACAATGTAAGCCAGTTCCTACCTCCTTAACCCTTACAATTGCCTGCACCCAGGTATCCCAGCCTGAATTGTCCTCTGCTCACTGGACCCTTCTCTGCCCAGCATGTTGGTAGCCCCAAGCGCTGGCTGCTAAAGCCCCAGGAGCATGGGCACCTAAGCTCCTTCATGTTAGGCCGAGTAACTCTGAGGTGTGATCAGCATGGTTGCATGGGGGTTAACAACTGTACAAATTGATGTGTGATATAATATGAGCTAGAGACACAGGCAACAAAAAAGTGTTTGCCAAAGAATGGGGGGTGGTACCAGTTTGTATGGGGTGTTCCAGAAAGGCTTCTTTGAGGAAGGATTGATTGGTGTACAGACATGAAAGAAACAAGCGAAGGAGCCGTGAGAAGCTATTAAAAAAGAACATTCCAGGCAGGCAGAGCAGAACATCATTCATCACCATCACCATCATCATAATTATTGTCACCATCACCATCATCACTTTCACCATCATCATCACCATCACCATCATCATCACTGTCACCATCATCGTCATCATCTCTATCATCACCATCATCATCAACATCATTACCATCACCAATATTACTGTTCCCATAATCATTGTCACCATCACCTTCACTGTCATCACCATTATCATCATCATCATCACCACCACCACCATCACCAAAATGGGGCACAGTGGCTTTTTTAAAGCTTCCCAAATGATTCTAACGTACAGCCAGGGTTGGTATCTGTTGCCCTAGATACCTTATAGGAACATTTTATTTTAAAACTAGAGGCCTGGTGCACAACATTCGTGCACTTCCAGAGGGGGGGGGGCATCCCTCCGCCCAGCCTGTGCCCTCTTGCAGTCTGAGATGCGTTGGGGGATGTCCACCTGCTGGCTTAGGCCTGCTCTCTGCTCCCTCAAGGGGTCCTTAGCACTGCCACAGACGTGGGAGAGGCTTCCACCACAGCTGCTGCACTCGCCAGCTATGAATCTATCTGGCTTCTGGCTGAGTGGCGCTCTCCTTGTGGGAGTGCACTGACCACCAGGGGGCAGCTCCTCCATTGAGCGTCTTCCCCCTGGTGGTCAGTGCACACCATAGCAACCGGTTATTCTGCCATTCGGTCTATTTGCATATTAGGATTTTATTATATAGGATTCCCTACTCACAAAAACTCTACTAGTATAGGGTTGATTTTCTTTGTCATCCCATTTTACAGATAGGAAGAGATTTAGAGAATAAGGGAGATGAGCAAGGTTACAAACCTATTAGTTGCATAATGTCCATGGGAATCTGACACTCTCCCTCTTAGCTGTTGTTCTACGTAGCCATCAAGTCAAAGGGAACTTCAAAGCATCCACACATAATATGTGCCCAGGGAATACCTGTGGACCAATTCAGGGTCTCCAACTTCCAGCCTAGGAAACCACCACTTCCCATCTCTGCCCCAAATTAGTAGGCTGCCCTTCAAAGAGGAGAGCCAAGCATGAGATGCCACAAAATAGACCAAGGTGACAACATCTTTATAGCTTTTACGATGGTTGCTGCTTCTCACATGATTGAACCCACTTGGTATAACATCCTAAGAAGCATTTTTACATCAATTAATTAGCAGCAACCACAGAGAAGGCTGCCAATGATTTCCCTGTTTTGTTTCTCAGTTGAGCAAACCTAAGGTACAGAAAGCTTAAGAAACTTCAGGGTCCCACAGCTAGTGAGTGGCAGAGCCAAGATAATGAATGAACATTGACTTATGGGGACCCAGCCTCATCTTCCCTACCCCTCTCCCTTACACCTGATTTTGAGGGAAAACACAGCTCGGAACTGGAGGCTCCAGGTCTGAGCAGTGATGAACTTAGGCCAATACCTCTCTGAGCCTCAGTTTCTGGTCTGTAAATAAGGGTGCTCCCTCTGCTAATCTCATAGTGAGACTAAAGTAGAAGGGAGGTGGCTGCACTTGGTAAATCTCCAAGTGCCGTGCACATCATGCCCTGTTTTGTCTTATCATGTGTCTCATCATTAATGAGACCCGTTAATTTGATGTTTGCTAATTTACCCAACACGTATTTATTGGCCCCTGCTCTGTGGTGTGCCTTGAGTTCTACCTGTTTAAGGAGCCAGCTATGGAGCTACAGTGAATGGAACCATATATGGATCTGCCATACCTTTGGCAGGTTCTTTACTCTCCCTGGTTCCTGTATCAGTGACAATAATGACTAAGGCATGTGACTGTTTACTATGAGTCATGTGCTGGTAAATGCTCAATAACCTCTGGGAGTGAAAAAAAACTGATTTGTAGCATCTGCTAATTACCATGGTGTAAATACTCTTCTTTTGGCTAATTTCCAGCTCCCAGTGTGAGGTCATTGAACATGGAGTCAGGAGGACATGTGCAGTAGCTCACTATTGTTGTGTATCTTCATCATAGTGATTCAATAGACATAAACAACCCAAGGGATAATAGAAAGACTATTGCAAAATAAGTAGGAAGTGGTTAGTTTTGAGTATCTATTACCTTTGTTTTTAATATAGTTCATTTGATGTTTAAGTATACATGATTTAATTTTTAATAATGGCAAAACTTTAAATGTTATTAAAATGTAACAGTCAGGTCCAGCACACCACTGGGTAGCTACTGTGACTATCTCCATTTTACAGATGAGAACCCTGATATCAGAGAGATTAAGCAATTCACTTAAAGTCACAGGCATAGCCAGGATTCAAACCCTTTAACTTGGTTTCCAAGCCTAACCATGGGCATAATATCATACTGGTCTCCTAGGGTTATTTTCAGGATTAGTGCATACAACATACTTAGAGGAATTCTCAGGACCTAGTATGTGCTCACACAATGCTGGTTATTGTTAACATTGCTCCTATTCATACAAGCTAGAGATCCATAAGTGCAAGAAACAGAATTCCTGTCCCTGATGAACTCGCCATGCTGGAGGCATACCAGGCATTGCATGTACAATACAGGAACACAAAGGAAGGTTGATTAACTTTGTTTATGGAACAGAGAGGACTCCATGGTGGAAGGAATATTTAAGCTGGGCTTTGAAGGATGAGTAGGAGTTCTTCACCAGGCAGTTTAAAGAGTCAGATGGATGAGCCCAGTCACTTGTTTGGCTAGAGGAGACTGAGCCATTTGCTGATCTATTCCCTGGACCCCTCTTACCTGAAAATTGATGCAACTCCATCCCCAAGTGGGGGCTCGATGACTTGTTTTATCCAGAGAGGCAAGCCCCTCACACCTCAGGTCTAACCTTGCCTGAGCTTGGTTGGCTGCGTCTCCCAAGGAGGCTTCTTGGTTGAGGCAGTGAAGCCTGGTGGTTATGAATGAAGGCATCTCTGGGTTTGAATCATGGCTCCTCCCCTGACTTTGTGATGCTGGGCACACGAAGTAACCTTGATTCACCTCAGTTTCCCCATCTATAGATGGGGAGTCAGTTCAGCTTCTACCTCGCCAGGCCACACAAGAGACACGAGACAGTGTCTTCATGCCTGGCACAGAGCCGGGGACAGAGGGAGCCAGCGTGCAGCCAGCCGGGAAAACAGCGGGCCGCACCGCCTGCTCCCGGAAAGGTTGTTTAACATGGAAGTCAGGTGAGCTGGAGTGGCGGGTATGGGGGCAGGTGACATCCGGGAACCGTGCTGCCCACCAAACCCAGCCCCGCAGGCACCCTGCCAGATCGGAGTGGGTGTCAGGAAGCTGGTGGCCGGGTCAGAGCGGCTGTCATTGTGCCTCGTCCCATGAGGTGAAAGCATTACGGGCGATGCTGCGGCCGGCGCCCCCACCTCGCAGCCCTTCCTTTGAACTCTGACAGTAATTCCACGTGTGCCTGTGGCTGCCAAGCACAGTGTCTGATGTCCTTTCCGGCTTTTGTCATGTCATTTCCCGTCGGGGATGGGGAGATGCGTTATTGATGTAGAAGAGTCGCTATGGCGCAAAGTTCCCAGCAGAGGTGGAAAAGCAGCGCAGACGGGCCTGCGGGTTCAGATGCGGTGGCACTTCGAGTTGTTGAGCTTTTTCATTAGTCTTCCTCCTCCCTCCCTCCCTCCCTCCGCCTCTTCCTCCTCCTCCTCCACCTCCTCCTAACTTGGTCACTTGGGGATAATCCATTTGGAAAATGTACCCATGGAAATAGAAATAGCAAGGTAAGGCCATCATCTTTAGGGAGTGTTTGGTTCCATGTAAATTAATTGCTGGTGGGTTTCACTTGAGAATCAAATGTAAAAATAGACCGAGAAATCATAAATGAAAAGCCTTAAATCTTTGATATGAATGGCAGAGTGTACAGTGAATATGATATGATATAATTAATACAGTTAATAGAATATATTATAGAGGGTAAGGTAGTAGCAGGTTTACAGTTGTTCACATAGAAAATAATACAATAATTAATAAATAGTAGTACAAGAATAAACTGTGTTTCACATACAACTGTAAATCTACTTTTGCCCCACCTTATACAGTACAGTAGAGTGTAATATACAGAACGTACCTCAGTTGCAGGCTCGATTCCCGGCCCTGGTCAGGGGTAAGCAGGAGGCAGCCCATCAATGTGTCTCTCTCACATCGATGTTTCTCTCTCTGTCTCTCTCCCTCCCTCCCACTCTCTCTAAAAAGCAATGGGAAAAATATCCTCGGGTGAGGATTAACAAAAAGAAAATGAAACAGAATGGTGTGGTTGTGTTCCAATGAAACTTCATGTATTCTCCGGAGAAACCTCTGGTTTTGGTGGGTGAACATAATCTGACTGAGGTCTGGGCGGCGCTCCAGTGCGGCCCGGGAGCTGCGGTTCGCCCACCCCTGGTTTGGAGCACTGGTTTGGGAGTCTGGACGAGTTAAATGAAAATCCTGGCTTCACTGCTCACTGTGAGAAGTGGGACTTTTGAGAAGCGGTTTCAGCTCTCGGAGCCTCAGTGGTGCCGCCTGTAAGGTGGAGATCAGGACGGAGGGTGAGGCACTACCAGTGATGGCGAACCTTCTGAGCTCGGCGTGCCAGCATTTTGAAAAACCCTAACTTAACTCTGGTGTCACATATAGAAATTTTTTGATATTTGCAACCATAGTAAAACAAAGACTTATATTTTTGATATTTATTTCATATATTTAAATGCCATTTAACAAAGAAAAATCAACAAAAAAAATGAGTTCAAGTGTCACCTCTGACACGCGTGTCATAGGTTCGCCATC
>NW_006289713.1:4565554-4581046 GCF_000327345.1 Myotis davidii
GTGGAAGTTTGGTGTAGATCAGTGATGGCATACCTTTTGAGCTCGGCGTGTCATCATTTTGAAAAACCCTCACTTAACTCTGGTGCCGTGTCACATATAGAAAATTTTTGATATTTGCAACCATAGTAAAACAAAGACTTATATTTTTGATATTTATTTCATATATTTAAATGCCATTTAACAAAGAAAAATCAACCAAAAAAATGAGTTTGCGTGTCATCTCTGACACGCGTGTCATAGGTTTGCCATCACTGCTAGGCAGTGGGGAGGTGAATAGATGATGCGTGAGATGCTGAGCGCAGGCCAGGCAGAGGGCAAGACCACGGTGCCGCCCTGGGTGAGGGCGAGGAGGAGGATTATGATGACGAGGAGGAGGCGGGAGGGGGTCTAGATGAACCTCACCGCTGACCTGGGCAAATCCCTGCCCCCTCCCTCCTGGCTTCGACTTGCTCACCTGGCAGGTAAGGAGGTTGGACGTGGTGATGCACATGTTTCCTTTCCACTCAGTGCCCCTGGGACCCTGCACGTCCCTCAATGACACCAAATCACCCAGCAGGTGCAGCTAGGCCAGCGCGGTTTCAGCCATTGCACCGTGGGCACAGCATGGAGTCAAGGGCTTCAGTCCCCTGAAAACCTGGACCTCACCAAGGCCGCCGTCGGATGCTCGGGAGGCTTGGGTTAGCTACTCATGCACACAGTCCTCCGTGTGTGCCCTCAGCAACTCCAGAGCTTCTCCCACGAGCGGTGAGGCGCTGAAGCTGTGCGTGGGAATAACCACCAATAAGCTCGCCGCCGTGGGGGACCACCCCCATGAGAAAGCTCCTTTCGGCAGGAGTGAGTCTGACCTGCTGTGGTCGCGGCAGGCGGTTGAATTGTGTCCCTCTCAAAGAGCTGCCTACAGCCTCACCCCCAGAACCTGTGGATTGAACCTTGTTGGCAATAAGGTCTTCACGGTGCAATGAAGGATCTGGAGATGAGCTTACCCTGGAGGAGGGTGGGCGCGAAATCCAAGGCCTCGTGTGCTTGTACCAGACAGACAGGAGAAGACACGGGCACAGAGAAGCCAGGTGACAATGGAGGCAGAGACTGCAGTGATGCCACCACAGGCCCAGGGACACCCGAGGCCACCAGGGCCGGCCGAGGCAGGAAGGACCTTCCCCTACAGCAGCGGTTCTCAACCTGTGGGTCGCGACCCCTTTGGCGGTCGAACGACCCTTTCACAGGGGTCGCCTAAGACCATCCTGCATATCAGATATTTACATTACGATTCATAACAGTAGCAACATTACAGTTATGAAGTAGCAACGAAAATAATTTTATGGTTGGGTCACAACATGAGGAACTGTATTTAAAGGGCCCGAAGGTTGAGAACCACTGCCCTAGAGCCTCCAGAGAAAGGCAGCCGTGCCACTCCCTGGATTTTGGACTTCCAGCCTCAGGAGCTGTGCGAGAATCAGTTGATGTCGTCTTCAGCCACCAGCTTGTGGCCGTTTGCTGTCTCAGCCCAGGACAGTGACCCTGTCACCAGCCACGGTGTTCTGGGGAGAGCGCGCCTGATTGTCCTTTGGAGTCAGTCACACTTCGAACACGATGCTCATGTCCCTTGAGGAAATTCCAGCGCCTGATAAGTGGGAATCTTTCTTCAGTGGAGACACTGCAGGCCCCAGCTCGTTAATGAGGCTCCGTGTCCTGTTTCAAGGCCTAGGTCAGCGCTGCTGCAGAAAGGCTGCTTCAGACTCTGATGCTGCCTGGACCACTGAGTTCAGCCAAGTGTGTGATAAGTCAAGCAGTGATTTCTGCGTGTGTGTGTGTGTGTGTGTGTCTGCACACACAGGCTAACTGTTTTTACTTGTTAGAGAGTAAACAAATTTTTTTTAAAAGGTTGGAAGAGCTACAGAATGTAAATTTACAAGAAGATACTATAGATTATATATAATCAATTAACCTTTCACCTCATATCTTTTCGTTCTATTTGTTTGTTCTTGTTTTGATTTTGGTTTGGGCTTTTTCATTCATTCGATTTTGGTCAACAAATTGTTACCAAATGTGACCAGAGGCTCGGGGGGAACCCATCTGATTACCCCACTTTGGAAAATTAACTTGGTTTTCTACACCTCGGTTTCCTCGTTGGAGCAGCACAGGTCGGTGTGAAGATACAGAGGAGCTGCCGCGGGGCGTGCCCGCTGTGCCACCCACGAAGGCGGCGCATGCTTCCTTTTCTGGCGTTGTGCTGGGGATGGAGGATGACACGACTCACTGAGTGACACCTCTGGTGTCTACACCGACATGTGTACTGAGAGCAGCCTTCACCGGCATTGTTGGGAAATGAAACATTTCCCAATAGCTTTTAGATAAAGTGATGTTTACCCCTCTGAGCACCCAGGCAACCCGCCCCCCCTCCAGTGCCCTCAAACAAAACAAAGTATCCCAAACCCAAACCCCCTGTGATGAAAATATCCTAACTCACAGACATCACAGGCCAAACTCAGGCCGAGAAGGGCTTGCTGGCAGCTGATGTCTCGTCCTGGCAAGGGGTCAGGCACAGGGTGCGTGGACCGCCCTCCACTCCCTCATCCCCAGACCGAGAATGGCCGTCTGCCTAAAGCAGGCAACGCTCCTGACTGCGGGCCACTCAGCTCCGCTGCTGGGGAAGCGTGGAGACACGGGAGGGCTGGGCCCTGGAGCGAGACCACCTGGGTTTGGGTTTGGCTCCTCCCCATTTCCCCTACCCACGCCCCCCAACACACACACACACACACACACGCACACACACACACACACCAAAGTGGTCCTTTAACTTCTGTGAGCCCCAGTGTCTGTCTACCAAGAGCTTAACAATGAGACCCTCACAGGCTGTTGGGAAGACTGGATGGGACGTGGTTCAGAAAGCAGCGGAAATAGTGGTGGGCCCCTCCCTTCATCCTGACAGTCAGAACTGTCCCACAGCTCCTGCCTGTACCATAGTGAGTTCCCCATCAGGGGAGGCATTCAAGAACTTACGGGCGAGCTCAGAGAGGACTCACGCACAAAGAGGAGTGTGGCCTAGAGGACCTTGAGGTCCCATCCTCCTACAGTCTCTCCCGTGCTGCAGGCACCATTGTGCAGCAGCTCCTTCAGGGCTGAGCCGGCTATGCACGGAGCTCTGGCGTTTTCCAGCTCCGGCTCCGTCCGTGGTGACAGAGACCCCAGAGCAGAGGCCACAGCCTGAAACTCTTACCCATCTCACGCTACGGCCACTTCTAAGCAGTGTTCACTCCTAGCCCAGAAATAAGCAAATTAATTTTATAATATTTTATTTGGGTCACTTAAAAAACTGCCAGCCTTACTTTTGGAAACGCTCAGTACCAGCCCGGCCAGGGTGGCTCAGTGGTTGAGCGTTGACCCAGTTTGATTTCCGGTCAGGGTGTATGCAGGGGTTTGGGGCTTGATCCCCAGGAGGGGGCGTGCAGGAGGTGGTCAGGGTGTATGCAGGGGTTTGGGACTTGATCCCCAGGAGGGGGGCGGTGCAGGAGGTAGCTGATCAATGATTCTCACCATCGATGTTTCTATCTTTCTATTCCTCTCCCTTCCTCTCTCCTCTAAAAATCAATCAAAGCATATTTGTTAAAGATATAAAATAAAGGTGGTGAAATTAAAACCCAGAGAACTGAAGTGACTTGTTCCTATAAGGGCCGTTTAAAAATAATAAAAATAAAAAGTAAGAATAACTCGCAGTAACAGATCTCTCTGCTTTTATATCTGTGGCAGGTCACTGGGAGAGAGGCTGTCAACCATGCCCCCCTCAATATGACACCCTCTTGGATCTTAAGTTTTGAAACTTTTTTTTTGCTACTAAATGATAACAGCTTCCTCATTCCTTATTCATCACACACACTTATGGCGGCCAATCAGAGCATGAGATAATCCGTACAACTGCTGCCAAAAGCAGCGAAACTTGACCTTAAAGTCACTCTGATTTTGGTTCACGTACAATTTCTATTAGGTTTTCTGAAACTCTGAAAATAGCTCCTGGGTCCCCATCATAATCTACTTCGAATGATGGAGGGGCAGTCCGTCTTCCTTCCTCCCTCCCATCCTTTTTATTTCCTCCCTCCCTCCCTCCCTTTCTTCCATCCTCTCTTTCCTCTCTCCCTCTTTCTTGCAAACAACCCCCATTCCTTTAGCCAAGCATTTAATTGGGCATTCAGCCCCTAAATCACCCATCCCTCCATCTATTTGTTCAACAAGTCTTCACTGAGTGGGCACTTCATGCCAAGCCCCTGTTAGCCCCTGGGCTGCAGGCTGACTGTGCTAATATCCTGCTTTCATGGGATTCTTCCTGGTCCTGGGGATCAGGTAAAAGGCTGCATGTATCAACCAATACTTTCAAGCCGATGAGACGAGGGAAATTCTAGACCCACAGGAAGACAGTACGGAGAACTGATGGTGCAGCAGTGGGGAGAGTTGGGCATGAAGTTACACAAGGGGTGGAGCTTGAGTTGTATCTTGAAACGGAGATGGAGTTCAAGTGGGGAAGGGTGTGTCTGGCAGAGGGAACAGCATGTGCCAAGGCTGGGAGGACCGGCAGGCATGGAGGGTTGGGGAGTGCTTTGGGATGGAAGGGTGTGTGCTTATGACTGGAGGGAGATGGCGGCAGGAATTAGATTATATGCACCCCGGTAAGTCATACTGGGGAGCCCAGGGGTCTCCAGGAGATTTTTCTGACAAGACTCTGGGCTCTGAATACCTAAGTCACTGAAGGTTGTGGCTAAGAGTACAGCTCAGGTTATAGAATCTTAAACTCTTTGAATGGCGCAATTAAAAAGTCCGTCCTGCTCGACCTGCATCTCAGGAGAGAAACCCGCTTCTTGTCCTCAGTGGGAGCCAGCTCCTGTGGTTGTAGAAACCAGGGGCTTCCTGCCCCAGCCCCAAGAAGCCCAGGTTTGATACAGGAACGCGTGTGGACTACAGGAGGCTGTGGTCTCCCCCAGGAACCAAATGCGTGTGGAATACAGGAGGCTGTGGTCCTCCCCCGGGAACCGCTCCAGGCATGTGTTCTGGAGGTTGGCGCGGGGCATATACGTGGGGTGAGCCCTGCAGGGGAGTGCAGGACGCAGGACACGGGACGAAGGATCCCCGTAGAGCTGTCTTGCTGTAGGGTAGAGCCTTTGGGCCAGGACACCCCCGGGCTGGCTGCTGAGCAGCGTGGCCGGTTGCTTTTGAATCAGGCGGCAGCTGTGGCCAGATGAGCTACGGCCTGAGAGGATACCCTTGAGTCAGGACAAGGCCACAGGCCACAGGTCCCTTTCAAGGGCCGCTCTTGATGGGGGATGTGTTGGACCCTCCCGAGGCGAGCACCGTCTACCAGAACGCAGGTTCCAGCCTTGCCAGCTGACTCTGGATACAGCAAGTTCAGGACGTTTAGAAGCAGCTCATGTTTCATGCCCCTAACAAACAGCTCGCCTGTGTCACGTAGGAGGCTGTCTCCCTGAAATGTGCCACAGCTGAACGCCACACTGAGTGTGTCTGTCCCATGTTTGAGGCCAGTGCGTCAAAGACAGCGATGCCCACCAGCCTTTTCATCCTGAGCACCCCCCTTGCCAGGAGGGTCACGTGACTAGTTCTGGCCAATGGACCAGGAGTTCATCTAACACATGAGCTTCCAGCTGGAAGGCACCCAGGGAGTTCTCTGGTCGGCCTCCGTCCTGCCTGGAGATGTGGGTGCCGTGGTTTGCAGACAGTGCCGCTGCGAGGTGGTGGTGTTGCCAAGAACCAGGGTTCCTGAATGACCACCTGGAGCCCAGCACCCTGCTGACCCTCACGGATGCGAGCATGAGCGAAACATCAGCCTTTGTTGTGCTAAGCCATGGGAACCTGGAGTTTAATTTATTCCCCGAGCATAATCTAGCCTCCCCAGACTAACAGGAGTTGGTGCCAGAGGGGAAACTGGCGCTCTAACAAAAACCTAAAACATGAAGCCTCGGCTCGGCCCTCCGCAGGAGACAAGGAAACGCGCCAGAAGCCAGAGAGGTGGAGCCTGTCATACGTGGTGGCAAACATTTGGTCAAACCTGCAGGAACTCTGGATGCAGCTTGTAAACGTGAACTTGCAGCTGAGGGAAAGGAGTTGGAACAGGATGGGCCCCACTTGGCAAAGCGCAATAAGAAGAGAGGAGCTCAAGAAAGCGACCCACTTGCAGCAACACTGAAAGGAAGTCGAAGGCCTTGCAACACTGAAGAGCCCGGTGCGCCTCAGCCCCGGCAACAGCAGAGCAAAGCGGAGAGAACCGGAGAGACCAAGAGCCAGGAAACCTTTAAAACGGCTTTTAACGAATGCAGCCTCCTCGGGTCCAACTGCAGAGCAGAACAGGGGGACCCGGTACCGCCCTTCAGTCAGGCCAAATGACTCACGGCAGAGATGAATGGCGAGACCTTCCCAAGGAAGCCCAGCAGTCCAGTCTGGAGAGAGCCATGGGAGGAGAGAAAGCAGAGACGAAGTCGGAGCGCTGTGTCTGGAGACGCCCCGCGGGCATGCCTGTGGGCTCCTGAGGTTGACTGCAGCGGATACCTAAGCAGCCGGCTGGGGTTTTAGGAGGGTGGTACTACAGCGGAAGACGGGTCCCCAGCCTTCTGCAGGTGGCGGGACACTGGTGCAGGTCCCCCACGTCTGCTTCATGGGTGGCTCAGGAGGGAGAAGAGTGTGACAGGGAGCGCTGGCAGGCGACTTCCACTCCAGGGCGGCCCAGCTGCACCTGAGCAGCGCCTGAGACCAGTGATGGCGCGCACCTGCACGGGAGTGTTAACCGAGGCGATCCCGTCCCTCCTCCCCACGCTCCCTGCTCTGTCCATCAGGGGTGGGTGGAGGGCAGATCACTTTTTACTTCAGATGCTCCACCAAGAGCCTCACACCTGAACCTGCCAGGGAGACCACCGTGCAGTCTGTATGTCATGCGCGTTGACAGTGACCAGTGCGGTGACCAGGGGTGGCCTGTCGTCTTCCAGCCACAACTGGAGCAGGAGTCCTAGCCAGGGAAGGCTCCTTACTGCAAGGACTACTTTGGCATCATTTAGCGCCAAGTTAATGAGCTGATGTGATGGAAATCATAAGCAGGGACTTACATCACTCTAACAAAAGGTGGAGCCTGGCTCTGACCGGTTTGGCTTAGTGGATAGAGCATTGGCCTGCGGACTGAAGGGTCCCGGGTTCAATTCCAGTCAAGGGCAGGTACCTTGGTTGCAGGTACATCCCCAGTCAGGGGTGTGCAGGAGGCAGCTGATCGATGTTTCTCTCTCATTGATGTTTCTAAATCTCTATCCCTCTCCCTTCCTCTCTGTAAAAAAACAATAAAATATATATATTTTTTAAAAAGGTGGAGCCTGTAATACGTGGTGCAGCTTTGCATTTGGCCAAACGGAGGGATGGGTGATGTAGGGGATGTGTCCAATTAAATGCTTGGTTCAAGGGAGGTTTTAGCCTTATTGTTCTGCTGTCCTGAACAAACCCAGGCCCTGGCCTCCTCACACCTGTGTTGCACCCTCTAGCAGCCCCCGAAGATCAGGGCTGGGAGCCGGGGTCGGTTCCAGGTGGGGCCTCCAAGCTGTCTTGTTTGGGGAGGGGTTGAACCTGTTGTTTGTGTGGGAAGGAGGGGGCAGTGGAAGCAGAAGGGCAGACTGTAGCAGAGATGGGAACACTTACTGCTACATTTAGCCATGGCTGTGTAACAAAGGGCCCCAGTGCTTAGTGGCTGAAAATCATTACTTATTGTTACTATAGCTCCTTGTCCTGGGTCAAGACTTCAGAAAAGACACAGCAAGGATGGTTTGTCTCTTCTCCACCATGTCTGGGGCTCAGTGAGCAGCTGGGGCTCTGAGCTGGGAGGGGCCAGGCAGCTCACGCTCTCCCTCTGCACTTGGCAAGCTTATGCTCCTACAAGCACCGTGGCTGCAGGGATGGAGGTCTCTAACTGGCCATGGCAGGGCTCCCAGCGGGCGGAAGAGGGGCTTCCGTCCCCTGAGAGGCCAGGCCTGGACCTGGCCTAGTGTCACTTGTGCTGTAGTCATTGGTCAGGGCAGTCAGAAGCCCACCCAGACTCAAGGGGAGGGACCTGGGTCGCACTCTCAGAGGGAAGAGTGTCAAAGTGCCGGATATTTCCAGGCCCCTCTGCGGAGCCTCTGACAGGCAGTGGTGCTGTAGCTTTCACAGCAAACAGCCACCCGTTGCAGGGGCTGCGGCGACAGCGGCTCCCACCCTGCGGCAGGCCCTGGGCTGCACTGGGGGCAGCTCCAGCGGGTCTTCTCTCTCCAGGATTCCTGGGGTCACACCAAGGAGAGCAGCTGCAATATGGATAAAGCTTGAAAACAGTGCACCAAGGGGGGAGACTCAAAGGTCACGTGCTGCATGACTGCGTTTATAGGAAATGGCCACAAGAGGCGAAGCCATAGCGTCAGAAAGCAGGTCGGTAGGAGTGATTGCGAAGGACAGGGGCTTCTTGCTGAGGTGATAAACATGTTCTCACCTTGACTATGGTGGTGGCGGCACATGTCTCTGAATCTACTGAAAACAATTCAATTGTGTGATCAAAAACTAGCCCTGGAGGCACAACTGCCCCTTGATTAGTGGCTGGAGTAAAGGGTTGGTGTCCCTCTGGTCCCCGGAATGAGATGGAAATCACAACCAGCTCCTGAGGCTGGGGGATCCGGTCCCGGGCAGCTCCATGCTGCTGTGTGACCAGAGCAGGCGCCTCAACCTCCCTGGGCCCTGGCTGCGGCATCTGAGTCAAGGGGAGCAATCCACACTAGCACCTGTCTCCTAGGACTGTGATGCCGGCTAAGCACCAGGGTCCAGGGCCGGGCTCTGAGCGAGTCTGGCCAACAGTGAGCTCTCAAGAATGGCGTTTGTCATGTTTGTGGTTGCTTTTGTATTATAAGGAGGAAAACGTTGAGTCCCTCAAGGTGATTCTCACAGGGACCCCAAGCCAGGCCATTCCTGTCCCTGGAGTTTCTGCTGTTGGCCCGGCTGACAGGCGGGGCCTTGGCTGACGGCCGCCGCATCTGCCAGGGTCCACGCTGGGCTCAGCCGCAGAGCCCCGGGGGGCGCCTCACGGTGCTGAGGCCAGCTCTTCAGCAGACGCTGCAGTTGTGGTTGGAGAAATAAATGACATGCTGATGACTTAATCCAAAAACAACAGGAATTTTCCCTTTTTTAAGGGGCAATGACAGGAAGCTGGCAATGTGGCAGAACTGGCCACAGGAGTCTTGGGCTACTTTTGGTGGGGGAGGCAGGGCAGGTAGAGGGCAGGGTGGACCTTGACACAGGTCTGAGCGCGGGTAGGGACTAGCTGTCCCTGCCTTTTCCTCCTGGAGCCTCTGTGTCACCGAGACCACCGCTCTGTGCCTTGTGCATGGTCCCCTCTGACCCCGGCAGACCTGCATCCCTGTGACCTTGTTTAAATCTCTCTTCCCTCTTCCTAATGTCACAGGAGAAAACAGAGGCCCAGGCACACAAAGTGACTGCCTGAGGTGCCACGGCCAGAGCTGCCACCGGGGTCCTGGCCTCCACCCGTCCCAAGCCTCCTCCTCCTCAGGGCGGCCCTTATTCTTTCCAGGAGCTGGTTGTGCCATTGGAGGCCAGAGGACAACACCAGTTGGTCCGACTCTCATTTTTTTTTTTGGAAGAGTTGAACAAAGCTCAGAAAGGTTGAGTAACTTGCCCTGAGTCACTCAGCTGGGGGGTGCACAACGAGAGGATTCAATTGCACATCAGGGCCCTGGGTCACAGTTCTGAGGCCTTGGCCCTCGTCTGCACCCTGAAGTCACTTTGTGGTGGACCTCGAATCTGGCTCAGGGAGTGCTTTGTCTCTCTCAGGCTCAGTGGACCCCGATATCAGCCCTCTCCCAGGGCCGCCCCTCCCCGTGCTGGCTCTGTGAAGAGCAGCCGGGGGCCGTCTCAGCGCGAAGGCGGCTGTGCCTGTGCAAAGATCTCAGCATCTCTGACAACTGAATGCTTGGTGCTGATTGACAAATGAGCTGGTACCTGAGCGTCTCAAGCAGAGTAATGACATGGGGTGTTAGCCCGAGGGCCGGCCAGATAAAAACAAAAGGCCAGGAAGGTCCGTGGGCAGCTGGCTGGGCCCCTCCGGCTCAGGGTCTTCAGGCAGGACACAGAATCAGTCACTCCTGAATGCTAAGTCCGGGCCTGCAGCGGCGTGCTGGGTGGTCCTGTGCGGGCCGCTTGTCAACTCCTACTTCTCCCACACCTCTCTCCCCTTCCCCAGTCCTGCTGATGTGACAGTTCCCTCCCGTCAATCACTCGGCAACTCCAGTATTTATTAAGCCAGACACTGCCCCGGGCTAGCAATAACAACAACAATAGGACAACAATAATAGTAAGGACCTTTAAAACTCCCTGATCATGGGTATGACTGGCATTCGCAATTCGTTTAATCTTCACAACAACTTTTTGAAATAGATACTGCTCTATCAGCTTTTATAGATGAGAAGCCCGGGTTACAGAGAGGTGAAGCCAGCCATGGAGTAAGTGTTGGAGACAGGATTCATGAACTCATGAGCACGTTTATCTGGCTCTAGACCAGCGAGGGGCACTTGGGCGGCAGCTCCTCCGTTCTTGACCTCTAGGCTTTCTTGCTCTCAGAGGCACCAAGGAGAAACAGTGTGTTTTCTTCCACTGCACATGGCGACATCTGCAAGTGATAGCTGGAACCCTGGCAGCCATTCTGTGATATTGAGGAAGAGGCTACATGCTGAGGATGGAGGAGAAGCAGGAGGGGGAAAGATGGGCTCTTGATGATGACACTGAGCTACTGAGCCTACAAACTTCTGCAAGACAATACATTTTCCTTTTCGTAAACTGCCGAGAATTGGGTTTTTGCTACTTAGAGCCAAACTCCTCCTATCTGATACACAGACTAAGTAGGAAACACCTTTTCAGCAATCCTCCTGCACAGGAGCTTCCCAACTAATGTAAGTGCCCAGTCAATGGGTTCCCACAGTGGTCGGCAAACTCAGTCAACAGAGCCAAATACCAACAGTACAACGATTGAAATTTCTTTTGAGAGCCACATTTTTTAAACTTAAACTATATAGGTAGGTACATTGTTATTAAATTAATTAGGGTACTCCTAAGGCTTAGGAAGAGCCACACTCAAGGGCCCAAAGAGCCGCATGTGGCTCGCAAGGCGCAGTTTGCCAACCACTGGGTTACCATGATGATGGAGATGACGGTGGTGGTGGCGATCGTGTTGCTCACCGTTCTGCTTTCCCTGCAGTTTGGGAGCCCTGACTTCTGGAGAACGCAGGCTTAGCATTTCCAGCTTGAACAAGAGAATCTCAGAACAGGCACAGGGTGGCAAGGAGCACCATGTGGGCTGGCCTCGCCATGCTAGCTTCCACTCTTCCGCTCCTCGGAGTTGTTGCCACAGACTGAACCGCAGCAGGTGCAGGGCTCTGGGCTGGGCACTTGCTTGTGTTAACACATTCAACCCTCACATCCATCCGGTGAAGTGGGTACTATTCTAACTTCCCTTTGACAGATGGGGAAACCGAGGCCCAGAGGTGTGAAGGGATGTATCCCAGATGACACGGGAGGAGCTGGCGAAACCAGGATTTGACTTCAGGTTTGGCAAATAGTTTCATCTGGAGGGTCAGGGGGAAATGGGTGCATTCATTAGCACGCTGATGGGAGTGCAAATCACTGTGATTTTGAAGGCAGCCACTTGTAACACACACTCAGATGTGGCCCACAGATCTCCCTCTGAAAATCCACCCTGTGGAAGGAAGAGCCCCCTTGTGTAAGGATATATTTGCAGGGATATCTGTTATAGCATCAAATGGCGTGGAAGCAAAAAAGCCAGACTAATAAGCCAAGCAGGCTGGACACAAACAGAACGTCCCTCTCTGGGGTGGGGTGAGTCATCCAAGCTGTGGGTATCAGCTGCCGATGCAGAAGGAATGGGTGAAGCATCAGAGGGGCTGTCCCATGCACAGAAAAATAAACGATGTGCAGAGTACTATCTATGGTTTAATCTCATTTGGGTAAAAAGAGAGGGGTGAAATCTCCAGTTGGGGACACATGATTGTATTTGGTGATGTAAGCACATGACAGGCAGGGAAGGAAATGTGCCACTCCGTTCACACAGAGAGAGGGGAGGTGGGAGAGCATTGCAAAATACTCCTTCGACAAGTACATGATCAGTCTTTAAACACAAAGAACAATATAGAGAGAACACCAAACATGACCACGAACCTTTTCCTGAGACACCTCATGAACATTCCTTGATTAAATGGGGGTATAGGTGTGTGGTAGGCAAAATGAAGATGCCCTGTCCCCACCTCCCACATCCACACCTTTGTGAACCCCTCTTCTTGAGTGGGAGCAAGACCTGTAACCTGCTTCTAGCCAGTGGAATATGGCACAGATGAAGGGATTTTGCAGATGTAAGGAAAGTCCTTAATCAATTGATTTCAAGTTCACCAAAAGGGTGATTATCGTGGGTGGGCCTGGCTTAATCAGGTGAGAGCCTAGAAAAGAGGGAGTGAGGTCCTCCTGGAGGTTAGAGACTGTCTCTCCTGTTTGCCTTACAGACACAAGCCATCACACGGCTTTAGGAGAAAGATGCTGCCAAAAACCCGAGGGAGCCCAGAAGTCAAACTTGGCCCAGCTGAGCCTCTGATGGGAATGCAGCCTGGCTAACACGTGGGCTGCAGCCTTGTGACATCCCGAGCAGAGACCAGAGGAGCCGGACCCAGACTCCTGACCCTCAGAAACTGTGAGATAAGAAGTGTGTGTGGTTTTAAGCCAGGAAGTCTGTGGTAGGTTGTTACACAGTAATCGAAAAATAATACTATGCCCATGGCTAGAAGATTGAAACAGCACAGAAAGGAATAACACAAAAATCCAGGCCTGACCCCTCTCCTTCTCCACTCCCTCCACCCGCAACCTCCAATCTCTCGTTGGTGTCCAATGTCCCTTTAAGAACAACTTTTAAGCACATGGGGGCCTCAAGAGCACTGGAGAGCAGTTTGTTTTCAGGTATATGCAAATGATTCTCCCCATTTACCACAATAGAATATGTAACACACCTGGCCATAAGCAAATTTTTGCATTTAACTTAACAATGCATTTTGCAACCTTTTTATCAGTTCCCTTAGGCCCCCTGAATTCTCCTTCTCTAATGAACATGGGTCTTACCAGCTTTCCCCCTCCCCCATTCTCTCTGGAGATCTGGCTCATGGAGGAGCCATCTCCGCTATTCCGATTTCCAGTGGGTGAAGGTTTGGCAGAACCATGGATACCTCTGCTTTCGGGTCTCTGAAAATGATTAGGCCAGCTAATGGAGGCTTAGAGCCTGTAAAATTCACGAGGCTGTCAAATCATTTCCAGACCCGGGAGGGGCGAGCAACAGAAGAGCTGTGCGCTGTGAGGCTGCCTCAGCAGAGGGAGAGGAAGATGGTGCTTTAAGGGAGGGAGTGGCCCTGCTCCATCAGGGCACTTTGACAATTGGAATAGAATTTATTGAATTTTTTTCACTACAATAATTATATGATACTTTAATAAGTCCAATGGTCAGAGGGAGATAAGAGGACAAGCTAGGAATTCGTGAAAGTGCACCAGGGTATGCGTAGGAATATAACTCCTGAATTGCTTGCAATGAGCCAAACAGAAACTCCCTGACACACTGCAAGGGGCCTGGGTAAATAAAGCGTGGTGCACCCTCCTGTTAGAGCACGGGCAGCTGTGAGAAACAAAGATTGGTGGTAGGTCAATGATAGAGATTGCCCCTTGGGGGACGGTGACAGACAGGGGGGAGTTTCTGGGGCTGGTAAGGCCTGTTTTTCCACGTGGGTGCTGGTTCTCTGGGTGTGTTCGGTTAGTAAAAATTCATCCTGCTGTATATTAGGATTTCTATGGTTTTCTATAAGTGTGAGATTCATTAGGTATTTCAAATGTGGTACTTCTTGTCATGACAAAATGTGACCACGTTTATAATTCAAATAGCACATTGATACATTTTAGAATCCCGGCAAAAATAGTTTATGAATGATTCCAAGTCAAAAAGGAATTAGTTTCATTTTGAGAAAATGAAATAGTTTCAGGAGCTAACAAAGGAGGGTTGTAGGATGCACTGTTGAATGAAAACAGCAGAGCTACCGCCCTCATGTCTGACTGTGAAGCAGGAAGAGGCAGGAAGCAGGATCCAGGAAGCACTGGTTTCCTAGCAACAACCCCCTTCTCACACCTCATTGGCCAGGAGTGTCACATGACTACCTCTAGCTGCAAGAGAGCCTGGGAATGGTAATCTTCGGATGAGTTCCGTTGGTAGGGGAGAAGCACAGAAAGGATCTTGAGTACACAATGGAATATCTTCTCTACACCCACACAGAATAAAACTCACCTAGTGAGCCCATTTTCAGGGGGTTAGCAAGGAGGAGGAAAGAAGATGACTTCTGGTTTGAGGACAGGGATCTTCGAGGGCTGAGCAGGCCTTGGCTGACTGCCCGAGAATCTGTCAGCTCTGCAGGGACCTGCCAGGACTGCTTGACTACTCAGGGTCATTAAGAATTAGGGCAATTATGGACAATTAAGAAGAGGAGGAAAAGGAAACTGCCATTTCTCAAGTACTTCCCATATGTGAGGCGCGTGCCTCTCATTAGGGTGAGCAGCATCCTGAAAAGTGAGGAATTATCCCCCCATTTTACAGATGAGGCGATGGAAGATGAGCTCCATACCGGAGTGATTTATGCAGGGCGCCATGCGTGCTTTGCAAGCATCCCTCTAACCGCAGTTCTGTGAAGCATTTAGTTTTGGTTTTCATGATTCTTGCACAAATGAGCTCAATGTCAAAGGAATTGACCCTGACTCTTCCTCCGAACCCTAGCTTAGACTCTCTCCCTTCTCTGCCTCCTGCCGGAAGCAATTTGGTCCCAGTCGAGGCCAGTGACCAGCGCATTAGAAGACTCGGGAAGGAAGCTGCGACTCTGAGAGGTTGAGGAAGTCAGCCAAGGCCACATGTTTAGAGGGAAGTGGGCCCAGCTTGGAAACTGAGGTCTGCTTGACAGCAAACAGCAGACTTTCCCCACTGCACGCCCTGGATGCATGGAGTCAGCTTTTCCTATCCATCATCCATCCCCTATGGAGCCCATCCAGGCTACACCTCAACCCAGTGGACCATGGAGTCCTGGGCTCTGCGTAGATAAGGAATTCCAACTTTTCTAACACAACTAGTCCTCAGGAGGCCATGAGCAGCGTCTGCTACCCTTGATCTACCCGCTTTGGTCATTCATTCATTCATGCATTCACCCAACACAACTAGCCCAAAGAGCTCCTCACAAGTGGTCCGGAGCTCTGGGTTCACAGACATTAGGCCTCCAGCAGGCCTCCCAAGGTCCAGGGTGTCGTGGCAGAACGTTTGGTGTGTGGACATGCACAAGTGTGGCTCTGGCTGCCCATCACAGCCTTCCTTGCTGAAGAGACACTGAAGCCCATGGGGGGGGGGGG